>NW_027072100.1:13632500-14131414 GCF_038088225.1 Cyrtonyx montezumae
GAGCTGCCGCAGGGCCGCCGCGGCGGACACGGCCTTGGGGAGCCCCCGGCGGGCCTCCCCGTGCAGCACCTGCCGGTGTAAGTTGCTGGTCTCCACCACGTCGTGATCCACCAGCCCCAAGCGGCCCACGCCGGCCGCGGCCAGGTACTGGGCGAGGGGGCAACCCAGGCCGCCGCAGCCCACCACGAGCACGGAGGAGCGGGCCAGCAGCAGCTGTCCCCGCACGCCCAGCTCGGGCAGCACGAGCTGCCGGCTGTACCGCAGGATATCGGCGGCACTCAGCGCGGCCCGCGCGGGCAGAGGGGGGAGCTCGGCGGGGAAGGCGGCGTCGGCGGCGCCAGCATCGCGCTCGGCGGCTCCAGGGCGCTCCCCCGCCAGGACGGCCGCTAGCCGCTCCCGCAGCCCGCGCAGCTCCCGCTCCCGCTGCTCGATCTCCGCACTCAACTGCACCGCGTTCGCATCGGCGGCCATGTCTGACGAGAAGGGCGGGCAGCTCCGACTTCCGCTTCCGGCCGGCGACTTCCGGCCGCGCCGCGAGCGCTGATTGGCTGCGCCGCGCCGGGGACGGGAGGGGCCGCGGCGCGACATGGCGGCCCGGGGCGGCGACAAGGTGTCGGTGCTGCTGCCCACGTACAACGAGCGCGAGAACCTGCCGCTCGTCGTCTGGCTGCTGCTGCGCACCTTCCGCGACAGGTACGGCCGGGGCCGGCCGATCTGAGCGCTGCGGAACGAGCACGCGTCTCCCTCAGGAAGTCTCTTCGTGTTCAGTTTCGCGCCTCACAAAGCGACGGAGGGGAACGGGGTTTTCTGTGTCCGCTCACGAAATGATTCTGGTTTCAGTGGGACCGACTTCGAAATTATCGTCATAGACGACGGCAGCCCGGATGGGACGCAGCAGGTTGCCGAGCAGCTGGAGAAGATCTACGGGTCGGATAAAATCGTGAGTCGCGCCTCGTTTATTTTCCCTTTCTTTCTTCGTGTGAAAGCTGTCGCAGTCCGTAGCGGTGCGGGACGGTGTCCCGGGCCCCGCGCTGCCTTCGCGCCCGGCTGTGCGCATGCGCAGAGCTGCGGCGGAGTGTCGGGCACTCTTCGCTGCCATGCGGTGCGTGCTGCGGGGAGCGTGCGGTTTGGGTCGAGGGGAGTTCCGATTTCTGCGGCTGAGGACAGAGGGAAGTGAGAAAAATGGAAGCTGCTAAGCTCTGCACTCCTTTTTTTGGCGCCAGCATGAGAGAGCACGCAGACGGCTGGCGGATGCTAGGTGATGTCGTGAAATGCGTCGTTCTGAAGTCTCATCGGTGGACCTGTGGCAGGCTGAGCCTTGCACGGTGCAGTGCAGTACACAGCCAGGAGCTCGAGCTGTGTTAGTGCAGCAGTGCGAGGCAGCCACAGCTGTGTGTGGAGTTGTGTTTCTGGTTCCACACCATCATCCCCCGATGGCACCAAATGCTTTTCTTTTCTTCCCAGGCTCAGTCAGCACCGTGTTTACAAAGCTGCTCTCTGGTCGTAGTGCGTACTCAATTTGAGGGCAACACGTCCAAGGAAGCAGGCAAAGATTTGGGTTTCCTGTTTTGGAAATGCTCAAATTTGACTATTAGGGAAAAAAGTCAGGGTGAAAGAGAAGCATAAACCAAAATGATAATCAGGAATGCTAATGACAGGAAGTGATGTGGCCCTGCAGGAAATGAGGATACTTAGCACACGTTTCAAAACTTGTTTGCTTATATTCCGAAAGACAGATGCTATCTTTATCTGGCCATTACTCCTCACATGCACTTGTTTGCACATGAAAATCTTGAAATTTGTGTTAGTATTATTTATATTTGTGTTATTTGTATGCTAAATCATGCTGGAGAATTCTCTAAAATGCTCACTGTTAGTGCTTATCAATTCCTTTAAAGTAATGCTGTTTAGGAGAACTCGTTTGGAACCTGTACTGCAATTAATAGATGTCTGTTTTTATATATCCTGCAGCTTCTGAGACCCAGACCAAAAAAGTTGGGCCTTGGTAAGTCCTTGTTAGTTCTGGTTTGTAGTAAATACATAGCTGCAATATTCTTTCTTTGATTCTACTGTATGAAGTCCTGGAAGAATAATCATAAAGCACTGAATCAGTTACATGTACTCATCAGCTTTTACCAGTGAGCAAACTTAAAAACTGTGCACAAGTTAAGCACAACTTGAAAACTGTGTTCACTGCTGTTTGGTACTGCTGTGTTTTTCCATGTGTTACCATGCTCCTCCTCTCCTTCCCACACAGCATTCACTGATTACAGAATGAGGGATCTAGGCTGAGGTTGGATGGAACTTCTGCACTGACTCAGAGGAGATAATGGTGCTTTCTGTGCAGTCCACCTGAGCACATAGGATGCTAAAAACTTGGGCCATAGTTTGTGTGGTCTCCAAGCCTGGGATATTTGTCATGTATTTGGACAGACCTTTCACAGCTGGCCTGTTTCATTGCAACTATTTAATTATGACTGTAAGTAAACAAAAACATACATATCTGACAGATGTCCAGTGCTCAAACTACTAAGTATTATGTCACCTATTAACTACATTTGAATGGATTTTGAAGCACATTGCAGATGTGCTCCAGAAGCTATCTCTGATTTGAGAGCTGATCATGCACTGCTGGGCTGTCATTACAATTTTCCTGGAATTATGCAGGAGTAAAGTTTTGTAGCTCTGATGCTGTATTGCACAGAACTTGTAAATCAAGCACGTCTTTATTTGCTTCAGAAAAAGCACCATCGTGAAGTAATAAATGACATTAAATTTTGTAGTATTGAAGCTATCCTAAAATAAAGCTAGGACATTTCATTCTGGTGAGATTCATGTCTTGTATCCTTATCCCTCCTCTGTTGTAATAGGAATGGAGAAAACGATAAAATGCAATAGGTTTTTTTTATGTATTGGAAATCAGTGTCTGCCATTCTTGCTAAGTGTCTTGGCAACCATTTGGTGAAAGCATTAGTGGTGCTCTGTGTCCTGAGTACTGCTGCTAACTCGATTCCACAGAACAAAACCAAAACTCTCATTTCATATTAAGTGGTCTACTTTAATTCACCTTTATACTTTTTGCTGTATCCAGTTTATCTAAGAACTCTAAAAATCTTTTGCTTTCTGCATTTTCATCCTTTGACCCCATTTGACCAGAACTACAAAACAGACTTGATGAAAATGGTTCGTGTACCACACTACCAGTCCTCAGCAATACACAAACCTGTAACGTTCCTGCTACGTAACTTTGGAAACAGTACTGGGAAGAAAGGAAAGATGGGTTGTTCATTAACCAGGCATTACATTTCCTGTGATGCTGCCTGATAAGGACATCAGTTATGTATTATTTTAAGAGAAATTCTAAGAGCATTTACTTAATCATCCTCTGGTAAAACATAGAGATTGTAGAAAAGAAATGAAAACTGTGTCTAGAAGATTGCCTATGTTAAAATAGAGAGGGAAACTATTTCTGTACTGTCTTCATCAGGCACTGCCTATATTCATGGAATGAAGCACGCCACTGGGAATTTTATTGTTATTATGGATGCTGACCTGTCTCACCATGTAAGTTATTGTTTACATACAGGTTTTTTAATCTATTATAATTAAAATCCTCCCCTCTCCCTCCCCCCCCCCAACTCCTTTCTCTCATCTCATCTGTTTTCTTTCTATTTCAGCCAAAATTTATTCCAGAGTTCATCAGGTGGGTTCCACTTCTAGTTTAACCATTTAAACACTTACTGTTTTGTAGTAAGATTTGAAAGCTGACTAATTGTAGTAAGAAAATGATCAAGGCAAGACTTCAAATACAAGTGATGGGACTGTTAGATTTGTTCCAAAATAATCCAGAAAAAATAGCTAGTTCTCTACTGAACAAAAATCCCCAGGATTAAACTAACAGGGAATGTGTGGCTTAGTGCTTCTCTTCCTCATAATGGTTGTTCAGCTCAGAAAACCACATGTATACATACAGGTATGTGAAAATAATCACCTCCTAATCCCAGTGATCTCCTTGTGAGTGTGTAGGAATACTGACTGCAGGACCAAGTTTGCACTTAATTGTCAAGTACTTCCCTCCTGCTTACCTCTAATCTTCCTCTCCCTGAAACTCTTCAACTCATGAGAAACAGTAAACAGATTAAGGGTAGTTACAGACTTGTTAACTTTCTTGCTTGTAATACCAGACGTCAAAAAGTTTATAGTCAGGCATGATAGGGACTAGGGATAGTTCCAGACCTATTTTCTTTTCTCCCTACTGTGGGGTTGTGTAATTTAAATATTAAGATTGGAATTTAAGATTATCCTGGCTTTGAAAGTGCATAGATAGATCTTCATTTATGAAGTGGTCTTTGGAATCCTGTTACAAAGTTGGTAAAAGGTAATCATAAGATACTTTGAGATAGTTCTTTATCAGAGAACACTTAACTATTTTTTAAATGTGTGTGTTCATAGCTAGTGTTCTGCTGTGTTCTCTATTTGCTTAAAAGTTTGAGGTATATGTTTTGTATTGAGTGATTGTTTTAGGCTGAAATTCATACTAACTTCATACAAATGTTCTTCCTGTTTTTCTGATAAAAACCTATTTCTACCAGAAAGCAGAAAGAAGGCAATTTTGATATTGTATCTGGAACAAGGTATAAAGGAAATGGAGGAGTATATGGCTGGGATTTGAAAAGAAAATTAATCAGGTTAGTGTTTTTTCTAGGCATTTACACCTGAATTTATTCTTTAGAAATCAGTAAGAATTCCAAGTACAGAACTTAAACAGTAAATCTTTGTGAGGTGAATGGAGTCTTTAATAGTACTGGGTACTGCAAAATGATGTTGGACAATGGAAACGTGCACAATTTGTCTTCAATTAACAGCCATCAGGAAAGAACTTAGTCACAAGTTTACCATAAAACAGTTGGTTCAACATACAAATCTGCAGAGCATCCATCTGGGACACTTGTGCCTCATCATCCAAAGAATGAGCTCAGACTCTGACACTCCTTCAGGTTTACAGGACATGACTAGTTAGCGTTAGGAGCTGCAGTGGTCCCCTCTCTCAACACTTTCTGTACCCCTCTGTTGGCACTCTGATTTGACAGAAGTTAAGGATTATCTGGCATGATCAATGTCAACAAATCATTACTTAAACCTTACTGGAAAAGAGGTAAAATGAGCACTAGGGAAACGTTTTACTCAAAAACCAGAGGAAAAACTGTGTCAAGGCCATACAAGCACGTGGAGGCTGGCATCAAACCTGGACAGTGGCTCACAGGACAGTAGCTGTATTTCTCCTTTTGTAATGGAATAACTGCTTATCTCTTTGTGGATCTAAATAGAATATATACATCCCTCTCTTTTTTTTTTTTTAATAGAGAAAAGAAAGCAGTGAGCATTACCAGGAAATCCTTTTATATCACACTCTAGAGTATAAAGCATGTGCACATCTGATAACAAGTAATATATCCCTGAGCAGTGTAGTCATAACTGACTTTTAAATCCTGTGACCTTTTTCTTCAGTAAAATTATTATTAAAGAATATATATGTATTTTACTTATTTTCTAGAAACTCTGCTCAATCTTACTGAATTGTGAACTGGGTAATTTTGACATTTGTGTTTCCTTCCACAGTCGTGGTGCCAACTTCATAACTCAGGTTTTGCTGAGGCCAGGTGCATCAGACTTGACAGGGAGTTTCAGGTATGGTATGCAAGTCATAAACTCTATTTGAAATCAAGAAACTGCTGCAGTAGGAACTGGAGTAAGAACAGGTGTTCTATATTGAAGACTGTGACATCTGTTTGAGAAGGGTGTAAGAAATAGTAGACTACATTGCAGGAACTGTTGGTCCAATGGCTTTGTTAATTATTCTTTTAAATAACGATGATATGAATGAATGATTACAGTTAAGATTCCTAAATGCACACTGTTGATTTCTGAAGTTCAAAATAGTGCTTTGTTTAATTTCCTTTGTAATCATTTTCAGGTTATACAGAAAAGAAGTCTTGCAGAAATTAATGGAAAAATGTGTTTCCAAAGGATATGTCTTCCAGATGGAAATGATTGTTCGTGCCAGACAGCTGGGTTATACTATTGGAGAGGTATAGTAAAGCTTCTGATAAGTCTATTGTGCTTTCATTTAAATGCAGTTAGAGATGATGAGAGCTGGGGCTCTTCAGCCTGGAGAAAAGATTCCAGGGGGGCCCTAGAGTGGCCTTCCAGTACTTGAAGGGGCCTACAGGAATGATGGGGAGGGACTTTTTATAAGGGCATGGAGCAACAGGACCAGGGGAAGTAGTTTTAAACTAGGGTAGATTTAGACTAGGTGTCAGGAAGAAATTCTTGGTTGTGAGGGCGGTGAGATGCTGGAACAGACTGCCCAGCGAGGTTGTGAATGCCCCCTCCCTGGAAACACTCAAGGCCAGGTTGGATGGGGCTGTGAGCAGCCTGGTCTAGAGGGAGGTGTCACTGCCAACAGCATGGGGTTGGGACTAGGTGATCTTAAAGGTCAGATTACTATAAAGAAGTTATATATGCATTTTTTTCCATCTTTTCCAGATGTGAAATTCCATTTACTTTTCCCCTTTTTTGATAGGTCCTTCCCTTTTCCTGTTGCCATTTCTCTAGGTGTGTTATTTTATCAGGTTCTTCAAAGAAGAGAGAAGTCCCAGGTTCACCAGTAAACACGCACTGAGCCTTCTCTTTCCTTTTTATTGCAGAGACACCTCTGGTTTGGTTGTCTCAAAATATTTCATTTTCTCCAGCCACCTGATTCTGTTTCAGATTTATTGTCCTCTGTCATTCATTTCTGTGTTCTTCTCCAGCTTTCCACTTCTGAACTTTTTGATGTGCTGCTACAGTCATTGGAAAAGAACAGCAGTTATATCCTGTATCCCTAGCAGTCTTACTGCTGCCTTCTATTTCAGTGAATTTCTCTTGGTGGTGTCTTAACTCACTGGGATTCTCTTTGCAGCCAAATATCAGAAACGGTTCATTACCATTCTCGTGACTGAGCTGTTGGAGCACTCTGCTCTGGTACTTTGCTCTCTAAATCTTGTGTTTGGGGTGGAGTACTTGTACACAATGCAGCAGGCTCTTCTCTTTTCTTACTCATGGAGTGACAACACCATGCTGTGTGCAGCTTGGGTCTGACCTTGAATTTCTTTGTTTTTTACATCCAGCTGCATTCACGTTTTGTTTTTTCGTATTGTTGAATGAAATACTCTCCCATCTCTACATCCAATACTGAAATGTAGGATGAGAACTGCTCTCATTTATTGTGCATTTTGAAAACGCTAAAATACGCTTCTTTGGTTTTATTTTAAATGCAATCTTGTATTGCTCCTGTCTCTTCTGCATGCTGCTGCAAAGACTTCTCTTCTGCCTACTGTTTGATCTCATCACTCGTTGCATGCCTCTGCTGGTTGCATACCATCAAATAGAAGATATTTGTCTCCAGGTTCAAAGCCTGACAGACAGCTTGTGGTGTCTCTGTGGCGGTGTTGGGACATAAGCTCTGTTTTGGAATGGGATAGTCAGGCTGTCCTCAGCAGTCCCTTACTTACATTCCCAAGGAAGCAGTCTCTCTCCTTCGGCTTTTCACGTGTGGGAAGAGTTCTGATACCTGACGAGCTGCTGCATGATTCTGTTTCAGATGTTTAAGGCTTCCTTTATGATATCTGTAGCTTACTCCACAGTGTACACATTGCAGCTGTAGACTGATAAATAAGATTATTGTATTTATTTTTATTTTTAATATTCTGTGTATCATCTCTATACTCTTAACTTCCTGGGGCAGGATCATTTCCCATCATCTTCCAAGTCCATTGAGATAGTATTTCTTGCCCAATAGTTAAGATGCTTAGGTGATTTATAATTATCCAAATAGTACTGAAATCCAAGAAGAGTTGATATTTTCCTGATTTCTGTCCATTAAATGTCCATGGTTGCCATGATGCTTACTTGGATTGTCAGAAAGACCCTACTAAGCAAGCTAGTCATTGCTGAGTCTATCTCCATGCTCTTTTAGGTATCTTATCTATATTCTTTCCCTACCTTTTCTTCTACAATTGTCTGATCTGCTCATAATTGTGAGAAATCCTCAGTCCTGGCACAGCTGTGAGGGTGTGGTGATTTTTGTGTTCCACTTACCAGACATTTTCTGACTGAAACTGCCAACAGAACGTTAAGACAATTTTTTAATGACTTTTGCAAATGTCATTCTTTATTTTAGGCCCTGAAGTTTCTGAATTTCACCTTCAAACATATATGGAAATTTTTGAATACTGTAATTGGCACAGTGACATGTCACGTGTCATTGTATGTGGTCAAAGTACTGAAAATGAGTGTGTTCCTAACATTTTGTGGGTAGTGAGTTAACTGATTAATAAAAGCAAAATGAGTTTTAAAATGTTTTTTTTTTCCTATCCTGTAAATAATCTTTAAAATGGCCAAAGGCAGACAGAGTGCATATTCTTACAGACAAGCCCTACCATAGCTGCCACATTCAGGTGTCACCTTCAAACCAGTGGCAAAGCAGAGCAGAACACTGTTTCACAGTGGCAGGGGATATTTGCTTTCTAGAGACACTGACTTGAAGCTTTTTATTTTATTAAGATTAACCTAATGGGGAAAGCAACGCAGATTGATTCTGACCCCCTAGAATGTTAGTGTGCTTATGCTATTAGGCTTGTTCTGCCTACTGTATAATCCACCCACTGACTAATGTCCTTGGATCATCTTTTAAAAAGTAGTAAACTCAGTATGTTCATGCTGCCCAGCTACAGGCCATCATTAAAGCCCTGATAAGAGGAACTGAGATAAAGGAAGCCAAACTTTCATACTTCACTTTTATTAGCATTAGTGCTTTCATACTTCACCTTTATTAGCATTCTGCCACTTGGAAGTCCAGGTTTTGGTTTGGTTTTGCATTACAGAATTTCTCACTATATATGCTTTGAACCTTAAAAATAACATTGCTTGTTTCAACAGGTTCCTATTTCATTTGTTGACCGTGTCTATGGAGAATCTAAACTGGGAGGCAATGAAATAGTTTCCTTCTTAAAGGGACTCCTGACTTTGTTTGCTACAACGTAAGACTTCTAAATTAATTTTTTTAGAAAAACGTTCTGTGCCATTAGTGTGATTCTTGGCATGTAGCAGCAGAAGCTTGATTTGCCAGAAGACCTGAAGACCTCCTAACAACTCAATGTACTGTACTGCAAAATGTCCCTTTCAAAATAAATGAACTCTATGTGAAACTAGGCAAAATAAAGACATGTACCCTATGCTACTTTTGTAAAAACGAATAAATAATGAAGTCTTAATAAAGAACACAACAGAACTAAATCATCTTTTGCATTTAGAAATGAATCATTATTCAGCAGAAGTTTAAAGATGACTTTGAACTAAAGACAAGCAAGGTCATCAATATAGAGGATTTCTTCTCGTTCTGTGTTCTGCAGATAGTATTTTCAATGTGTAACGTTGGCTTTCTTCCCTGAATGCAGACATGCATGTTTCTTGAGGGGAACAAATGCTACACTACAGCTTGTGTTGTTCAAGAAGAAATACAGATAAATACAATGATTCACTCTGTATAAATTTATTAAAAGTTGGAAAGATGGAATATTCTTTGGGTAAGAAAGAATCATTCTGGAATGGTTTTGTATTCCGTGTCCAGAAGTAAATGACTCCTTTGTCCTACTTTTTTTAGAAATAAAATATTTTTTAGAATCAAAAACAAGAGGGTAACATCGCCCCCAATTTTAGGGTGATAGGAGATCCATTTCACCTCACTGAAGATATCAGAGAGATTCTTTTTGTCAGATAACATTTTACAGTGTAATAGCTGCACTTGCTCCAGATCCTGATGACAAGAAATACAACAACATAATACAGTTTGAGTTTCACTGTTTGACCTAGTCAGAAATCAGAAATGGTGAAGCCCTTGCAATCAAATACGCATTTTTGGGAACAAAAGTAAAAACAGGCAAAAAGTAAGCAGAAAGATGAAATTATTCTGGTAAAGGCTTTGTATGTATGAACAATACGTGCTCGGGATGTTTGGTGTGGGAAGGGCTTGTTCTTTGAATGCACTTATCTCTGAAAACAGTGGGAGAGGAAAATCTGTGCTTCTCAGCAATTGTACCTATCTGGATTGTATCTGTTTACATCCCTCCAGTATATTAAGTGCAGTTGTTAATATTCAGCCAATGTAGCAAGGCTGTAAATAAATGATAAAGTCCTATCTCAGATAACTAGTTAGAAAACAGATAGCACTCCGTGACTAGGAGTAAAACCACAAAACTTCAAAATGAAAAGTACTGCCTGGGGGGCTGTTTCAATTAGAGATGCTCCTTTGTTCGTTAATGAAGTTATGCATATTCTGATATTTTTCTCCTTTTCTGAGTACTCGAGGCACATACTTTTCATTTTGTTTGCTTTAAGATAATAAAAGCACGGCTGTGGATTTTGAATCCCTGTATTCAGTGACGGGGAGGCTCAGCTGTGTGTCCTGTGATTTGCCTGAACTTCTCAAGCAAAGGATGCTCGTTGCTGTGTATTTTCATTCGGTGCAGGATAAGCAGATCTGCGTGCAGTAATCTCTGGGTGGAGATGCACACTGCAATCTATGATTAAGTTCCACCTACTTATGCTTTGTTCAGAGCATTCGTGGTGTGTTTTTAATTACCGTTTTAGAAGTTTATTTGCATTTTCCTGCTACTCGAGTACATACCGAGCCTCAGTGAGATCGTGTTTTCTCAGACTTCCGTGTAACTGATGTCCATTGTATTAGTTCTTTGTGACCTAGCTGCTGTGAATTGGAATGTACGTGCCTGGTAAACTTCCTTAATTGCAAAGTCCTTGTGTCTACTTACGAGATGGTGTTTGAAGTGAGATGATTTACATAGAAATGAGGATCATCACACCCAGGGCGCTCCGTGTAAGCAGGACTGGCAGCACGCAGATTCTTACTGTGCTCAGAGGTAACGGAGTTAAGTTGTGAAGATAGAAACTACAGCGAGTGTTCACAGCACCGATATAGAAGTAGAAAATGCTGTTGAAAGCAACTAGTAACATGGATCCAGTGGAAAGGAGCAGAATGAAGAGTTCACTGCTGAACTGCTAGCTGCAGAGCGGCTCCGCTCCTTGTTTCCTCACTGCACATCTACAAAGCCTGAACTTCAGAAGCAGTGCTGTGTGTGTTTGGCCCTCTGTGCACACGCAGAGCAGAGAATCATAAAATAGTGCTGTGTTAATGTCAGTCACTGTGGTGACTACAGACACCTGATTGTAATATGTTCCCATTCAGAACCTCACCAGTGCTCAAGTAAGTGTTCTTCATGTAGAGAGCTGCAAAAACAAGTGCCAAGGCTGCATTTCAGCTAAGAGCTTTTCTCCTGCATGTGCTGCTGTGAAAATTGGTAAAAAAATATTGTCAAACTGCAGCCAGGGGTCCGAGTTCTACTTAGAAGTCCTCCAGTAACACTAGTATCTTTCAAACAAATGGGATGAAGGAGCCCTCACGTCGTGCTGCTTGGCCTGCTTTGGGGTATTTGTTAATATAAACCCTGAGTTACTTAAATTTGTTCTCAGCTTCTGTTAAACAAGCCTCTTTGTATTGGAAGACTGCTATATAAATCCTTAGCATAAAGCAAAAGAAATGCAGGAAAATGTTGGCTTATATTATAGGGAAGAAGTTGTGTGAGAATAGCTGTGCTGTCTCTAAGCACTCCACAGACACAGGATGAAAGCAGTAAGAAATACAGCTGCTATGATCTTTGCCCAAACATACCAGCAGCCAGCAGTACGAGGTCTTCTAGGGCCGAAGGTCACAGAGGTCCAGACACGGTCATGGTCTGTGGATTAGTCTGGTTGCTTTTTGAATCCCTTTGTAGTCTCCTGCAGCATTCTGTGGCAGTGAGTCCAGCATTTACACACACGTTTTGTGAAGTACTCTATTTTAAACCTATCACATAATAAGTTCGTCAGATGTTCCCTATTGTTTCTCTGTTTTTCTGCACTTAATTTTACAGACACTGCTTTTCTCAGTCCTGCTTGGTTTTTGTAAGCTGCTCACACAGAAGCCACCCTGCTCTTCTATATCAAATATTAGTAGCAGATTACAGTTCGGTCGTCATTAGGGGACATGTGCCCAGAACTCCATGTAATGTCTCAAATGTGTACACAGTGGCATTTTAGGTTTCAGTTCCTTTCTTAATAACATTGCAATACTCTGCTTGCCTTGTTTTTGGCCACCACAAAACTCTGAATTGACGTTTACAGGAAATTTTTCACTCTATGTCCCTGGTTTTACAGTTCCGCATAATTCAGCTTTTCTTAATTACATCCATATTCATTTCCTATGCAAGTACAATGTACTGCTAATGTACTTTACTTTCTCTATTATACTTCCTTAAGAGTCTGTGTCTGCTAGCACTCAATCATTTGGCAAGAACAGGAGCTTTAGTTCCTTCCTGGCTTAAATCTGTGCATATCGTGGCTATGTTTGGTTGGGCATGCCAATGAAGAGGGAGGAGAAGGTAACTCACATTTTGTAGCAATAATACATCCTTTCCTCTGAACAGCAAACTGATTACTTCCTTTGGCAAACGAGCAAGGCTATGGGAAGGAGAGCTTGTTCTTGTGGGCTGGTGGGTCAATGCAATGTGTGAAAAGACACACACCAGCCTCAGTTGTTCAAATCTGTGGAAGAAGCCAAAGTGTGTGCTGAACTTCGAGAATGTAGTCCTAACAGACTTGAAGTTACTGAAGAAGAGGTTGCAAAGGTATGACAGTGCTTCACACAGCTTAATATATTATCCTTAAGCTGTGTGCAGTTTGTGAGGACGTTTCAACGTACATCTCTCATCAGAGCTGTGCTGGATGGCCTAAGCAAGCTTGTATTGGCATGAAGATGTTTGCTGTACAAATGGAAGCCCCAGCTTTGGAATGAAACATGCTACTAGGGGCTGCTGAAGTCGATATCACCTTTGTCAAAGGACTTTCCACCTGGTCAACTCTGCTGCGTGGCAGCTGGGCTGTGAGCAGCTGCGGTCTCCTCATGCCCTTAACACTTTCCACAGCTCATGCTCTGAGGTACGGAATTTCTCGCTCTTACTCACATGAATCACACAAGGACAAGTTGAATCCTACTGACTGCATCATGATCCCAAAGCTGGAACAACCACTTCTTAACAACCAAGCCCTGGTTAACACATCCAGCTGAACTGGAAATCAGCAGCAAAATAACATCCCTAGTTTATCTCATTTGGGTATTGGGGTGAAGAGTTGTCTGATCTGAAGTAGTGGGAAATTGGCTTCATTTTTTGTTTGTTTTTAAAATACCAATCTCTAATCTGTGCCTGCAATAAAGATGTGCCTAGTTCCAATATGGGCAATACAATAAAACATATTTTCCAAGGGACTGTGTAGAAAGCCAACTGCAAGGCTGCACAACCTTCTGCGTATCAACAGTAAAATACGGCAATGACTAATCAATAATATTTATCTAAGGGTCTATCAAGATGACTAGTATAAGCATGGATTGAAATCTTGGCACAAATGAATTAAATGACAGATTGCCTACTGAGTTCAATACATTGGACTTCAGTGACAGCTTTCCACCAGTTAGCATTTCAGAGCAGTAGGCGATTTTAACATTAGGATCAATAAGCACAGAATACCCACAGACAAGAGGATTGCTTATCAAACGTTACCGCCGTGTTACGACACAGTACCCCCAGGGTGCCACACTGTAGAAGGCACGGCTGAAACAGGTAATCACAGAACTTCTGCAAAGCACAAGGCTGAGGGTGGTTGTCTCGTTTCTAAAATGATGTGCTCTCTGAAAGATCTGAGCACTAGACAATACTTCTACCTTTGTCTCCCAGAACAGCAATGATCTTGACTGAGCTCCTAGTCACTGCTAGAGAATGCCCAGCTGCGTCCCAGCCCCCCACTTCTCTGCAAGAACAATCTACACAGACAATAACCAGTTACTAACTACCTGGTGAAGGTCATGGCGGCTCAAATGTGTTCAGAGAGCTCTCATTTCTGCTCCAGTTTTCCATTCTGCTTGCTCTTGCAAAGAAGGCATATGGCAGTACTTTTGATGGGCTGATCCATTGCTTGGTATTAGAGCTTGAATGTAGGGGAAGTAAAAGGCCGTGCGAGAACGGAAAATTATCGACATTTTGAAGTTTGGAGATCCATTAAAAAAATCTCAGTTTATATTTCAATTTACATCTTTCATTAAGTAAATCCTCAGTCTGAATTCACTCTGCAAGTTTTGACAGTATGGAAGACGTCAATGTTACATCCACAAAAACGTGGTTTGTCATGGCAGAGCATCACCACCTCCAAAGGATGATGGATTTCACCAAGCAGCTTCCAAGTGAAATCTAAGTGTTCTTTATGACAGAGGAGATTCTTACTGATCTCAGACTGGCATTCCTTCCCAGTTATCCTAACCAATGAACTAAATCTTATGCAGCTTTTACCACAGACGTTCGCAGTACGGGGTTTTTTGTTCTCCATTTTTCTTAAGGACGGGGAACGGAGGGACTGGAGCGCTCTGTGTGAAGGCGCAGATCTTTCTGACCTTCATCTCAGTGCAGACCCAAGTGGGGCCCTGTGCAGGGATGCAGACCGAGCTGGGCTCCTTCCCGGTGGTTTCTGCCGAAGTCGTCTTCGTGGAGGAAGGTCAGAGAACGCTGACGGAGGATGAGGTGTTGAGAACAACAAAGGAGCTGGCGGGCTCAGCCCCTGCGGGATCATAGCGCTGCTGAGGATTAACCTTAATTGCACGTATTATATAACTAATTATGCGAGGCGCTTACAGCCGCTGACAGGTGGCTGGGTTAGTCTGCATTGGAACACATACAGCGCCGCGTGGCACCGCGTGCTCGGGGCACGGCCCCGCTCGGCACACGGCGGTGCCGTCGTTCCCGCGCAGCTCCACGCGCCCTCAGCGCTCCGCAGGCCCCGCGGACGCGGGAACGCGCCCGAGGCGTCGCCGCAGCACGAGACAGCGCGCCCCCGGCCCCGAGGTCACGTGCGCGGCGCGCGGTCACGTGAGCGCGCGGCACACCGGGACGCGTGCCCCCGCCCGCCGGCGGCGGCCCCAGGCCGGGATGTAGTCCCGGCGGCGGCGGCGGAGGGATAACCGGGCGGCGTCAGCTCCCGCTCCGGCCGCAGCCGCAGGGCGCGGCGCCTCCTAGCGGGGCCGGGGTAGATCCCGCCGCCGCCGGCCGCCTCCGTCCTTCTCGCGAGAGCCCCCCCCCCCACCCCCTCCCTCCCCTCCGCCCCTCTCCCGGACCGGTTCGGCGGGACCGCGCGAGCCTCCGGGCCGCGGTCGGGGCGCGCCCCCGCGGGGCGAGGATGGACGCTCGGCCGGCGGCGAGGCGGCGGGGCCGTGGCCACCTCCGCTCCGGACCGCGGCCGCGTCCCCTCCCGCCGGACAATGAGTCCCGTATGCTAATGAGAGTCTCGCGTCACTTCCGCTCTTTCTCGGCCGCCATCTTGGCCAGGGCAGGTTCTGGGCAGGAGGGACCCGGCTGTATTGTCTGCGGGGAGCCCCCCCCGCCCCGCGGCCCCGCACCCCCCGCCCCGGGGACCGAGCCCGGCGCCGCCGCCGCCTCCCCCCCGCCCCGCCGGGCGCCGCTCACCGTAGCGTCCCGTCCCGCACACCGCCCCCTCCTCCCCCGCCGCCTTCCTGCCCCCTTTGTCTCCCCCGCGCCGCCGCCGCCGCGCACCGCTCCGCCCGCGCGGGGCCCCGTGCGGCTCCGGTTGGCGGCCCCGCGCCCCGCGCCGGAGCTGCCGCGGCAGCGCCCGTCCCCCCCCCCGAGGAGAGCCGCGCTCAGGTACGTGTGCGCCGCGCTCCGGCCCGGGCGGCCCCGCGCTGCTGCCGGCCGAGCTCAGCAGCGGGAGCGGCTCCGCGTCGGACGTTCGGGGCCGCAGTCTCGGCCGGCGGGGGCAGCGCGCGGCGGTGCGGAGCGGGGCCGAGCTCGGGGCGGGCGGGGACGGGGAGCGGGAGCAGCCCGCGGGCCGCCGCGCTCAGACAAAGACGCGGAGCGGAGCTCTGCGGTTCTGCGCAGCCGATCCCGGGCGGGAGGCAGCGCGTTCTGCGGCGCGGACGGTGCTCCCTCGCCCCCCCCTTTCACTTCTTTCCTTTATTATTTCCTTTCCTTTTTTCCTATCCCGCTTTCCCATCTCCCCGCCGCATTACACCCGCGCTGTCGCTCCCGGTGGATGGCCGTGGCAGAAAAATACCAGCCCCCACCCAAAATGCACCGCAGCCCGCCCGGGAGATGAGTGCGGGAGGCAGCAGGGGGCGCGATCCGCGCCGGGCAGAGCTGCGGCGGGGGAGGGAGAGCCGCGCTGCGGCCGCGGAGTGCCCCCGCCCCGCGCGGGGTGCCGCGCTCCCCGCCGTGTCCCCGCCGGCCCGGGACGGGGGGGGGACGATGAGAGGACGGGGTCGGACGCGCGGACCGTTCGGAGGATGCGCGGCTGTCGGCGGCCCCGTGCAGCCCCGCGGTTTCTGAACGCGTTCCGAGCGCGGCCGCGGCGGTGCAGAGTTGTGCGTTCCGGGGGGGTCCTGAGCGCCGCGGCTCTGCGGGGAGCGCGGACGTTGCCATCGCGATGTTCTTGGTTGGCTGGAGCCGGTCGCTGGATGTGCGGGATTCCTTCTAGAAGAACTGGTGGTGTTTTCCAGATAGCTTTTACTAGCTCTGTTTGGATGTGTCTGTACTGCTATCTCCTAGTCCCAGCTGGAGGTGAAAGGTGTGCATGAGATAGAGGAGATGTGATCTCGTCCTGTCAGCACAGAGGACCAATGCGGACCTCCCCCAGGACCCGTCCTGGCAGCCCATAGCAGCAGTGGGGCCGCGGGGCTTTGCGGGCCACTGTCTTTCCAGGTGAGAAAGATGGATTATCCCATTCAAAAGCCGGATTCATTCATTTCGGAGTGGAACCGTTGCTGGGCTCCTTGGTTGGCTGTTGAGCAGTGATTTGGTATCAGCAGATGCACTTCTGTCACGGCACGCGTTGAAATCTTAAACATTAAAGGGCAGCAGGCAAGAATTGTGCTGGAGGTCGTTGGCTGTAACACAGCTATTGCTGTGAGCTGCATGAACTTCAGGCCGGGCAGAGGAGTCCTTTCTGAAGCACGGCCAGTGCCCTGCTCTCCAGGAGTGACACGGAGCACGCTGTTCCTGTTGTCTTGGTAATAAACTGCCCTTCATTGCAGTGAATGCTGTTCCCTCTCAAGGAACTTTTTTTAAGAAGAGGTTTTGGTAACGGAATGTGCGGGGACAGCTCTGTAGGATCTGTGCATGTTGAGGCATCTTTAGTGTTCCCTCTTCAGGAAAAAATCAGGTTGTTTTTAAGTTGAAGTAGTGGCTCACGATGCAGATCTGATGAACCCGGGTCTCTCAGGATACTGCTGCTGGTGTGCAGCAGTCCTGTGCGGAGCTGCTGGAGTGGGAGAGTCACAGTGGGCGTGTGGGGTCACACGGGGTGGGCTCTTAGCACGGGGCAGTGCTGTGGGCGCTGAGCACGGCCCATGGCCTCAGCAGCCACAGGTCTGCACTGATGCTCAGTGCCCTGCGCAGCGTGTGCCCCGCAGGGCGCAGTGCTGGCTGCCCTAACCAGGGCTCCAGGATGAGGAGAACGACTGACGTCTGTGTGTGTGGGATAGAAGTCACCGCTCTCAGAGGCGCCCGGTAGCGTTTTCAGAATTGGTGTGTGTCACAGTGCTGTATCACAGCAGCCTTTTAATTAAGCACAGGAATCGTTTGGCGGTGCTGTGGAGCATCACTGGTTGAGTGCAGAGCTGCTAAAATCAGGTGGGGTGCCACGTCCTTTCTCAGGAACACTGCTGCCCATCTTCTGCGTGAGGGTTTCTACCGTGCTTCTGTCGTGCTGCAGAGGGAATAAGAGGTGATTGATTATTCCCAGCCCAGCTCTGCTGCCCCATAAAGTAGTAAAAACTGAAATATTGGGAGTAAACATTAAAATGTAAGTGGCATTCCTGCAGTAGCGGTCTCGGAATCATGTTGGTAGTCAGAAGTCCCACAGTCCAAACGTGTCTTTTGTGAGTTGCCATTAAATGGCAGCTGATCCGAGAGCTGTAGCAGGGAGTGGTAAGAAATGGTTCTGTGTGAGGAAAGGCGGTGTCCGTGGGTTAGGGCCGTCAGCGTGGGGTGGCTGCAGGCAGCCCTGAGCAGCCAGGCAGGATCGGTATTACCTGGTTTTGGAATTGGGTGTTATTTTTGTTCTACTATTTGAAGTTATTTTGAGATGCAGAATTTCACATTGAGAGTGGACAAAACAGCACCAGGCACGAGGAGGACAGTGGTGGTGTGAGGGCAGCAGGATGCAGCGCAGGGACAGCCGTGCTGAGTTTGGCAGGGACTGATGCTGGAGGGTGTGCTCTGCCCCCTGCCCTGCTGTGCTCAGGGATGGGGATGGGACACTTTGCAGCCCAGTTTGCGTTTCAGGACTGCAACATTTGCCATTGTTTTTGATTCTGCTTTTTGAAATGCCGATGTGATGCTTTTCTGAAGGTGTAACAGCTGCATCTACACCGTTCTGGATGGTTAAATAGGCTCTTCCTCAGTTCGTTATGCCAGGTACAATTTTTGTTAGCTTCATTGTCACGTTATCATCATTTATGTGGAAGTAGTCCTCACTCAGATACGTTGGTACAAGGGTGCACTTCTGACAGTACCAGGCAGTGTAAGCTGTGGGGATGAGAAAGACAGCTTGGACTGAGGATAAGGCCATAGAAATATCTACATGTTGGAAGTAAAAGAAAAAAAAATCTTAATTACGTTAATTCAGTTTATATATGTACGTATATACACAAAAAACCTCCTTTCTACATGGAAGGTTTGTTTTGATTGACCGGATGTGTTTTGGGAAGCAGTGTCCATGCTGTGGTAGTTGGGTTGGCCACGTTGGCTTGCTCATGTGGAACTGAAGAAACACTCAGGTCTGGTAAAGACCCAAATGTGTGTTCTGGATTTGAATGCTCTCCAGGAGGGCATGACTCCTTCTTACCTACCGAGGGCTGTGCACCTCCAAGGAAAGGATGTATGTGCTTCAGAGCTTCACAGTACCAATGCTGAAAGACAAAATGGGCCTCAAATGGAGCGCCTCGTGCTTCCTGCACAATAACACAGCAGTGCTTTTGAATGTGGTAGGACAGTCAGCAGCTTTAAGTAAGAGTGGAATAGGTCCCATTCTTTCTGCAGGGAGTCGCTTTTCGCTTGCTGCCCTTTATATCCTCGGAGGGTTGGGTTTTTTGCTTGTTTTGAAGATGGCATTAAAGATGGTTGACCAAAAACTGGTTCTTGTGGTTGGGTCCTAAACCCGTGTGATTGTCTCTATGAGTACATCACACCTGCAGGTGCTTGGCTGACCAGATCATCTGGCAAAATGTTTGATTTCAAATCCTTTTTTCAAGTAGCGTGGTAAACATCTTGCAAGAAACAATTTGAGTAACCACAAACAGCTTGTCCACCAAAGCAGCGTTTGTTAGCTGCTGTGTGTGTGCAGGGCAGGGCATGCTCTCAGCCTGGTTCGGCGGCTGCTGCAGCTTCTTGCCTCCAGCTCCTCTTCCCTCATTCAGACCTCAGCCATCCTTTCCTTCACCCCGTTTTACTTCTGTGTATTGATTGCTGATGTGCCTCTGGATCTCACCGTTATCTGCTTGCGGTGCGTCTGCGCCGCAGGAGTTGTTCGTGATGCAGATTCATAGCAGCAACAGTACGGGGGCAAAGTGTCTCTTGAAATCTAAGTAGGCACAGTACTTGTGTTGAAACGCTTTTTCTTTTTTCTCCCTAAAAAGTTGGTTATGTTTCTGACCTTGTGTTTTGTTTTGTTTCCTCATTGCTGCTGCTATGAAGCCCTTTGAATATCGAAGGTTCCCGAGTCAGACGGAAGACAGCAGTAGCAGAGGTGGATTAACGCTGGAATGTAGTCAGGGACTGGAGCACTTGGAGCTATGCTTAGAAAGGGAACGAGGTAAGAAACATGGAGTGGTAAGACTGCTTTTAAGCTATTGTTCACAGACTTTACCCCATCGTGTAATGCCAGCATTTGTGCATAGCATGTGTAGTGGTAAGGCAGAGGAAAAGCAATTAGCATCAGCACGCTTCGCAGGCTGTTCCTACATGTGAAATACTTACATGCCAGACAGTTGGTGAGATCCTTTCAGTATCAGTCCACTGTCTGAGAAAACACATTGGCAGCGTTTTAGATGAGCTTGGAGAAGTGTTTGTATGCTCTCTTTTGTTTTGTTGTTCTGCCACTTCCACCAGCACGCAAGCAGTGCGTTCTGTGTTAGGGCACAGTAAGGGATGCAGTTTCACTGGCGCTGCCTCTGCGAGGGTGGTGTAAGCCACGCTTCCTAGTGCTGCTCTTGTGTAAGCTGTGCCACTGTGGTGTGAGTGTGTGCAGGAAGCGCTGTGGCTGAACAGCACTGCTCTCCCATTGAATCAGTTCTGTGCTGTGGCTGCTGTGCAGGTCCTGCTGCTGATGTGGTGTCAGGAAGGCATGATACAGAGAAGATAAGAGCAGCATTTGCACTTGCATTCTCATTTCTGATTGTAGTTTTACAGTCAGTGTAATCTAATCATTAATGAATGTATACTGATTACGTGCTTCATTTTTGCACATTTTACAGGGACTTGTATTACGATTTTATTTTTTTAGCTTTAGATTGCAAATTTAAATGAAACACGGTTCTGTTCCCAAAATCTTTGGTACGGGGTTGCTCATGCTTAGCTGCAATCCACATGAGGATCACGTTTTGAACTGGGAACGCGTATTCATGCGGCCTTTTTTCCCTGACTGCTGGAGTGTGGATATCATGGTGTAGGCAAATAATATCCTTCGTGCTTCAGTGACTTCCAGTCTCAATTTCAAATTGCTGTAAGGTAGGCAGGCTTTAGTGCATTTCAAACAAATCTTTAAGTAGTAGCCCTAAACTAACAGGGCTATTGTACTGAGAATGTGTATTACATATTGATTGCATTACACATATATGGATGCATATAAATGTTTATATCTGAAGACTGTGAACAGCAACAAAAGATACTCAGGATGGCAGTAGGTGGGGAAGCCTACTTCTTGAGCTGCTGGTGCCAATAATTAAAAATTACTTATGCACTGAAGTATAGCGTGCCCTAGAGAATGGATGCAATTTAAAGCTGCTTTTGAGAATGCAGTAGAGAATGCCAGAATTGCTTTTTTTTTTCTGTCGTGTGTGTTTTCAGAAGCTTTTTCTTTAGAAATCCTTCCAAGTTGGCTAACGCTTATTTTTAGAAGCCATCAACCTGTGTCATCCAGATAAGAAAACCGAGCAGGAGTTCTCAGCAGAGTGCAAGGTCACAGGTTGTTCAGGAAGAAGAAAGAGTTACGGTTCCTAGAGCAGTCAGAACGTGTCTTGTGTTTTACACTGCAGCATAGAAATTACACAGTGTACAAACTTCTACTGCTAAGCAGAAATAGCTCAAGAAATAGTTAATTCTCTTTTTAGTTATGCAGTTAGTGTACACACCCACCAGATGGAGCTTCTGGCACCAGTGGAAAATTCCAGAAATCAAGCAAGAATGAGAAGTGTGTGAATGACTTAGTGGATCTGTCTGCTAGACTGCAGGAGATGTTTTTTAACCTTAAAAAAAAAAGCTGAGCCTCAGTGAGTGTCTCAGTGCAGCCATCCTCCACAGTTCTTCCTCTGTGCTGGGGGGCTGGATTGTCTGTCTGCAGTTTGGTTGTTGGTGCTATCAGCAAACTCAAAACGAACAGAGGACAGCTCTGTGAGCTCTTGCTGAAGATGGCGTGTCGTCACAGAAGCAGAATGTCAGTGTTACTAGCCAAAGAATTTCATCCTAAGTGATTCAGGTGTGGTTGGCTTTTAGTACTACATTTTAGATGGACTTCTTTTTGTCTCCTGAAGGAATGTTGGCATAGATTGTGGTTGTTTCCCTTTTTAAAGAAGGAGAACCTGGTTTCCAGAGAGGTCGTGTGGACAGTCCTTTGATGCTGACTTAATTTCTGAAGAGATCTTAAAATCTTTTGGAAGACTTCTTGACAAAGGGATGTTGAAGAGATGAACTGTTCGACTGTGAGAGTGAGTCAGGGTTTTTCTGTACTGAGGTTTTGCAGTGCATTGACTAGATGGTTTCCTTGTTTTGGTTGTCACTGTTTCTAAGCACCATGTTAGAGTTTTACAGAGGATTGATTTGATTTGGGCTTTCTCTGTAAACTTTACATCCTTCTAACGTGCTCAGTCCTGTTTTGGATATAGGCACAAATTAAAAGAGTTGGAGGCGTGCACGTGCTGAGTGCTGCCTGGTCCAGCAGCAGAGCTGAGAGGTGCTGGTGTCAGGGCTGAGAGGTGCTGGTGTCGGAGCTGAGAGGTGCTGGTGTCGGAGCTGAGAGGTGCAGTGCTGGGGGTGGTCCAGCTGACAGGGATGTGGAGGTGCTCTGTGTTTACAGTGGGGCTTTGAGAGCAAACCCATGCTGTTACAAAACAGCCTCCATCCCAGGATTATAGCTGACTTTTGAAAATGAGCCCTTAGCCCTCGGGTGTTTCAGACCTGCTGTTAAATTCTAAGTCTCATTACCTTCACAGGAGATGGGAGTGCACAGCCCCTCTGAAAAGCAGGCCAGAAATAAAATAAGGAGAAGAGTCTCACAGAAAAAAAGAAGTGAAATGCTGATTGTGAGCCAGTGGTAGCCATGCCAGTGGGTGCAGGAGGAGGGGTATTCGGCTGCAATGCTTACTTACCTTCTCATGGAAGTTTTTGGTAGCTTTTAATTCTCCCAACTTCTCCCTTCTGCCTGGTGTTTCTGCTCCCGGGAATTTTGGTTTGCTCACCCTTCCCTGTCCTGCGTCCTGATTGTCACTCCGTCCTGCTCAGCTGCCTTGGCATGGTCAGGTCCTGGAGATGTAAGCTGAAGAGATGTCAGGTCTTCCCAGGGAGGCATAACATCTATAGGCTGTTACACATCCTCCCGTTAGCTGCCATGGAACTGGAACTTTCACCTGAATGCTTCCCAAGGGGTTGGAGCTGGCAGCCACGTCACCTGCTGGGTTGGGGGCCCTCTAGGAAAGGTCAGCTGGCTGAGGGAGTGCTGGTACTCCAGTGTGAGTATTCATCTCACCAGGTGCTGGTGCTGGCTGCTCAGGTTCTCTGGACGCAGAGGCCCTAGATGCTTAAGTCTAAAGGTTACGTGAGGTGTGAATAGGAGCGTTCATCGCAGTGTCCCTCTGGATTTCCGACTTGGATAACTTAACTGAACTCTGAGTACCAACCTGTTCCTCAGGTAACATCACCTAGAGGGATGGGTTTAAAGCCCAGGCCCACAAAAGCTTCTGCAGCACTCCTGACGTTGCTGAACTGCAGCTCGTGTAGCTCCGTGTCGGTACAGGTACTGTATGCCTGGTTTATAATCAGTTCTTCACAATGAAATGTACGTTATAAATGTCAGATTGCCCTTATTACATTTCTTATCTCTTGTCTTTAATGCTTTGTTTTGTACAGCAGGATATGACCCTTCTTCTGTGCCCGGGCTTTGGCCTCACACAGTAGGTGTAATATAATCGCTGAGGTGGGCGTTCTGGAAGAAGTATTTTTGAAGGCTTTTGCATGAAACTTGTCCAATGAGTCTGAGACGCCCAAGCACCATTAATTTTGGAGGTAAATGCCTCATAATATATACTGAGTAGATTGGGTAGAGTTCAGATTATTGTTTGGAGGAGTATGGGCAAAAAATAGTTGAAAAGATAGTTCTGTTTGCTTCTGAACTTGAAGGAACACCAACTTGAACTCCAGAGAAATTGTGGGCCCGGGGGCTTTGAGCTGAAGCGCTCTGGCAGCTTCACTTCCATGCTTTCCTGGTTGAAAGATTTCCCCCATCTTTTGGTTTGTTCAGACCAGCAGGGGCAGAAGTGAAAGACAATTTGAGTGTGGGAAATCTGCCAGAAGAGCTGAAACAAAGTGGGGAAGAACTGCGACCTGATGTTGAAAGACGTGTATGGTTTAAGTTGGGTGTCCCTTTAAGTTATCCTTGAAATGTGACATTTTGTATTTGAATCACAATTTAAATGTTTAGTTCTAGAAGTTTAACTAAAACTTTTTTTTAAGTGTTTTCTATCATTTGTTAAAAAATTGGTCGATCAGAGTGGGCTGGGAATATGTATAATGTGAGGGGAGGGAGGAATATCTTAGTTCAAACAATGAAAAAATAAAGCCTAAGGCAGAAAACAAATCCAAACAACACAAACAAATGAAAGAAAATGCAACAGTTATGTCCCAGAATGGTTTCTTTTAATGACAGATTGGAAATGTCAGTCCTTGCTTGGAGGGGGGTGGGGGAAAATTATTTGCATGAAGCTATGACTGAATTTAAAGTTTATTCATATTATTGTGATTGGAATAACACCAAGTTGCTGATAAAATTGAAGATAAGGTAGATAAGCAAAGTTTAGCTTGCTGTAGTAAACAACAGTCATGTGGCACACAGCTGGTAGAGGAGGTAAAGCTGTTCAAAGATGTAAAGATTGCACTGATGCTGATCTTGGATTCTCAGTGCTTTCTGATGTTAATGATAACATTATTGAGAAATATTAATACTAAATATTTTTTAATACTTAAAAACAGGCTGTCCAGTAGAGGAGTGTGCTGTGCGTTTTAACCAAGCAGTGCTTAGTATAATGAGTTTTGTGCACTAACTTGTTACCAGACTGCATGCATGCACTTTTTGTTTCGCTGTGTTTCTCACTGCTACAGCCTTTCCCTTTTAGTCTTACGGATATTAAGAAATTAGAGTGAATTATTAGAATGAAAACGGGATCTTGATATATCTCTAACAAAGTCTATGGAGTAGAATAGTGGGTTTAAGTGTCTGGGGCGGGTGGGAAGGGTGGGAGGAGGATGTATTACCCAGGGAAAAGGAGCAGGATTTTAGAATAAGGGTTTGAAACGTTGCTTTTTCTGTAGGAAAAAGATGGAGTATTGCATGCTGGGAACAAGTGCTTTCCATAAGGTAGCTAAATTTTAAAAGTACATTTGTTTCATTTTCTTTTAGGCTTTGTTTAAGTATTCTAATCTAGTAACTTTGTCCTTTCTGCAGTTTTCATTTTGATTAGATACCTCTGCAAAACTCTCTTCTAAACAAATTCAGAAACCAATACAAACAAACCTGGGCCACAACTGCAGTTTGGAATACTTCTGAAATGTTGCTCAATGTGCATGGAAGAGTCTTTAAAGAATAGTAGCAGTAGTATAAATCCTTTCTGTGGTCTGTTTTGTTTTCCATAATGTCAAAATTGCAGATGTTAACACCAATAAATTTAAAGATGTGAATGTGTTGATGACTTTGGAGAAATGACCAAAATAAAATGATTTGTTAAAAGGCAGTCTTAACTGACACCTCTTAAGAAAACAAAACAAAAACTCCTAGGCATGTTTTTAGCAGAAACTTCATTCAGATAGGTACATTCTTTTTTCCTCTGTTTCTGTGAGTGACAAGACTTGACACACGTAGAGAAAGTTTGAGTAGATGAGTCAGGACTTACTTCATTACCTGCAGATAAATGTTTTGGCCAGGTTTCCCAAGGAAACAAAGCTGGTGTAGTTCTTCAGCTTGTGGCTTGTCTCCTGCTGGCCTCTCACTCCTCCCAGCCAAGAACACTGGCCAATTTTAACCAAGTTTTATATAGATGGAGATCTGAAAAGGTAAATAAGTACCTCTAAGCCTCATTAACAGATCTCCAGTCAGAGAAGAGACTAAGGCTTGCACATGACCAGGTTTCTTTCACAACTCTCTTCTGTCAGCCTGTTCTTTCAGTTGGATGTTGCAGTGCCAATTGGCTGCTAAAAACTCTCTGTGGGAGGAGCTGTAAGAGGGAGGGGAAAGAAAGCATCCTGCTTCTGCTCAGGATTTCAGGGGGTTGACTTCTCAGTGTTGGATGTGCACCAGCTCCTGAGGTGCCAGTTAGGTACTGTGCCCGGAGCTGGATGTCGCAGCTTGCCCAGCACTATCTAATGCTAGCAGAGGCTCATAAAGGAAAGTGAAGCATTAGTAAATGATCCTGGCTTTGAAATACTCAGCTCCAAATGAGAGTTGTTGTGCCTGACAGAGTGCATGTTATAGTACGTTATTCCATGGAATACAATATTATTGCAGGTACAGCAGCAGCTCATGATGCCCCGTAAAGCTTTTCTTTCCCAGAAAGAAAAGCAGGCTCGTGCCAGGGAAAGAGATATGTTAAAAAAGAGGAGGAGGCGACAAGACTATCTCAAAAGAAGCGTGGACCCACAGAAAAATGCAGAAACAATAAAATGGCACAGGGATGATGAGAAGAGGAGAGAAAATGAGCAAGTTAAGGACAAAGATATCAAGAAGCGATGGAGACAGGATGAGAGAGAACGCCGAAAGAATGTGGACGCTATGAATTGGCGCAGGGAAGATGAGAAGAGGGAAAATGAGCGAGGTAAGGACCAAGAAGGCCAAGAACCAGCAAAGAAAGGATGAGGAGGAAAGGGGAAAAGAGCAACAAAAGGATGGACCTTTTGAAGCAGCAGAGGGATGATAATGGGGAGAGGGAAAAGGAGAGAGTGCGAACAGTTCCAGTTCATAAGTATATGTAAAATGTTACTGTCATTCGGTTTCAGGTGCATCTCCTTAATGAATTAGAGTTTGTGCAGGGCTAATTATTAAGACAGGATTCATCTGAGTACAGATGTATACAAACACAAAGTCACAACGGGATAGAAAAGACTGAGTTTACATATTGCTTTGGAAATGTCTGTTTTGCACGCATGCTCACAGTACTTCCTTGAACAGTGCAGTTGGTAATACTGTGTTTCAGATCACCATAAAGGTCAGGTTTTCTCAGTCTTCATAGTATGAATAAATGGCAGCGTTAGGAAAGGAAGGGTCAACCAAACGTGCTTGTAGGAGAAGACAAAACTGGCATTCATTTGTAATAATGTGCCCAGGAGATTGTTGTCCTTACACACCTGTGGATTTGTTTTGAGGTAAATTATATTTAGAATAGTTGTATGAAAATGTGAATTTCACAGAGTGCTTTTATGAAGCAGTCAGTTCCAGAGGTGTGCCTTTGTATTATCAGATTTGTTAGTATAAAATATGTTGTCGTTGAGACCTTTTTATCACATCTTTATCACTGACAGGTGTTGATGCTACACTAGGATGGTCCCTTTTTTAAAAAGGCACTTTATTAAATTTTACCTAGGCCTTTGAATCTGGAGTTAAAAAATGTTTTGTTTTGTTTTTTGCATTGGCTCTGAAATATTTGCTGTCAATTCATGAACTAGCAATGGGTTTGTACTGGGTGGAAGTCTAGTTCTTTGGAGTACACCAACTCTTATTCCTGGACATCCAAGTTAGAAATTAGAGCCCTTGGAGTAGAAAGGACGGTGCCTGTGCAGAGGTGGTGGCAGTTTGTGCCCATCTTCACAGCTGGAGATGTTCAGCCCTTCTTGGGAGACCGGGCTGCTTTGCTGGCAGGGTGTTCACAGTGAACACTGGGGGAAGGGGTTGGTGAAATAGTGCATTTTCTAAAGAGTAGTAAAGGTGTGGAAGTCAGCTGCTGATTGTGTTGTCTGCATCTTCTGGATTTCTGTCTTCAGCATGTGGTGAGGACACCTGGACGGGCACAGCCACAGCCGTGAGCACTTGGCAATTAGAAGTTATCAAACACGTGGCTGTGTACTTCTTAGTGTCATTATTCAGCCACAGTGGTCAGTGTAATGAATGTGCATCAGCTGTTCTTTTTGTCTCCTTCAGAGCCACCAATGAACATTGTTTTTATAAGAGGAAAGGCAAGGAGTAACTTCATATACTCTCAAAACGAGTTACCTGCTTCGTGTGCCTGTCTTCTGTGCGCTTTTTGTTGTAGTCATCAGCTGAAGAAATGGGATGTCATTGCACATTGGCAAATTCATGTCAAAAGAATATTTGAGGAGCCTCGTTTTTACGATTAAACTGCTTTCTCTCCATTAATAATTTTCACTCATAGTTGCTGGAAAGTTTCATTTTGTTGTCTCTGTTTTCTTAACTGACCACTTGTTGTGACTGTCGTTAGTTATGGGAGCATAGGTGGATGTAGAAGTACGTGCAGTTCCCAGGGGAAGCACACAGAATGGCCAGCTAGTGCCTCTCCAGTTCTGGGACCACGAGCTTGTGGTTCAGGACTTGTTTCCCCAGTGGATAGTTGTGGCCATCACAGAGCATTGTGAGTCTCTAGCTGACGTGTGCAGCAGAGACCAGCTTGTGTTGACACATTCGAGGGATCCCACGACTTTTTATTTCCCATTCCACAGTGATGCTTTTTGTCAGTGTTAAATGGAAACACCTCCCCCAGTTAAATGCTGAGGGTCAGCAGCAGTCGTGTGTGTGCTGGTTGTGCAAGGGATGCGATGGTGTGAACAGACAGGGCAGGGTGGTACGGGGATGGTGCCACACCACTGAACATCAGAGTCTGCTGTGCTCTCTTGGTTCTTTTACACTGCAGCAGTTTCCTCCAGATTATTCCTGCAGGTCTTCAAACTATTTCTGTGTGAAAATCACCATTTTACTGGCAGGACTGTGGCACTAATGATTGGCTGTGTTTGCTGCTTGGTGCGAGTGTAGCAAGCCTGAGTCATCAGACAAGCATACTGAGCACTTCAAATAATGTCCACGAACAAACAAACAAAAAAAAGGCCGAGGTAGATTTGGAAGACTTGCTGAAGACTGCAGTTGAGAGAGAAAAGCTGTGTTCATCTTGCTGATGCATCCTCTCCACTCTGAGAACTGCTGCCCTGTGGGCCATATTGCTCCAGGTAAAGCTGGCAGAACTGGAGCAGCCTTAACATCTGTTATGTGATGGTATGAAGGGAGGTAGGCTGCGAGGCAGCCCTTGGGATGAGGAGAGCCTCACAAAGATCTGCTGGAGCCTGGTGCTTCACACGGAGCGGGAGCAGCTTTTCAGGTCTGCTAAGCTCAAAAAGAAGCAACAGAACAGAAAGTTTGAATGTGGGACTGGCTGAACCCTCCATGGCTGCGCTGTAGTGAATTTTCATGGTGGACTTCTCGTGGTTTTTCCTGTTGTGTCATAACACAGTATAGTCCTGAGTTCCTCTATTTTGGTAACGTGTGCTGTTAAGTTTCTGAGCTAAGCAGAGATTTCCACTCGTGATGGAGCTGTTCTCCCCGTTTGCTTTTGTTTCTCCTGATCGTTGCTCACATAGCACTCCTGCTGGCTTTTCAAGGGGGTTTTTCTTTCCCCTGCTGGTATTTTCTTTCGCCAGCTCTGGCTAACAGGCTCAGAACGTTTAAATAGGCAGAACAGTCCTGCTGTGAAGGTTGGTCTTCAGTTTTCAGATGTGAAGATCTAATTGTATTGTGATGTACTTTGACAGGAAGACAGTGATCGTTGCTTAAGAAAGTTGACTGAGGCAGATGGAAGGAGATGGAGCAGCTGTAACTGAAATCTTGTTTCTAGGCAGTCCTAAATAATTTGCTTTATTACTTGTGTTGATATACAAGTATATATCACTCCATGTTTGACATGTCCAGGTTTATTAGACACAGTAATTAAGAGAAAGTATTTGATTGTTTTGGTGAACACATTGGAGGTGGCACTTGTTACTGAAGTCAGTTACTTGCTAATAACAGTGCTCTGAGAATTTCAGGTGTACAAGAGGTCACTGCCCAGAGACAAACTCTCACTTTGTCTCAAGGAAAAACATGGTCTCATCACAAGCAGAACCATTC
Organism: Cyrtonyx montezumae; assembly: GCF_038088225.1. Classification (NCBI taxonomy): domain Eukaryota; kingdom Metazoa; phylum Chordata; class Aves; order Galliformes; family Odontophoridae; genus Cyrtonyx; species Cyrtonyx montezumae. The sequence continues at coordinate 13,662,291 of NW_027072100.1, forward strand.
CTCATGGAGGGAGTTGGGTTATGGAGGAAATGTCACAGCTTGCTGGAAGCTTTAACATTTAATGTTTTCATGCACTAATGTTTCTACAGTTGATATGAAGATATAGGGCTGTCCTGGGATGGAATTACTAGGTTACTTTCTCCTTGGATTTGGAATTTGTTTTGAAGTGTTTGTTTGCATCCTGGCAGCAGCTGACGATGCTGTTTCGTGTATTTTTTGAGCATGCAGGTAATTAGGAAGGAGCTGCTCAGAGCACACAGAAATAATGTCCTACAGCAATGGCAATACATATTTAGTTGCATTTAGAGAAAGTGAATTAATGGAGCTATGATTAATTTCTTGGCTACGTTCATAGCTTTTCACACTTGCTCAGAGAGCTACAGCAACAAGAGCTTTTATTAAATTAACATTCATAATTTTAAATATATTCTAACCCATATTAACTAGGTGGAATTTTGAGTTCAGAGCTGTAATCTCCAGTTGTGTTTTGGGAGGAAACGGAGTAGGATATCAGAGACTGTTTTCTGTGACATTGTTGTGATGAAGAATACACGTGCAGTGAGATGTGGTGTCAGCACCTTGTTAATACATTATTCCTTACTTTGTTTTCCTGTTAGTGCAGTCCTACAGTCATAAAATTCAGATCTCTTATAAATTGAGTAATGAAAAAAGTGACAGTGAGCTCTTAACACTCAGAGCTGTTTCGTAGTGACTGACCCAGGAACAAGAACTACAGGTTCGAAATCGTTAAGTTTCACTTTACTACTTCAACCACAGATCAAAAGCAGAGAAAATACCACTTGGCAATTGCAGGTACAGTGCAGCTGTGCCATTTGCATTGATCCCTGGGCTCATTAGGTTAAGTTCTCAGCAGTCCTTTTCCCATTAGTCTTTGCCACACTGTAAGTCGTTTGTTCCTAATCCTTTACAAAATTGGCATTGCTGATTCTCAGCTCTGTTATTAAGCATTTTCAATTACTATTTATGTCTTTCGATGTAAAATGGACTAGGCTCAACTTTAAATTGTATTAGATGTATTCACAATAGAAGCAAAACTGCAATCTTAAAATTATGTTTTCTTAAGGAAATTTTAGTTCTGAAATAATTAAACTAATTGCAGTGTTGCTCTGAAGGGCATAGAAATCACTCTTTGGTCTTAAGGTGCAGTTGTTTAATACAACCATTTCTCGATACAGATGCTTCCAATGTAAATATCCATTGTTATTCTCAAAAGCTTTTTCACCATTTTTGCAATTATACTTTGTCATAAATGGTGTTATTTTAGCAGGAAAAGCCTTTGTCCAGAGGTGCTTACACAGCAAAACTGAAAACCACAGCACGGGGACAAGGATGGGCAGAAAAAGTAGGGCAGGGCACGTTGTGTTACTGCTTACCAAAGCCTGAGGCACAGTACAGAGCTATGACATTTTGTGCACGTTAAGTGTTTTTCTTAACTCTCTTCAATGTGTGCCTTTAGAGAGAAAAGAAAGAGGAAAGGCATAACGTGAACTTCCTCAGAAGGTCTGATAATAGAGCCACGAACCTGAGTGCCATTTCTGATGAAATAACTGCTTTGCCTGTGTCAGCTATCAGAACTAACAAAGTTAGAGGTTCAGATTCAAACTTTGGTTCCTGGTCCTTCGTGAGGATGGAAAATTGTCCTTGGACAGGAATGAGTAGTGATCTGACAGGATGACATGGATCAGTGCAGTCATCTGAATGCTCAGTCCACTCCAGCATAGGGAGTGGGAGTGCATTAGGGCTGGATACTCTTTGTGATTGCAGATAAGATGCTTGATTATAAACATGTACAGATAGGAATGAACACAGTGTGAAAAACCAGCAGTTCATGGCTTTCTGTTCTGTGTCTTCAGAGGCAGCAACTGTTTAATTCTTGCCTTCTCTGAGAAGGTGATGGGTACCTGTGGAGGAGCTCTTGGTAGCTGGGTTGGGGTTCCTATCTCCAACGTGGCAGAGAAGTTACCAGGCTGATAAGCAACTCTACGTACTTCACCAGAATTCTAATTCTTCGTATTTGTAGAGTGGTTTGAGTTTATCTCAAATGAAAAGTTCCAGATAACATACAGAAAGCAACTACTTTTCACATTAACTAAATTATTTTCTAATTCCAGTCCTTTTAACTGAGACTGGGGAGGAATGAAACGCCTGCGTAGTCACAACCATCAGTGCACTTGCATTTAGAATTTAGGTCAAGAAAATTCTTGAAAACAACAAATCCTACTGAGTAATTTGGAGGTCTGAGATCGATAGACAAAGTCACATTGCTCTTTGCTTTCCTTCCTTGTGTGCACATGGTGTTTGCAGCTGTTCCTGGTGGTGGCTGCATGCACTGCACAGCGTGACAGCCGTCAGAGGTGGTTTGGTATTTCTGAGAACTGTCCCGTAGATCCTTACATACACTCTGTATTGTTTCTTCTTCATATCACGACTACAAGTGGAAATCAACCCTCAGCATCACGGTCAGCATTGCACTCTTAGTCAGGAGCTCTTTCTGAATTAATGGATTGGAGGAGGTGGGAGCTTGGTGACACGTGGTCTCGTTTCTGTGGTGGGTTCTGGTGGCTCTGTCAGACGTGGAATTGTCAGTTCTGTTTCTGACTGTTGGTGTCAGTCATGGAATAGTAAGTCATCAGTGACTGTATTACAGCATTACCTAGAAAAAGTTGGTGTGAGAATGGATGTTAGAAGCCCGGTGTGTGAGCAGACAGGTCAGGTCGTGCTTGGAGAACTGCAGGGCAGTGCACGGGGCAGGGCTGTGTTGGATGGGGTCATTGCAGTCACAGCCTGCACCCTTCTTACTTTGAAACAGTTCTGTAGTAAGTTCCCTGTAGCTTAGAGACTGCCCTTCATCTCACGATAAGACATTTTTGTTTTCTAACTGAACTATTCAATGGTCTTAAGCTTCTGCTCGTTCTCAGTTCTAGACTTTTAAGAAGCCCATTTTTAGTTGATGTGGATATTCTCTGGCCCTGTAGTGATTCATTAGCTGATAATAAAAAATAAGTGTCGTTCAAACAAAGCAAGAATTAGCTCACAGGAATATTAATGATAGAAATGCAGCTTTTATCCTGGGATGGTACTTTCTTATGCAACAGACAGTAGAGCATTACAGCCTAGTGAACAAGATAACTCTCTCCTTTGCCTTGAGGAAGAGCCTGCCTGTTTATTGCTGGCTCCCCTCTTCCAAAGGAAGTGTATATTGTCAGAAGGATCCTACACTTGTGCTGTCACACCTCCCTGAAGTGCAGATGACGATGGCTCCGTAGCTCAGCCAGTGCTTAATGTGCCGGTAGCAGCGTGCAGCTCTGTGTATGAGCCAGTTATTGGCACCTGGGAGAAACATGAGTGCTAACCCTTGAATCACAATCCACGTACCTTAAAAATTGAGATTTTCTTTAGTTATGGGGAAAATGAGAGAAAAGTACCAATAATAAATGCAGCTCTTTGTCAGACAAAGCACACGTGACTTAAACCCTTTCTCTCGCTTTGTTTTTCAATAGAAACTATGTTCCAACTTCCTGTCAACAACCTTGGCAGTTTAAGAAAGGCCCGGAAAACTGTGAAAAAAATACTTAGTGACATTGGTTTGGAATACTGTAAAGAACATATAGAAGTAAGTATGATACCTCCCACGTGCTTCAGAGCTGAAATGCTCAAACTTCGGTGGAAAAGCGAGGTCACCGTCACCTTTTCTTTTCCTGCTCAATTCTTCCTGTCAGTTTTTAAGGATGCTTCTGGAATCTCCTGTGTCCTCATCCCGCCCCTGAATCCTCTGTTCTCATCAGCTGCTGAGGGTGACTCTGGGATTCCATCTGAGCTTTGTCGTTCAGGCACTGCTACTTCTGCAGTGTTTTTAAGTCCTATGCAGAGTGTGATTTAATTAATAACTTAAGCTAAATGTGCAACAAACACTTAGGAAGTCTAGTAGAGGTGAGATAGACCTCAGGCTATTTATGGCTGACTTGATATGTGTTGTCCTTTGTTTGTGTTGGGTTCCAAAGTATATTTGCTAACTGAACACTGAGGAATAAATCAAGAACTTGGTGTGGTACAGGGGCAGAAGATCCTGAGACGTTCATGGAGTATTTGTTGGTGCTGAAATACAGGTTGTCAGTTGAACAAGCTGCTTATACCCGTGTTCGTTCCCAGAAGGAAAAGGTTCTGGTGCTGCTCAGCTGGACAAGCATTGTGACTGTTACTAAAAAGTGCAGCTCTCTTTCCTGATCACGGCATTCGTACGGTCAGTCCGTGCACCCGGACTGCTCAGAGCACCCACCAAACTATGACCTTTGCTTTTGCATTTCAGTTAGTATCTTTTTAAGGGGGATTTAAGTGAGATTCTTTAAGACAATTTGTGGAGCAAAGACAGTTTTTAACGGTAAATTTGTGAATAGGGACAGTGTTGCTTTGAAGTATTAATTGTCAGTGAAAATAGCATCTTTGAGTCCATATGTGCTGCTAATGCCAAAGATAAAATGAAAAGTACTTAATTTTTTTTAGTAGGAATTGGGCTACTTAAGACATCCTGTGTGATACCAAATTCTGATATGAATTCTGGTGTGAAACAGATTGAAAAACAAACAACAAAACCACCACGACCACAGAGTCTGTGGTACAGAATTTGTTATGATCTTTAATGTGTGTCACTACCCAGCTGCTGGTATCAGGGACTGCTTTTGAAGATGGTGCAGGTATTTAATGATGGTCTTGGGTTAATTAGCAGAACGTATGTTGAAAGTAGTTCTTCACGTGTTCTCTATTACTGAGATTGTTCACAACTTTTTGCCTCCAAATAATCCATTGAAATACACAGATGTCTTTTAACTAATGATCTCTGCTGTCTGCCAGCAGCACGTGAGTGGGAGGACTGCATGAATGCTCACGAGCATTGCTTAAGGGAGCAGTTGGTCTTGGGTTTTGACTGTCTGTGCTCTCTTCCCATCTTCCCCTTCTCCAGGATTTTAAGCAGTTTGAACCTAATGACTTTTATTTGAAAAACACTACATGGGAAGATGTAGGATTGTGGGACCCATCGCTTACAAAAAACCAGGTTGGTAATGGTTTATGTTGATACATCACATACAAGGGGCATTGCACAAGTGTGCCAAGAGCTTTTCCTGTGGTTTTACCCATTGATCGATTGTCTTTGCTTTAAGGGACAGAAAAAAGGTTTTCTTACTTTAGAAGCAATAATCTCAGTTTTTATTTTATGAGGTACTGATAGCAAAGTATTGGAGAAAAGATATCCTGACCCATCCTACCCTTTGTCAGATACGTAGGCCATCTGTTTTCAAGCCTAGCACTGTTCCATCAGTCTTCCCCTCAGAGGATCACCAGTTCTGTAGTTTGTGGTACTTTTATCTTTTCTGTTCATTTCAGAAAAACTTGAAATGAGCACATTTAACTGCCCCTCTCTTCACAGCTGCAGCTGTGTGCCATGCGAGCATTCTCGTAGTCTGACTGAGGTTTGGTTCAGGCATAGACAGTTCTGTACAGAGGGTGAAGTGATGCTGGCAGTTTCACTTTTCAGATGTTGAGTCAGTAATAAGGGAGATTTGAACTGAGCTGGAAGTGGGAGGGAATGTTTCTATTACAGTGATTTATTTGACTTTATTTAATGTGTTAAGACAGTGTATTAAGGTATGGAGTGCAATACCCTTGCCATTATAGACTAATACCAGCACTTAGAGAGCAGGGAGGTGAGAAATTTCTGCACGCTAAGCCCACCTGCAGCATCTGAAAGACCAGGTATTATTTGTTAGAGGAAATGAGAAACCACATTATGATGGATTCTTAGTGTGGTCTTGATCTAAAAATATCCCTTTATTATGTTGTGTAAAATACACTGATGTGCATTTTTTTCCTAGTTAATCCCAGAATAAAAAACCTTAGTATAAAAGGGGACAGCTTTTGTTTAGCTCTTGTTGCATCTTGCCTCCAGCTACAAGATAGCTGAGGCTTCAGAAGGTGGGCAGAATATATGCTTACTTACACAAAGGGAGAGTGCAACTCTCCAGCTACTTTAAATGCTCTTTGTGTAACGTGATGGACAGGACTCATTTTGACACACATTAAGGATGTTTGTAATTGTGTGAAATTCATGTCTTGTCTTGTCTGAAACGACAGGCTGCTATCTCTGTGGCTGTCTCTTAGGCCAGCATAATTTCAGTTCTTTTAAAACAGTGGATAAGATCTGCCATCAGGAGGGAAAGTAGGCAAGTGTGGAACTTACACATACCCCATTTTTATTCCCCTTATCCATTCTTGTTCTAAAAATCAGGACCGTGCATTGATCAGAAGAACACGTGCTTGCTTTTAGGGATTGTATGGCCTTAGTATGTAACTTAGCTTAATGTATGGAGTTCTGAAGAGCACTCTTAAAGTTTGTAACTGATTAAGACTTTTAAATAGCTAACACTTCATATCCATTCTATCTCTGTAAATGTTTGGCAGAACCGAAGGGAAATAACTCCTGTTTTCTGGATGCAGTCTCTCTACACCAACAGTCAAGCTTCCCTTGTCCAAAATAATGAGATAATGGTGAACATTTGCATGCTCAGCTGCAGGGAGCACAGCTTCTGTTGACTGGCGGAAAAAATGTTTATGCTTTATCCTTGAATGCTGAGGGCATGGTCAGACTCCTGAGGGGCCTCTGCATTGCCTGTCATCACCTTGTGTGTGTTCGGATGGTAAACACAGGGCTTCATCTGTAGGCCAAGAATTGCAGAGAATAAATTGATCTAAAGATTTGAGATTGTTGCAGTGGGTCTCGAGACTTTACTTGTTTAGAGAAGTTCAAAGATGCTCTTTTTCCCAACAGCTGCTTTTCCATATTCAGTTTCTGCTTTGTTCTTTGTTTTAAGGACTATCGGACAAAGCCCTTTTGCTGCAGTGCATGTCCATTTTCCTCGAAGTTCTTTTCAGCATACAAAAGCCACTTCCGGAACGTTCATAGCGAAGACTTTGAAAATCGGATTCTCCTTAATTGTCCATACTGTACTTTCAATGCGGACAAAAAGACGTTGGAAACGCACATTAAAATATTTCATGCTCCAAATGCCAATACACCAAGTGGAGGCATCAGCACTTTTAAAGATAAAAACAAGCATGATAGCCTTAAACCTAAGCAGGCTGACAGTGTAGAACAAGCTGTTTATTACTGTAAGAAGTGCACTTACCGAGATCCGCTGTATGAAATTGTTAGAAAGCACATTTACAGGGAACATTTTCAGCACGTAGCTGCTCCTTACGTAGCAAAGGGAGGTGAAAAGTCACTCAATGGTGCAGTCCCATTAAGTTCCAGTACCCGGGAGGAGGGTGGTATTCATTGCAAACGATGCCTTTTCATGCCGAAATCATATGAAGCTTTAGTGCAGCATGTTATTGAAGACCACGAACGTATAGGGTACCAGGTAACAGCGATGATAGGTCACACTAACGTAGTGGTTCCAAGATCTAAACCTTTGATGCTAATAGCTCCGAAACCACAGGATAAAAAGCCTATGGGACTCCCTCAGAGGATGGGTCCCCTTTCCCCAGGGAGCGTCCGGTCTCTTTCATCACAGCAGATGATGAACAGACTCACTATACCAAAGCCTACGTTAAATTCTGCAGGAGTGAATATGATGTCAAATGTTCACTTACAACAAAACAATTACGGAGTCAAATCAGTACCACCAAGTTACGTTGGTCAGCCAGGGGGAAGGCTAAGCTTAAGTGGTAATGCACCAGTTTCTATTCCACAGCAATCTCAAACAATGAAACAGTTTTCAAGTGGAAATGGAAGGCCTTATACTCTTGGGGAGCAGAGGTCTCAGGCCTCAGCGAGGTACTCTCTTCAGTCTGCCAATTCTACTTCTTTGTCATCTGCTCAGTTGAAACAAACATCGTTATCTCAGTCACAGGCAGCTTCAAGAGTATTAGGTCAGTCTGGCTCAAAATCTCCGGTAGCTGCTACAGGTCCTTCTTCCGTCAATACATCGTCCACACAAAAGTGGAAAATCTGTACAATCTGTAATGAGCTGTTTCCTGAAAATGTGTATAGTGTTCACTTTGAAAAGGAGCATAAGGCTGAAAAGGTGCCTGCAGTAGCTAACTATATAATGAAAATACACAATTTCACTAGCAAATGTCTTTACTGTAATCGCTATTTACCCACTGATACGTTGCTTAACCATATGTTGATACATGGTCTGTCTTGTCCCTACTGCCGTTCAACCTTCAATGATGTTGAAAAGATGGCTGCTCACATGCGAATGGTTCACGTTGATGAAGAAATGGGACCTAAAACTGATTCCACTTTAACATTTGATTTGACGCTGCAGCAGGGTAGTCTCACAAATATCCATCTTCTTGTAACGACCTACAACCTGAGAGATGCTCCTGCTGAATCTGTAGCTTACCATGCTCAGAATACACCTCCGGTTCCTCCAAAACCACAGCCAAAAATCCAGGAGAAGTCGGATGTACCTGTGAAAAGTTCTCCGCAAGCAGCAGTTCCCTACAAGAAAGATGTGGGGAAAACCCTCTGTCCTCTGTGCTTTTCAATCCTGAAAGGCCCCATCTCTGATGCTCTTGCACATCATCTACGGGAGAGGCATCAAGTTATTCAGACGGTTCATCCAGTTGAGAAAAAGCTGACCTACAAATGCATTCATTGCCTTGGTGTGTATACCAGTAACATGACTGCCTCAACGATAACGTTGCACCTTGTTCACTGCAGAGGTGTTGGGAAGACTCAGAATGGCCAGGACAAAAGTACTTCGTCGTCTCGGCTCGGGCAGTCCCCAGGTGTAGCACCTGTCAAACGTACGTACGAACACATGGAGTTCTCTCTGATGAAGAGAAGGAAAATGGACGATGACGACTCCCCCTCTGCCTTTGAGGAGAAGCCTGAAGAACCCGTAGTTCTAGCGTTGGACCCCAAGGGTCATGAGGATGATTCCTACGAAGCCAGGAAAACATTTCTCACAAAATATTTTAATAAGCAACCCTATCCAACTAGGAGAGAGATTGAAAAGCTGGCTGCCAGTTTGTGGCTATGGAAATCTGATATCGCATCTCACTTCAGCAACAAAAGGAAAAAATGTGTTAGAGATTGTGAAAAGTACAAACCTGGTGTGCTGCTTGGTTTCAATATGAAAGAATTAAACAAAGTGAAACACGAAATGGATTTTGATGCTGAATGGCTGTTTGAAAACCACGATGAAAAGAATTCCAGAGTTAATGTTAGTAAGACTGTTGATAAAAAAATAAACGTAGAAAAAGACAACGAAAGTTCGTCAGACAGCTATGAGAATATAGAAGAGGAATACAATGAAAGCAGCAGTCCATTTGGTCCACACATTTCTGACATTGGTGAGAAAGCTTCTCCTGATAGCATAGCAGAGAACCCGGAGGATGGCGCGTCCAAGGAAATCATTGAAGAAAATACTTTGCAGTCTCGAGAGAAGTCTGATCAAAAGCCAGAAGAAAGCTCTAAATATGAGGAGATTATTTCTGCCGAAGAGCAGACAAAGCTGGTTGGTGATGTTTCAGATAGTGAAGGGTATCAGGATGATCAGGATGACGCTGTGGAGTGGAAAGATGGAGCTTCGCCATCTGAAAGTGGGCATGGTTCTCAGCAAGTTTCTGATTCTGAAGATAATACATCAGAAGTAAAACCAGAAGTGTGGACAGATGAATCCTCACAAAGTGAAGATGCTAGCAGCAGTAAACCGACTGCTGAGACAAAAGGAGGTGGATCTGAGAGCGATGAAGAGCAGTCAAAGTGGAAGGATCGTTCCTATGGAAAAGTAGAAGAGTTCTGGGCGAAGGACCAGTCGCAATGGAAAAATGCATCAGAGATGGAGGAGAGCTTGTCACATCAGCAGATGGAATGGCAGAATAGCACAATTGACAGTGAGGACGGAGATCAGTTTGACAGTGTGACTGATGGGGTGGCAGAACCGATGCACAGCAGCTTATCCGGTGTGGAGCTGAGCAGTCAGCAGGCGTGAGCTGCTCGATTCACAAGTGTCAGTATAGGATCCAGTCTGCAGCTTTCATTTCAGTATGACTGCTAAGCTTCAATTCTAACTAACTGGTACTGCCTTTCAAGTGCTAGGTTGTGGTGAGTGGTGTTCGTGGCCGCTGTTACTCCAGTGGTTATTTAAGGATGCTGTTGGCTGATGTTGCTTGAGAGTACTTGCTGGGATGAGCACAGTAATTTAATGTGAAAACAGATAAGCTGGTGGCTCCAGAATGCACACAGAGAAAAGCAGAGGTTTATTTTATCTGCATTTTCAACATTTATTTCACTCTTGTACATGTTCAGTTGTATGTCTTTTTAAACATTACCCTTTTTCACACGGTAGTGCGTAGGGCCAACATACAAGCTACCAGTTCAACGTGTATAGTAGACTATGGGGAAATTGATTTTTTTCATGTATCATTCTGAATAGTTGAAATGTATATTTGTACAGTCTTTTAGACCTATTCAAGTGAAGCTTATGAAATTGTTCTTGTGTACCCATCATAGATTTGTTTCTCTTTTTTAGTGTTGCCCTGCTGTGTAATAAATGCTGTATTTAGTTTACCTAGCAAAAGCTTGAAACTGCTATAGTATGAATTTTGACAAACTTAGTTTTTGCACATAACCTTGTACAATCTCAAAAACAGAGGCCAGCACCATAAAAAAATATATCTGGACTCTATTGTATTATAGAATTTTCTTGTTCTGAATATCCTTGACATTACAACCGATGACAAACGTATTTCAGAGCCGTTTTCTGAAATCTTTTAAGCTAAAAACGAAAAATCACATGCAAGAAACAAGTTTGCAGCTACTAATTTTGACACCTTTTAGATCTGTATAAAAGTGTATTGTGTTGAAGCAGCACACTTAAAACAAAAGTGCTGTGTTTTGGATATTTAGTTTTATCTTTAGTTAACACCAACAAGGTGTTGTATTCATTTATACCATCTAATAATATATGACACACTGTTGTAGTATGTATAATTTTGTGATCTTTATTTCCCTTTGTATTCTTCATTTAAACATCTAAATAAATTGCTGTATTGTGCTTACTGTAAATATTGGCTTTATTACATGCAAGTGCCACGCTCCTGCTTGGTCAGTCCCACCTTGCTCAGTTCTGTGAGGTTTTTCTCTGTTTGTTTCTCAAAATATGCTGCCCAGCACTGCTGGGGCACGTATGTACAGTATTTTCTTACTGCATAGACTAATCTCTTCAAGGACATCGAGAAATAGTACTGAACTAACTTTGTCTGAACTTGTCTTGATATTTAGCATTCTAGAACACTAGTTTATAAATAAAATTGTAGTGATTGTAGCTCTGTGTCCGTAGGAACAGTCTATGAACTGCTTGTGTTTTTCATTCCTTTGCATCCATGCCAACGAAGATCACTTGCACGTGTTGAAAAGCTTCTGAAACGCTGTGCTGAGGGCAGATGATAGGGAAGGAAGGTAAGGAAGTACATTGAAACCTTGAGGAGCGGGTATGCCTGGCAAGCTACAGCCTTTTGTGGGATGGGGAGGGTTTGAAAAAGTAAATACTGAAAGTCCACGAAAATATATTGAAATTATTGATTGGTTGGGTCAGATTGGTTCTGTGTTTTCTCAGGATTGCAGTACAGGACAGCTGTCTAACCAAAACTTCACTGACATTTATTTACTGAAGAGAATCTAACTGTGATGGAAACCAAACTATTGTTAACAAGAGCAATGAGTTTGATTGAGGTGTATGTCTGATGAACTACTGAAATGATTACTGATACTTTACAAGGACTGAATTTACACGTGAAAGCTTTGTCAGTGTTAGGAAGGAGGAAACGTTTCTGTTCCTGAATGTGTTAAACAGCAGCACTGTTCCACAGAGCTCGAGAGGACATTCACCTACAGCCATCTCACATGAGTACAGCCATGCTTCCTGCTGGTGTAATGAACATGCCACTAGAGAAGCCAAACACCAAAATATGTACGTGTGCTCATGTTCTGAACTGATTTGTGCTGCTGACGCTCTTTGGAAGGAGCATTCTTGCTTTTTGTATCCAAAAATAGTTACCTAAGGTAGTTCAGATTTGTCTTTTGCTCTTCCTTCCCCCCTTCACAGGAGGTGCACTTCAGCAATGCCCATGTGGCAGGTGTGGGTGTTGGGCTGGGTCTCAGTTTGTAATTGAGAAGCACTCAAGCATTAGAAGTTTCAGGTAACTGCAAGAAAGAATGCTTTTGATGTTTACATCAGAGGAAGAGCTCCTTGTGCTACTCTGCTGTAAGAGGAAACCTGAGCCTCAGGTCTTACTTTGTTACCAAACTTTCTGAACTGTTTATTTGAAAATAACTTTTCAATAAGTGAGCTGGGAGTCTGTTAACTGCTCTCTACAGATGGCAGTTGGGTGGTGGTCTTTTCTTGCAGAGTTAACTATGGGAAGTCCTGGAAAAGGCTAAGAGAAGTTGCTAACATTCCCATTTCTGTTGGCTGTTCTATTTCCCCAACAGCTCTGGTCTAAAAACATAACTGAATTTCAGACTTTGAGGTGTATCACTGAGGCTTTGAGAGATTAAATAATTCTATAAACACAAAACCTTGATCATAGTTGTGCATTCTGGAGAAACGGTCTATGATTTACTTGCATTAACCTCTCACAGGATACAGTACAGCAGCCCTCGTCTCAACCAACGAAGTGAGAACTTACAGATCTGCATCCTATTTCTCAGTATCTGTCCAGGTGAGTTTCACATTAGTAGCCTAGAGCTGCAGTCAGATTTCAGAGAGAGTTGCTGGTTGATGTCAGTGAGTATTTAAAAGTTTCTAAGAGTTTCTACTTCAGTCTTATTTGCCAGAAAATGCACAATAGGAAATACTATTTTATGTAGTGATTAAAGTAAAGGTCTGGCATAACATCAATACTTAACAGAAATATCAAGCAAGACTGGACACGTTTAAGTTTTAGCATAAACTACTATTTCAAACAAGCTACTCTTAAAATCTGCAGCCTAGCCTAGGCAGGACTTCCTTTCTGTTCTACACTTTGAGGCAAAGGACACTTTTTGTAGTTGTGAAGCAGAAGCAGTACGTGGCCCAGTAAAGGTGGAGGAACTTAGTAAACTGAGACTGTGAGATTGTTAAGTTCATTGCAGCATGATAACTGTGAGATGGAAGATACCTGGTTTGTACATACAGTACTGGAGTTCTATGTGAGAACAGGCCAGCTGTGCTCGCAGAGTAGCCAGCTCAGTCTGACCTTAGCTGAGGAATTTCCTTTAGCTAGTTTACCTGAATTGAAGCAAAGTACGTTACCTGAAATCTAAAGGCTTAACCCCTGAGAAGGAAGCAGATCATTAGCACACACATTATTTCTAAATACAAGATAGCTTTGTGCAACAAAAACGAAGGGAGTGAGACCCAGTAATCTGTCTTGACAAATACCTGAGACTGATAAGGAAAGCCTGAGAACAGCAGGGGTATTTGCAGTTTCGTTTGACACTTTTAACTATATTTCTGTTGGAGCAGAGGGGCTTGGTACACCTGTAACTTTGATCCATCCTTCCTTGCGCTGCACTGCAGGGGCAGAGACACTGACTAGGTCTGCCTGTTTTATATTTTAATTCACTTCTGTCTTTCATCACCAGTTCCACTATTAAATATGAAAACGTTGAGTTCATTTATTTCAGCATTGGAAAAACATTGGCCTCCATGGTTTCTCAAAGTCATAGAGCTTTACTTCCACCATAAGCTCTTTCTTTCCTTCCCCCCGTTTCCCTTTCTGGTGTTTGCATGTGGTCCTCGAGATTGAGCTTTGTTCACACGCATTTTTAAAGCAAGGGCATTTATTTCTTCAAATGGTACTATTTGCAAAGCCAACTGTCTGAAACGTTTATCTTTCAGAAGCAATCTACCATCTTGAGCAACCCCTCCTTATTGTTGGCATAGTGAGACCTTCCGTACACAAAGGAGACAAGTATCTTCTAACCTAAGTATACAACCTCTTTCTAATTTCCCTTATTCAGATAACTGTTTTTTGTTGACCTAGGGAAAAAAAAAAGCAAAAAAGGTAGAGGTGGGGACATGAACTATTTGACTTCTGGTTAAATAGAACCTTCCTTACAGAATGGCACAATTAAAGGTCCACAACAGCTTTGCAGAAAGTTTATTCATATCATTCAACTTACATTACACAACAGCTTTTAAAACCTGTTCCTGCTTTGAAGAAGAGTGCTGGAAGGTTCGGCCATATGTGGGTTACTGCCTTTTTAAATTCTGACTGATTTCATGCTCTGTGGTGAAACCTGAACATTTGTGAAGCTGGCAGTTTTAGCATGCAGTACTAACATACTCTGTAACCTTCTCATCAGTTTAAATATAAAAATACTCTGCTGGTTCAGTAAGCTTATGGTGTAAACTCCTGTGATCAAATCATAGAATAAATGTTCCAGCCTCTGTACGGCCACATCACGACTGGAAAGATTTAACTTCCCTTTGGAGATGCTAACCAAAATCTGAAACATAACAGATGCTTCTAATTTATATATATGAAGTACAAAGCATAAGAGCAAACTCAGCCTTTTATAAAAGAGACACAACTTAATGATTTTGATACTTGGTACCTACATCTGTCATAGGGAAAAAGTCTTCAGATCAGTGGAGTCCCAGCAGATCTTAAGAGAGTGCCACTCAGGGAGGACATCTGTAACAAAAACAGGACAGACATTAAAATACTATTTCCTGCAGCAGAAGTAATTCTTCCAAATTAACACTCAGAATCATAGAGCTGTTACTGCTGGACAGGACCTTGGAGATCCTCAAGTTCAGCCCATCACCGTGGTGCCCACTTACAGAATCATTTATTAGCATCTGTTTCAAATAAAACACAATCCTAGAGTTGGAAGGGACCTCTGAAGGCCATCTGGTCCAACTACCCTGCAGTGCACAGGGACACCACAGCTAGGTCAGGCTGCTCAGTGGTTCCAGTGCCTCACCACCCTCACTGGAAAAGATTTTTTTCCTTATCTATAACCTAAATCTCCCCTCTTTGAGCATGAAACCATTTCCCCTTGTTCTGTCACCACAGACCCTGCTGAGGAGTCCATCCCCTTCTTTGCTGTCGCTCCCCTTTGGATATTGCCAGGCTGCTCTCAGGTCACCTTGCAGCCTTTTCTCCATGCTGCACAGCCCCAGTTCTCAGCACGTCATGCATTGGAGCTGTATTCAGAGTACCAAATGAGGCACAAGATGCAGAAGATGAAGTGGCTAGATTAAACCTTTGGTAACTTGCATGAATGTCAAACCAAACCAAACCAAACCAGCTAGGAAAAAAAACAACACCAATGCTAAAACTAATTGTTTCCAGCTGCAATTCTTAAACAAGCACACCCTATATACTCTGCTTTATTTCATGAAGGAAGCAATGCTTTCCCCCACTAGGAAGTTGTGGTTTTCTTTGTTTTCACTATGAGTGGGTTTGCTGCTTCCATGGTTTCAGGAATATGCTTTCAACTCCTCTCATTTTGTGTCCTGCATCCCAGGATGCGTGTTTAACCACAGACTGTTCTACCTATGACTGTAATACTGTCCCTTAGACACAGTAGCAGTACCTTCAAGTCCTAACAGCAGGGGAGGTTACATTTCTCAGAAATGTGGCTTCGTTGTATTTGTTCCTTTAAGCCTGATACTTTTTTGCAGCACTTTCTTTCAGAACACTTTACTCTAAAATGGGCGAGAGCACGGGAACTGAAATGGTCAAACTACAAATGTTTGTTTGTTTAAACTCCTTTCACAAAACACTTCTTGGGAATCCCCCCACAGTGCCCTGAAACGCTGGGGAACTTCAGCCAGTAAATTAAACTCAGCTGCATTTAATATGAACTACGGGAGCAGCTCAGAACGGGCGGAGCTGAGTGAGCGCAGAGCCTCAGTGCGCAGCTCAGGGCAGAGCCACCTGCTCATTTACTCCACCTGTATGCACACAGTATTTGTCTGCACGCGTGCGTGTAAAGTGTCCTGACCACCCATATTTGCAACACCTCATATGAGAAGTTGCTTTCCAATACGAGGCACCAGCTCTCTAAACCATTCTGAAAACATTTACTTTCACATCTGAATCTCCAGATTTAGCTCAGCAATCACCTTAGCAGGAGTAATACTGAGCAGTTAAAAATAGGGTAGAACACAGGGGAAATTAATTTTAAAGCATGGAAAAATGCAAATTAGGTAGAAATGCTAGAAAAGACTGACTAAAGAAGAAATATAGAAAGGGATTTGGTTTTGCTTCTGGGGCTTTGAAGAAATCAAATAATTGATGAGCCCTGTACTGAGGGGATCAAATATTTCAGTAGTACAACTCAAACCTCTAGCTAAAATCTCACTCTCGGGTAAATTGTGAATCTCTCTATAAAACTAAAGGTTCTCAGTTCAAAAATGTGTATTATTTCCAGATAACAGTTTGCTACTTAGAAGTAATCCTCACATTTATCTGTATTTAATTCTCATTCATGTGGCTCAGGCCACGCACCTGTTTACACACATCTCCTGATAGTACCCACTGCTAATCCATTGGCATAACACACATCCTGGCACAATTTAGGAAGTAAATACTCATTTATACCATGACCAGCACTGGGTACTTAAGCTTCACTGCTCTGTTGTCACTGTCCAGACTGCTGGCAGAATCTCCAGCCATCCTGATTAACTCTTGATTTGCACATCTAGGAGAACAATTCCACATTCTCAGAGAAGTATGCTTGCTGACCATTAGGATATACAGACTTTGCTTTGGGAACCAAACACTGGCAGTGTGAGTTATCAACAGATGCATGCAGGTCTGAACTTGCCATGTGCAGACCCAAACAAAAGGAGATGCACTCCTTCCAATGCACAGAGTATGAGTCTAATGTGGAAGGTAACTCGTTTTGTTTCATCTAAGTCAACAGTCACTCACAGCCATTGGGTAAGAGAAGATAAAGAGCTGGAATCAGTGAGGTAAGTACTACCAGTAGTGAGGTTTGCCTCTGCAAAACAGAAAGGAGAACTAAAGAAATGAGCAGAGAAGCTGCAGCTACAGTCTGCATTCTCAGTGCAATACTCAAATGCTTTGAGGTTTCAAAAAAATAAAGTAGCGGGATAGAAAAGCTAAAAATGATTGAAAATATCGAAGTAAAATAACCTTCATTTCTAGGGCAGTATTTCTGGCAGTCATTAGAGGAGGAAACAAGGCAGAGATACTGCTGTGAATAACAGTAATGAAACTCGAGCACTGTCAGAGCAGCCAAACTTCTCTGAGGACATGATCCTCTTTTTACAAGGAGGGTCAGGACTTCCCATGGCTCCTGAAAGCACTGTCCCACTCTGATCTGCAGACTGCTATTTTAGAGCTACTTACTCACTTATATCCAGAATTCCTCCAAAGAAGTGGCCAGGAGAGCAATGATTTTATTTATTATACCCCTGCAACAATAACCCAGTGCTTTCACAAATAATACCTTCTTATTCATGTGGCACTACAGATCCTGTCCTTCACAGATAGGCTTGCTCCCTTCTAATCTGCAGATATGGTATTTCTTACCTATTGTCTTGACAGATAATTCCTTTGGTTGACTTCATGCAATTGTATCATAAACAAATAAATACTTAAATAAAGTAACTCCTCCTGTTTTGCATCTGTCCACACAGACCTCAAGGAACACACTACTCATCAGCTTATGCTGAAGGAACGACTTCAGTGTTCATTATCTTACTGAAGTAGCTGCTGCATCAGTAGTAAACAAAGCAAAATGCCAGCCTGTGTAACGCGACGATATTTTACAAGGACAGGGCCTGAGAAAAGCTTTCCTTCACAGTGGTACAAATGCCATGCAGGGTTAAAAGAAGGGCATGAGGAATCTGTGCTGTGCACATCACACAGACAGAATATGAAATAATTCCACTGTGGTCAGGCTGCTTTGAAACTTTGAGTGATATACTTGCCAGCTATGGAGAAGGGAAAAGCAAGAGGCAGGGGAGATGACGACTTCAGATTCCAAAGCCACAAAAAATAGGGGTTTAAGCAGCAACAAATAGCTTTTCACCTCCAGATCATTTGACTCATATCAGTCACAATACAATAAAGACCAGACTACAGTCCCTGGAAAGTTGGTGCTCTAATTAGGATGGCATCCATACCATCAAATACAACCACCAGTGGCAGCCCCTACTGCAGAAGTGGCCATATGCTGTGATAATGCCTCGCCCAAAGGGCTGTCATTTCACTGGCCTCTGTGATCACCTCTGGCACACACCTGATGTCAATACATAAGCCCCTATTTCTCTTTTGATTCGTCTCAGGTCAGGTTTGAGGCAGCTGAGCACAGTGCAGCAAATTTACACTGTACCTGAATTGTACTAGCACCGAAAACCCCTGTCACCAGCATTAAATACACTCTGCACTCCAAAACCGCACTTTGAAATTGTATTTCATGTCAAAATACATTGTTCAGCTCAACAGAACGGGATCCAGCACTGCTGAACTCCACTGAAATCCCTTAGAAAACAAACTACAACAATCAGAGATACAAAGCACAGGAATATATAAATGATGCCTACACATATAAACTAATGTCAGGGAAAGAGCCCACTTCCCAAGCTGGTTCTCTGTTTCAATATTATCACAGTGCAAAACGACCTTTTGACTCCTTCTTTGAGACCACGAACAAGCAATCAGTGTGAGTGCAAGACAT
This sequence comes from Cyrtonyx montezumae, assembly GCF_038088225.1. NCBI lineage: Eukaryota > Metazoa > Chordata > Aves > Galliformes > Odontophoridae > Cyrtonyx > Cyrtonyx montezumae. The sequence goes on from NW_027072100.1 coordinate 13,681,024, forward strand.
GACTGAGGCAAAGCTCACACTGGAAAGACATTTAGATGTAGTCCACATGGCCCTAAATAGGAGTTTTCACAGTTACTGCACTTTGGTTCTATTATCTCTAAAATGGGCAATTAAGCAGCATGAAACACTGTATGTATGCTCACTGATTTGATTGCAGTAGTCCCAACAGTACTCAGCAGGTTACCAGAACACCCCACTGCCATTTACAATGACTGTCTCCTCTTCAACTGCTGTATCCATCATGAAGGAACTTTGCATCATCTTCTTGCTAACCTGTTATGCTCTGGAAGGCAGCTATTAGGCCCCTGTACATTTTCTCTTCCTCAGACTGAACAATTCAGCTGTCCCAGACTCTCTTCACTGATCATGAGCTCCAGACCAAGCACCTCGGTGGCCCTCCCCTGGGCTCAATCAAGTTTATAAATATCTTCCTTATGCCGAGGTCCCTAAAACTAAATGAGATATTCCAGGTGCAGTTTAAGAAACGCTGAGTACAAGAAAAATTATGTGCAGTTACCTCACAGTCATGTCATTCCTGCTGACTTCACAGTTAGAACAACTTACAGTTTCTAAATGGGAAATAGTACTGGAAAAAAATATTCATAAAGGAGAAGTATTTCATGTAAGACAATAAGAAGAGCAGATACACATCACCTTGTGCAATTCAACAGATACTAGAAATATGTCAGACTGGTAGCATTAGATCCAGCCTGACAAAATAGTCAATATTCTAGTGTTCAGTGAGAAGTCATTCAGAGAAACTGACCCATTCAGAAGCAACGGTGGAAAACTGCACTCTGTTTCCATGAGTAATAGAGCAGGAAACAAGTGAGGTTTGGCTTGTATGTCACCTCCAGTCGGAAGACACGATGCTGTTCTGTGACAGCGTAAGAAATGTGTCCGCAAAGACAAGAACAGCCAGCATCATACACTGCCCAGTCTGACCTTGGTAATTTGTCTCCAGCTGAGACCAATGGCTGCTGCTTCAAATATGAAAACAGGGCAAGTATGCAGCTCTGCTGCCCTGAATATTCTACAAACCTATAGGAATTTGAGGATCCCCAGAATTAGAAAGGTAACTTTACTAAATGACTTCGTCTGATCAGCTTCAACAGACATAATTCTTTTATCTGTAACTGTGAGTTCTCAAACTTTGGGGATATCTTAGATTAAAAAAAACTCCCTTTGTTGGTTTTCAGTCTATTTCTTGATAATTTCTACTTGCTGTCTCATGCAATTTTAGATTTCAAATAACTCTAATGCATCCTTCTTCAGTGTGGAAAAGAAGGACAAAAATCATCCTGTGTTGAGATGGTTCTCAAAGAGAAGTGTCTCCCAACTCCTCCAGGTGCCTTTTCCACTGCCAGGACCAGAATTTCAGTCAGCATCAAAGACAAAGCCACAGATTTACAGTGGCAAAGATTTTTGTTTTCTTTCTTTACCTTTTCTTAATTCCTAAAGTTCAATTTTCTTTCTTTCTGTTAAGGACACCGAGGTGAAGGTTTTCATGACCCTGTGATGCTGGCTCAGAGACCAATACCATACAAGACCCATTTGCATCACCTACTGAATTTGTTTTGGCAACAAGTTTTTCTACTCTGTTTCTCAATGTTAAAAGGCCTGTCTATAGCTCTCTGCAGTTGGCATTCACTTCTGCGATCCCAAAATAACTGTCAACAAGCTTTCTCATCTCATTGTGTGCCTCATTTTCTAAATCATTTGTGAACGCTGAACAGCACGATAGAGATACAGCCAGCATCTGAAAAGCTTCTACAAAGCGTTTTCCTCAGGAGCAGATGAACACTTTGGGACCCCAACAGGATGAAGGAGTCAGCACTGCACACGCACGCTTTGCAGGCCTGTTGTGGAACATATGTGAATAGAGATTTAGCAGCCTGACATGAGCACAGCCACAGTTCTTCACTGGGAGGAGAAGCAGCCAATGCTAAAAATAAAAGTGAAAAAAATACACAGTCCTACCACTGAGACAGGGACCCATTTCTTTTTTATATAAAAGAAATACGTTTTGTCTTACTAACAACTAATACCAAAAAAGCATTCCTACGCTCTGGACATTGTAGTATTTTGGTTTTACAGACCCATGTGGTCCCAGTACAGGGGGCACCCTGGAAGCAAAGGAGTTAAGCAGGAATGCTGTGGGGGTGGAACAGATTAACCAGACTTTTCTGGAAGAGCCACTATCATCAATACAGTCAAGTAATGCCAGCTAATGGCATAAAAATCCGTGTGTGACCGTGCAAAGGCAAAGCAGCCACCAGGGCTGGGCGTGGGGGGCCCACTCAAAGCAGGCCAGGAGACTGCAGCGAGGCAGAGCTGAGCCCAGCTGCAGGGCTGGCTGCTGAACACGCACGCACACACACACACCTTCCTGCAGATTGTCTTGCATTTTTATTCTTGGCAAACCAGAGAAGCTTGGGAAACATTTGCAGGTCTGGCTATTTAAGCAGGAGCAGCTTAGCGAGGAGCACACAACAATCACCAAGATGAGGCTGCAGCAGTATTGCTGCTGGAAGAAGAAAATTTCCATAATAACTGCTTTATGATGTACCAGTTACACTTTCTACAGCATTTCACCACTCAGCTGCATTAAAAAAAAAAAAAAAAGAAAGAAAAAAACAACAAAAAGCACCAAAGGGCAAGCACGTTATTTTGGTACATTTTTTCTCCAAGCCATATTGACACATGGACTCTGCGACAAAATGAATGCTACTGAAGCCCCAGAATATCTGCACTGAATATAAATACATTATGAAATAGCTTTTAAACTCTGCCCTGAAGCACTCCCTGATTGGCTGCCAATGATGTCACACATCCATAAAGCCCAATAAAATGCATGGGTTAACAAAGCTTATTTCTATGACTAAACTCCACGCAGCAGGAGCCAAGACGTCGGCCAGGCACAGGATTATGGGCAGCATCTCTCAGGTAGCTGGACCTGCAGCCCTCAGGCCTCAGCATCCAGCAGGCTGCCCACTGGCAGCCAGAAACGTGCTCCCAGGCTGCTCTAAGCAGTGCTTAGCTAAGTGTTGTTAGCTCGTGTGAGGAAAGCCTTTGTAAGAGAATCACCATCAGCTTTAAGGTGATGCACTCATGCATATTCAGAGCAGTAAGTTTGGTCATCCTGTTTAATAGTTTGTACTCATACATCCACAGCATGCATACATACAGACCACATAGAAATATGAAATATGAAATGCTGCTTGATTTGCCGTATAAAAGTTTTCTCAAATTCTTGCCTAAGGCGTAAGAACATTAAACAGAAATAAAGTCATGAACGGTAAGATTAAAATATGGAGCTACTATGAAGCATGCTATCACTGCACTGCTCAAAGCATCACCAGCAAAACAGAAAAGGCTGCTGCTCTCAACTGTTGTTCTTCCTGCCTCTTTTCAGCTTCATATCCATGGCAAAAAATGCTACAACTCACAAGGTCAGCACCTCCAAACCTCATGCTTTCCTCGATTACTCCTAAAGGATCCCTTTACTGCTGAACCTCAGCACATACCATCAAATATTTCAAGTGGAACAAATTCACTAACTTGTAAACACTACTTAACCAGCTGAACACCAGCGACAGAATCCTGGAGCACTGTTCAATCAATGCAAGCCAGCACTGCAGCTCATGTGTTAATACTTGCCATCTGCTCATGTTGCATTTTCTACCACAGGAAAAAAAATGTGACTGCTGAGTAGAGACCCTTCAAAAAAATAGAAACAGGAGAAACTTGGCCTCACTTAGCCATAAACTACGGGTTCATTTTTTATTGTTTTAGACACACACACACACACAGTCTGCACAAAAATAAGTAAAATAGTTTTTAAGTTACTGTTTTTTTTTATATTTACACTTGGAAATTTGAAAGATAAAGAAAAAAGAAAGTGCCTGTGCATGTTTGCCACTACAGACAGCAAGAACTTAGCCTCAGGGAGAAACAGTTTGCGAAAGAGCTGGGGGAAGGGAAACAGAGGAGTGCATAAGGAACCAATGTGTGCGTGTGCACATTTGTGTTGGTGGCCCTGGAAGAAAATATTCATCACTACGGCTCCTAGAGGCTCCAGCACAGCAGAGCACCTCTCCTACAACACTACCATTACAGAGACAGAGCTTCCTGCCAGCCACAGAAAGTGGCCTGGTCAGGATGGGGTGGGAACCTGGGTAGAATACCTTCCCACTTTGTGAAACGTGCAATTCTTCAGTGAGAATTCGAAATCAACTTTAAAGAAGTCCTAACTCATTACTGCCTCAGAAACTGAAAGCAATGTCTTACCCTAAGTCACAGGCCTAAGACACGATGGCAAGCATTGTTTTACTTTTGGCCAAAATGGTATTTCATCTGACATTCAGGGCAACGAATGCAACGTTCCTAGTAATATTCCTGAAGAGCATCAAGCACCTCAGTTATGTCAGAGAAAAGGAATTTCCTATGGCATGAGGTCATCAAGGAATAAACATTCCTGAAGCTACGTACCATGAGGTTCTGATTAGCTGTGGCCAAGAAAAAAGGAACAAAACAAAACAAAAATAGATCAGATCTGCATTTGTGCCTTTAAGAGAGAACAGCTTGCATTAGGACAGCTGTAGTGATTTTCAGTCCTCCTTGGTATCTTTCTCTCTTCCTTACTGCCCTCCCACACTGCAGCAGCAACTGCTAAACTGCCCTGATAATTAAAATTAAATTAAGCACTGGTTTCACTTCTGAACGCCCGCAGGAGCTCCAGCCCAGCATTACATTCAGCTTGATACTCATTTAACTTATTTAAGTTCAAGTAATTCCGATGTCTCACTGTTGCCATGTAATACACACATTCATTCCAAATGCATTTAGTATCTAATCATGCTCCTAGATGACATGCATCGCTTTGAAATAAAGGTTCCCAAAGAGATATGACCAATCACCAAGAGAACAGCAATCATTCAGGAAAACGAGTCACAGAGAAGGCCAGTAAAACGCCAGAGGATGCTTTCATATGTGAGTATCCATGAGAAAAAAAAAGAGAGGTGCTAAAGTGATTTGATAAAATGTTTTCAAAAGGTGATGGGTGTCTCAGTGAGAAGTATCCAGGTGGCAGCAAAAGCAGAGGAACAGGAGAGTTTAACTGGCCATCTGTGGAGGTGAGGGAGGTAAGAGGGAAGCAATCAACACCTTCAGCAGAAAATGCCACTGGGCAAAAATAAGACTTGTTTTGCAAAGAGCAAGGAAACAGAATTTACATTTGTTGGACTATGCTTGTGTATAATTACTATCCTTTCTAACTGACCTTGCTTCACCAGCACATTTTGTAGAATAGGCAACTTAGCAACAGCACTGCAGCCTTACACTGCATTTGCTGAAAGCACAAGGACAGAAAATGTCTCCAGTCTGACTAACACCACTCCTCACCCCATACACAAACTACATTAAGTACTTTTAGTGAAAGCTAAGATTCAGACCAACTTCATCACCACCATTTTACGGATCACTTGGCATGTGAATAGATATCTACACACATGCTTATGGTTAACTTCATTTGAGAGTATTTGTACAGGATCAAGATCTTTATTTCCCAGGCTACCTTTCTATTTCATTCATTTAATTTTCAATTGCAGTTCCAGAAGAAAAAGGCATACAAATAACTTAATTCACAGTGAAAGTCACTGCTGTTTGAGAATCATATCAGGATACTGTAAAAATCCACAACCTATGTGTTCTGTATTATAAAATCGACATCAGAATAAAAATTCCTTTTCAATACTCCCTAATGCCAAAAGCATCCAAATTTTAACACAAATTGCTGTGTGAAATATCTGGAGTGAGGATTTAAACCCTTTATTATCTCAGTATATTCTTGGGTCTCGTACGAATTTATAGACTAATAAAATCGATTGTTCATTCAGTTCTGTAAAGCTATGCTTTTACCATAATCCTTTAAAAAATGGACTTGAAATGAAAAGCTGAAGTGTTATCATAGTTCAGTAAACAGGTTTCACGGAAAGAGTCTTCTGCGTACGGTTCTGTGGACGCTTCAGAGTGGTGCCAGGCCATGCTGTAGGTTTATGGTATGGCCACAAACAACAATCAAGTCATTTTATTTCTGTATGCCTCCAATTTCCACCAGCACGATGGTACGTGTGCTTCCTTTTGCCCACCATTCATCTGGTGTTCACCCAGCAAGTGGCTTGTGCCCAGAACTACTGTCAATCACACACTTCAAGATTCAGCACTCTGATTTCAGTAAAGCCATCCAGACCCTGCTATAAATCATGAATTTCTTCCAGAGAAGGGTTCTTGTAAGCAGGAAGTCATTTAAGATGCCAATTATCTGTTGCGTGCAGAATTAACAATATGAACAAAATAAAAACAGAAAAATTTTTCTTTTGTCACACTGAGACTGCAATTTCTACAGCCATTCCTCTGATGAGACACTATTACAGAAGTATGTATTATACAGCTACAGAAAAAAGCAGAGGAGCATACCATGCTGTGGAGATAATAAGCCACAGAAATATGGTACAGCAAAGTTCCCAACAACCTCACCACAACTATGGCTGGCAAGAACATAATTTCTCAGGGGGCTAAAATACATTTGAGATATTTAACCCTAACATCGTGCAGTTCTGCATCTCGGTTCTGCATCTCAGCTAGTGTGTGAACTGTAGCTGGTAGAGCATAAACAGGAAAACAGTATCACCTAAGAAGAGGGAAACAGTCATTCTTTGTTCAGTAGAATAATTCTAATATTTTGCAATACATACCTCATGTCTATTAACACAAGGGTACAAATGGCACACTTGTAACAAAGAAAGTGGGATGCTGTGTGGAAAATTCAGAGAATTAATTCTGCTAATATATCTACTCAGCTGCACCTTTCACAGCACACTGCTCCGATGGCTTGAGGGCATTCTTGCTAAGAACATGGCAGCCAAGTTTCCACTTTTTGTGTTTTATTGCTTTTGTTTTTTTAATCTATGGCAGCAGAGTGCAGGTTCATGAACAGGAACCCTGAAACACCTAAAGCATTAACTGTTATTTTACATGCACTGTTTCGTACCAATAAGCGCACAGAGTCCTGTTTAACAACTGATATAATGACACAGAGCTGCATTTGGAAGACAGAAACCCAAGGACAAAGAAAACGTGACACATGATATCCTATATTGTCCCAAGAAGTCAGGCCAGTGCAGAGCTGCAATGCGTAACATGAAATGCTTAAATCAGTACGAGTCACTGCTTGCTGCATTCATCCCAGCAGGAGACAAAAGAAATGTAAGAAAAAAGCAGGGTGGAGAAACATTTACCACTTACTTCTCTAGCACCAGCTAACATCTTTTCTGTAACTAACTCACTTTAACTCTGCACATGTCTCTGCTTCATAAAACATTTCTGAAACAAGATTTTTTCCTCTTCAAGAGTAAGCATCAAAGCCAGTAAATCATAAGCTGCAAAATATATTTCAAGTTCATCACTACGAACAAATAGAGCCACTGAAACTGAAGTCTGGAGGAGGAGCTTTTTACACCCAGAGGTTGGGTGTCTATTTTCCAGCACAGATCAAGCCAACTTACAGAAAGGCAATATTTGACAAGGCTTTACACATGCAGCTAGAAGCTTTTGTCAGAGAAATACAATTATAATTTAAAGCCAATTTCTGTGTCAGAAAAGAGATGAGAGCACTAATGTAGATGACTTTCTGAAAAAATCAAGTTCTAACCCTGCTTTTCATTCACTTGATCTCTACTGAAATTTCGCAACAGGAACGGCTCAGTTACTTCCAAACCACAACTGATCCTTCACACTGTGAAACTAAGTTTCAGACATTTTTGAAGCACCTACCAGCCCTCTGCTCCCTGCATCCTTCTCAGGCTCAGATTTGAATGCTGAGCAGGTGACCAGCTAGTGACACTAGCCAGAAGGAATACTTCTGGTCTTAAGACAATGCCAGTTATCAAAGGGGCATGAAAAATAAATAAATAAATAAAAATGGAAGAGTTGCATTCAGTTTTGTTCCACTGGGAAAGATACCAGAGATTTTTTTCCCCAAAAAAAATTCACATCCTAAAGTTTTCTGAAACAGATTTCCTGGCTTTCTCTAAGACTGCTGAACCCCATTCAGCCAGGGCACTGATAAAATCTTCAGATGAAAGATCTGATATCACAGTTTCTCTCATGCAGAGTTCAAGCTTTATGGGAGAAAGGCTTTTCTTCCACAGAGCTGCAAACTTCACAGGAGAAAGTTATTTCCTCAGTTCTGTTCCCTCAGGAGGAGTTATATTCTTATAACCTGTCAGACTTACACAGCCATATTTGAAATTTATATTTAGTAAAAGGTCATTTCTTTTCAGACCACCCCTGGCTATTCCTAACACAGAGTGAATTCTAATTACTCACTTTTCTCCCATAGATTTGACACCTCTCCCAGTGCTGCCATGCGTTGGAAGTCCGTATGAAACAGCTTGAACACCCAAACACATTCAAAGATTTTAAAAAAGCAACATTCTGCAGCATCTTGAAATACAATGACAAAACAGCAGGGACTTTTCTTGTACTTGCATAAGTATGCATTCAATCAAAGAGGAAAAAAATCTAACTGCTCAGAGAGGACAGCTCTCAAGTATTGATACCCAATCTGATCAAAAAGGCTTTGGAAAGAAGATGCACAAGTTGGATACTGTCATTTCAGAACAAGTTAAATTCACCTATAAAAATGGTCAGGATAGCCCTAATATTTAAATGTCAAAAGATGCTTAAGGGGCAACTCTGCAATGGTGTCCTGCAAAGCAGAGGAAAGAGGATACACAACTACAAAGGAACAGATTTGGAGAGAGTACAGAAACTTCAGCAGCTGGCAGAGATCTTAATATGTTTCAGGCAACAGACAAACCTAAATGAAGGGAGTTGCAGAAATTCTAACTCTACTTACACCCTGAAATAATTCAGTCCTTTCTCCACACTTCTGTCTTGTCTGGGCACATAACATAAGAGCCATGGTATTTTAATACACCTCCTTAAGTAAGTACCTCACTTTTTTTTTTTATATGGTGAACTTGCCCACTGATAATTTCTTTGGATGACTGCAGTTCTTGAATTACATCACAGAGTGGGTAATCCTTCTCAATTCACCTGCTCTACATACAGAATGAGTTCACAAACCAAACCTTTTCCTTGTCTTGTCCTTCCTCAGGCTACGACTCATCTGTTTAGATTTCTCATTTGTGCTCATCCTTGTTCTCTCTCTCACAGAGTTTTTTCTATTTGCACTACGTTACGGGAAAAGAATGAGAGGAAGAGCACAAGACCAGTACCAAACTACACCATTCCCTGCTTATTTTTCTGTTTCCTTCACTAATACTATCATTCCAAGATGTCTGCAAGCACAAACAGTCACACAATATTTCAAAAATTCTCTAAGGACAAAAATAAGTATTAAAATGATTATACTGTTTTCAAGCATAAATCAAGCCAGCATCTGAGTAAACAGGTGGCCTTCTGCACATCCTTCTTGCTATCCCTTTTATACAACATTATTTGAATAGGCAGGCAAACCTTGCCAAACTTTCAGCTTTGATGCATTTCCCAGCCTGGGTATCTGTGATGGGCCTAACAAATTTGGAGCTTTAGGAAAAAAAAATAGTTTAATTTCTTTAATTTTTAATTTTAAATTGGCTTATCTGTTGTATAGTTGTTTTAAAAATCTCAAATGCCTTTATAAGTCACAGCAGAAATTTTAAATGGGCACAGATTGCCCTCATTTCAGGGACATCTTTTCCCATGGCTATGGAAATATTACCAATTTTGACCAAGTTACACTCTTTTCTGTGTATAATATACACAGAGGTTTTATATCACTAGAGTTTGACAGCTAAATTATCCAAAGATCAAATCAGTATGTACTATGTCCTTTCCATGCCTCTTAACCATTCATTATGTTCTCTACAAAACAAAAATCTGAATTGGTTCGGCTGCTCCAATTTATTCGCTGATACCTGCGTCCTGCTGCCTGCCAGCGTTATGCACACCAGCATCATGCTACAGCATTTCTGAAGGGGAAAAAACCATAATGCATATAAAGGCACTGCTAAATAATTTCACTGAAAGAATCTCTTTTTTAAAAATGCCCTTCACAAACGCAAACAATACGTAGTTCTTTTACACCGCTAAGATGAATAATCCAATCTGTACAGCCACGCTCGCTCTGGAAGGGGCAATTAGCTCTTTCTCATCTGCTGAACAATTTCAAAAATACTCACGTTTCTGAAGATGGGATAGGTGCATATGGAAACAATTTGCAAACAGTATGAAAAAGGCACCATGGCTCTTCCCTGCTTCAAGCACTTGCTCTTCTAGGAAGGAGACGTGGTGTGCAACTGTTTTAATAAATGCCTGTGGAGCTGTGGAGACAGGAAAAACCGTTTATGAAAATGAAAAGCACCCATTCTGAGTCCCAGCATTACCCTAGGCAGACACCAGAACTCAAAGAATAAGGTTTAACAAGATTTCAGAACACACTACTGCTGATGTAAATGACAAAGAGCACATACTCAGCAGTGAAGTACAGACATTTACAGGCATCAGAAGAACCACTGGTCATGATCTAAAGCTGAACTTCCTCTTTTTCTAAGGGTCCACTTTGCACGCTGATGAGTGTCCATAGTGTCTAAAGGTCCACCAGCAGCTCAGCAGTGAGGGGAAAAGGCCCTCAGAAGCCACACAGGCACAACTGCTGCTGGTGGGAGGGGGCACAGCAGAAGGAGGGGAGTGACAGCAGCAAGAAAGGAGGCAGCAGATGACTTCAGCCAACAAAACACACAGTTCAGTTTCAGTTGAAATTTGAGACATAAGGGAAAGCCTGCCAATAAAAAACAGCACTAATTTGCTAAAATACAAAAGAATTCTGATACTGTCTATTAGCAGTTAAGTTGCTGGGACTTTTTGGAGTTGTTTTTTTTCTGTTTTTATTTTGTTTGTTTTGAGATAGAGAGGCTGAACATTGCCTCTCTGAACATTTCAGGGTTACTGTGAGGCTTAGCAGGTAAATTAGTTCCCTGAAATGTATCAGTGGCAACATCAAACCTAAAACCCAGCAGCCTCTCACCCTATTTAACCATTACACAGCAGTCTCTCCCTTTCCTATTCCTGAGAGTATAAGTTAATTTCTTCTTTTAAAATCCCTATGGATGCTAAGCTTTTAAATTTAAAGTTCTAATTAAAACATTATCTTCTGCTTAAATTAGCTATTCAATCTTGTGCTCTCAGGTTATTGCCATTACAGATTATAATGTTAGGGAGAAAAACTGATTTCTAGTCAATCAAGGTATTAGCTTGGTCTGATGACACAGAAAGCCTCTCAACAAAATTCTGCTGTGACTTTCAAGTATAACCTGTACCCTAACACAAAGACCATTGCTTTCTTCATATTTCAAATTATGATTCCCCTATCATTGTATTAAGGGAATGGGGTGAGGGGGCAGGAAGGGTATTAGAAGTATTAGAAGGAGGAAAAAAAATGAAGAAGGAGCTCTGTTGCTTACCATACTTTGGGGATAAGCGATTGCTTTGCTTTAATTTTTTCCCTGTTCTGAGATTCAATGTAAGTACACATTACACTACAGTCAAATTGTCAAGAATGCTATTTCTTACACTGAGGAACTCTGAAAATTAGACAGTTTCCAATTGACCCACACTTTTGTTCTAAACTGCCTTCCCTCTGTTTCCTGTCCTTCACCTTTCTCCCCACACTGTATACATCCATAAAATACGAAGCATTTTCATAAATGACAACTTTTCTTTGAAAGAAAAAAGAATGTAATGTAAAGAAAACTTGCTGAAAGTAAAGTCAGTTGCCCTGTCCCTCCCACAGTTATAAACATCACCAGAGGATATTAACTCGTACAGGAGTAGAGCTTGAGGCTCAGGAGCTGTCTGTCTGGAATTAATGCTGCAAACAGTTTCTTTTACTTCTGAGTCAGTTAGAAGTGATTTTAGGCATTACACAATTTATCTCATCATGCTTTAATAATATTCTTCCTAGAGGCAAACTTGCCCTCAGTTGACACAAATGTTAATGTACTGCTTACTAAATAAGGTGAAGGCATCATAGCAAATCATACTGGCTTCTCCATTCAGGAAACAACAAACATACACACAAAAAAAACCCCCAAACAAACAAAAAAAAACCCTCAGCAGAAGATGAGTGCTGATGATAAGGCTGTTTTATTAGCTTTGTTACTAACATCAAAAACATAACTACTGCTTTTAATCCAGCATTGGGAATGGTAGAATCCACACCACTAAATTACTCAGTGATGCTCCAAAATCATAAATACTTGCATGTGCTGAACCACAGGTAAGCATCACAATTTTAAAACAAATATAAAATCTAAGACAACACAGAGCTCTAAATTTGTGAATGCTCCATATAAGTCCCTAGACAGTTAACCTATAAAACACATGAGAAGAAGGGTGTAAACTTTACAATGCAATTAACAAACCTCTAATTTATCAATTTTGGCATAGACGCAGTTCCTTTCCATCGCCTTGCCCTTAATGAGTGGAGTGCTCTCATCCAGAATCTCTGATGTATCACTTCTAATCTGCAGTAAAAAAAAAAAAAGTATCTCACATGAAGATGAATCTTTAACTCTTCATTTTATTTTCCACATGAATATTTCAAAGCATTTCTATCACTTCCATTCAAGAAGATATCACAAGGGCCCTTTGGTAAGTGTGTTCCAAAGTCAAGTCCGGGAAAACTACTTAATTTCCACATAATCAGTGAGACAACAAAGCAACCAACAGTGGATAACAGTACTTCCACAAAAAAACTGTACCCAGACCCTTCTCTGCTCCCCAGATTTCCACACTCCTCCTCCCAAGAGACCTCCTGCCCTGTGTTACACAAAACTGACATAAGGGGTATCGATGAATTTAAAGTGATCCTCCACTCGACCCTCCATGCTTTCGCTGTATTGGAGAACAGTTAATTCATTCAGTGACTGACCAGCTTTTGAAAAGGATTTGATTCAGCCTATGGCAAATGATCCTAATTCAGGGGCAGTAAGAAGGTCACTCATCTATCAGCAAGCAGAAAAGACCACCCACACCCAAATAATACAACTCAATCTGCAATGCACACCGACACTAACAGCAAAACAAGGCAAGGCTGCCCTTGGCCACATCTTTGATTACACCACCTCTACCATCTCATCTTCAGCTGCTGCTCAGGACAGCAGGACTTCTCCCACAGAATGGCAGAGCAATCACACTTGCTCCTGTCAAGTTCCTACACAGTATGTACCACAATTCAAGAAATATCACATTACCTTTTTGCTGCCTAATACAACCAAGCTTGCTTTTGATATCCACGTGAGGAGAAAAAAAAATGGATAGGATGATATCCACGTGAGGAGAAAAAAAAATGGATAGGATGGGAGCTGGGCCATGCTTTATGAACTCTAATAAGCATCCAGAAGTTCTAGTGATGATCAGAAGACTCCTTGCTTTGTCTCTCCTCCTTTCTTCTTACAAGGACTTGTAGTTTTTAAAGGGACAATGCTACACGTATGACTCGTGGAAAGATTTTATGGTATTTTTATTACCATTACATGCAGTTCATGTGTTTTAATAAAGCTATAAGCACTCTGTGATAGCAGATCGAACAGACATTCCAAAACAGTGATAACTTTCTATTGTAAACAAACCAGCAGTTTCCTCTATATCACTGGTCTCAGCACTGCACATACCCAGCAGTGGCACAATTGCAGACATGGGCATACAATGTTATCTTTACAAGATTTATTTCATTTCCAATAGAAATGAGCACTGACAATGGGGCAGAAGACCTGTGAACGGAGTCAGAGGAAAAACAAACCACCACTAACCCCAAACCATACAGTGCATGTGAAAAACAGGTTAGTGATCTGAGGTGAAGTTCATAATCTAATAAACTATGTCAGGTTAAAATCTGAGCCTTTACTTCCCGAAGGCAAGCTAATAAGCCAACACACTCAGAAAGGACCAAGGAAAAGCCAGTCTTATAGCTCAGTGCTTGATAACTCTGCAAACACATCCACAGTTTGGGATACAGTCAGAAAAAGGAGATGTACGGACTCAGTAGAAAAACCATCAGCACAACAAGGTCAAAGCAGACATGGAACAAATCTAAACCATCTTTCTTTCAGAGTAAAAGCAAGCAACCAATACTAGACAGGGAAGAGTCGATTTTTCAGCATGCAGCCTGTGATGAAAGGAAATGACATGCAAATATGATTCAGTAAGAGTCATTCTGCAGCAGTCTGCAGAACCACAGCGACAGAGGAGTTCAAAAGGAGTCGGTACATGACAAAGAAATGATCCTCTTGGTACAGCGACCTCTCATAAGACAGGGAAAGCAGTACTGGTCTGAAACCCCACATTATAAATTAAGATTCACCTTATCTTACTGAAGACCTGGCTGAGTGCTCAGCACAAGCACCAGAGCAGAGCAGAGCATGGGGGGGGGGGGGGGGGGGGTGGAAATCAAAAACCCAACAACCAAATCTATTCCTCTTAATAGATTTCACTGTGCTAATTTGAGGAGGGAGTGAGGAACAAAGGTCTGAGTGAACCTGTCTTCTAACAACTCAAGCCAGTAAGACAAAGCCCACGGAGGCAGCAGCACAGGGCACACAGGCAGTTAGGAGACAGCATGGCCGAGTATGAATGATGAATTGGGGCACAAACCAGGAGCAGCTCACTGCACGTAGGGCAGAGACACTGATCCTTGCATACACTGCAGTTCAAGCTGCACAATTAAGCACAGATTCTTGTTCTTTTGTATTTTATAAAAACTTTTTTTTTTTAATAGCTAGAGCTATTTAAAGATACTGAGCAAATTCCATTTGTCTTTTGTCTGTGGGACCATAACAAAGCTACAGGCACATTTCCTTGGGGTGAGTTCTGCAAGAAGATTTAATGGTTTGGGAACCACTAACTTGTAGCTTTATGAACCAGTGAGTATGCTGGAGAATCAACATATATATTTAATTAAAAAATAGAACATCAAATAGAGAATTTATATACATCCATGCATCCTCCTCAAGAATCTGAAGCCAAAGAAAAGGTAGTCGTGAATTTCCTCTTGTAACTAAACCAGGTGTGCATCCTGGAGCAGCTATCATTTTCAGTCATGCTGTAAGATATGCAGTCACACTGAATCCTATCCAAAAACGTACAACACTGATCCTGAAAACAAAATAAGCCTTTGATCTCTTTGCTACTAGTTCAAATTGTAGTTCAGCTAAAATCACAAGTTGCTAATTACACCTGAGGGCCAGTGAAGCCACTTACAAGGCAGTAAGTTATTTAGTGCCCTAAGGAAGTCAAAATGTTAAATACTTGGCAGCCATATTCATCTAACACAATCTTTTCATTGCAAGATACCTCTTCCACGACAAGTATGAGCTGAGATGAGCTGCATTTACAGCATCACTGTAACTCACCTACCATACAGGTGTCCATTTTAAGTGCTGTGCCTAAGCAGGTATTGCAATCTGACTCCCAAAATAGCATTTTGCCTTCCTTAGCACCGAAGAGCCAGATCTCTCCCACTCCGATACTCAAACCTATGCATCCAGAGTACTTTTAACTGAAAAACAGCACCACACTCACAGAAAAGCCAAATCCCTTAGAGTACTTTACTAAACGCTCGGTTGAAATAAGCAAGATTTTCTTTGCCTGATGTTGGCATAGACAAAAGACTAAATTATTGCTATGCACAGCAGTTGGAATCAATTCAAACACTGCGTTGTATTAATCAGATTCCCAGATACTACTTGGTATGCTGCTGAAAGGAATCTGACATTGTAGATACTGGATAGAAAGGCAAAAAATCAGCACACCTACGGCAGTGCTTTGATGTTCCCAGATAAGGCCAATGATCTGCATACCAGATGATTATTCTCAGCCTGCAGGTTGCAGCAAGATGTAGTAATGGGCAAAGCAAAGAGCATATTGAAACTAGGCTAATATTTTCTGTAGAAGCAGTTGGCAACAGAAGTCATCTCCCAGCAGGTAAAAAGCTCTGTGTCCCTGTGAACATTAACCATCTTCCATATATCGGGGCCAACAATGCCTGAGTGATAGGAAAAAAATAGCATAAAGGGACATATAAAGTCTTAGCCTAAGCTACAAAACAGAAAAATTGAGTAAATGAACTTAACAGTAAATCAGACAGAATATAATCAGCAGTTAAGAACAATGTATTCAAGCCACTTCCTTTGGGCAGCTCATATCATATCACTGAAGCAATCACCACCTTGCAGGAACAAAGTTAAAAGATTTTTGGCCCATGAAACTAGTCTCCCAGAGACTAAAGGTGTGATACTAGAGATGAAAGCCAAGACGCATCAAAAAACAGACCACGCGCTCTGCAGTTCCCATGCTCCTTTACAGCTCTTTCTGTCTGCAGCTAAATGGAAAAAGAACTGCTTATATAGCCACTAATAATCACTCTTTCAACGCAGCTCTTCCTCCAGTTAAGTCCCCTACTAATCACATGAGACTGACTGAGCCAAGCTTTTGTTCCTTTCCACTGCACCCCACTTCCTTCTTGAAGCAATGATGTCTCCTTTCCCTACACAAAAAACAATGTGATTTGACAAATCAAGAAATTCCTGATAGGTAAAAAGAACTCATTACTAACGAACTATACTGCTGAATGACACGCCTAGATCACGGCAGCCTCGCTTCTTTTGAGCAGAATTCACATCCAAGGTGCAAGAAAGGTCTGCTCTGTAACCAAACAACAATGAGCATTGGTTATTTGATGGCATTTCACATAAACAGCATCAGCACATTAATGTGAGTTCCAGCAGAATAGAACAGCCTGCTCTACGGGCACCTATGGCTTTTGAGCTCTACCCCTGGGAGTGAGCACAGCCTAGGAGAGACGTGCAGAAGAGCAGCAGGGAGCTGGGAAGGCCACAGCAGGACCTGCTCTGTGAGCACCAGACAAGGGGCAGGAGTGGCAGCAGCCAACATCCATGGCTCTTCCAACAGCTCCTAAACAAAAAGGAAGCGTTGCTTCAGTTCTTGCTCTCTGAAGCGTGTTTGACACTTGGTCTGCAATCAGCAATCACTGCAGTTGAGGATGACACGTACACAGTATGAGGTGCTCCAAGGGAGCGAAGAAAGACGTTGCAGCGGTAAGCAATAACACTGAGAAATGCAAACGTTGCGAACACCAAAATCCAAGCACCCTTCGGACAGAACCACTTCATGCCCGGGGTCGGCACGCGGGGACGCACCGCTCCCGCTCCACGCGTTCTGCCGCGGGCAATTGACGACTGACAATGAGCAGTGCTGAGCCAATCGGCGTGCCACAACCGCGGCTCAGCACGGCGGACACGACGCACCGCCGTCAGCCAGGCCGCCCGCACCGGCCCCGCTGACCGCGGGCCGCCCAGCAGCGCCCGGCGGGAGGGGCGGGGCCTCGCGGGGAGGGGCGGGGCCTCCGTGGCGCCACCCGGTGGCGGCCGCGCGCTGCCGCAGCGCTGCCCGAGGCGGCCGTGCCGCCAAGATGGCGGCCCCGCGCGGCCCCGCGCCGACATGGCCTCCCGCGCGCAGCGCCGGGCCCTGCCGTGCCGTCTCCTGCCGGGATGGGGGCACAGGGAGCCGCGGGGCGTCGAGCCGGGACAGCGCGCCCAGAGGCGTCCCCACCGCTCCGCCGGCGGGCTGTGTGCCTGGGCAGGCCGCTCCGCAGGCACTGTGCGCGCGTTTTTAACTGGGGAGGCAGAAATTCCGACCCTGCCATGCTCTGCTGGGTGTGAAGTACAAAAAGTGCCTTCCAGAAGTCAGTTCGATGTTACAGCCCGCATCGCTCGCTCAAATGGTTGACCTGCCCCACCCCGGTACCCCAAAAGGAAACGCTTTGGGCATCATAAGATAAATGGCACGACCGTAACGGAGTCGGACCACGTAACGACCTTTAGAGGCCCCTTCCCACTCAGTCCGCTCTACCTCCGCTGTTCTGAAGTAACTCACACTGATGATGTGAGAGCGAGGCCACCGTCCTCAGCACACACCACATCGCTGGCACGCTGTTTTCCCTACTAAGGTCATTCCCCATCTGAAGGTTTCTCACCTGAGAGCACACCACCGAGCTCACTGTGTGCTACCAGCACAGCTGGCTTACAGACACCGTTCAAAACTGACAGAAAACTGACAGCTTTGAAACGACTGTTCAATGGTAGCTGTCACACTGTGTAACTGTAAAACAAAGATAAATTCAATAACTCAATAGAGAACGCGTGAAAGAAAATCCATGTAAAGAAGGAGCATTAGCTGTACAAGCTGCCATCCTCCAGCCAACCTGCACACAGCAGGATGCCTGCTGACATCACTCATTACTCGTCCTAAATACCATGTACATCTACCACAGCAAATACCTCCAGGGAACTGCCACCTGCGCCCCACACTCATAGCATTTGTAACCACTCAATGGGACAGCACGTGTGTAAGGGCAGAAGCAAAGTTCACTGACCAAGGATAAGACTAAGGCAAGTCCAAGCAGTTCCACAGTCCTTAACCTTAAAGAAGTATAACGTATCCCAAATCAATAGTGAGAAACGTACAAAAATAGATGTAAACAACCTTAACAGCACTTTTTGTAAAGCACACTACTATAAAAAGTACAGTTGGCATTAAAAAAAGTTATGTCTAAAAAGAACTGGGCCACAAATACTCAGCAGTTCTGTATTATTTCAAGGACTCAGCACATTCACAGCTTCAGAAATGGGTAAGAGGGACCCACTGAAAATTGCAGATACGCATCACATTTACTGTCACCTGCAATTAGACACTTCCAAGCAGACCATGCAGACTCTTTCCGGGTGATTATAAAACTCCCTGTATATTTACCATTAAGATCTGACATAAAGCCTACTAATTAAACACATTTCAAAGTTGTGATGAAAATATGGGGTGACAAATCTTCCTCAGTTATGACAGTGATGTCACCATCACTTGAACTGTATGAGCTGGCACTGACAACACCAGCAGTCTGACCCCTTGCAGCGCTCACTCACGCTCCTGAAGTCAACACTTCATGCAAAAAGAAAAACGTTCTCAGCAGAACGAATTGCAGAAGTATCCCGGGTTGAAAATGAAAGCTAGCCATACATTTCTTCATCAAATTGTGTTAGCTCAGATGAGTGGCTTAAGCCAGGTCATTACATGGCCACGCTAAGGACAGTAGTGACAAAGGGGAGAGGAAAGCTGCCCGCCTTCCCACAGCAGCACTGCTTCCAGAAGGCATTCAGTGTTCCCCTTTTATTCACTGTTGATTCTCCCATTTAGCTATAGAAAGAAAACAGCACAGAATAATTAAAACCATGACTTCTTTTTGTACTTTAGAGGGAAAGCATTTATGTAACCTAGCTTTGAAGATAGCTTTCTTTTTTTGTGGTATACCTTGCAACTGTAGTAAAATCCCTTTCTCACCACTTCCCTTTATTCCTCGACTTTGTTCCTCAACTGCAAATTTCTGCCCCTTTATTCCCAGCCCTGGATAAGAGAAGCTCATTTAATTCCTTAATGCTACGTCCATTTCAACCTCAGTTTAACTGCCCATGCCACCTTGGAACCATTTATTTGCTTCGCCCCAGGATATATGTATTTATTCCAAGGTTGCTCCTTTGTACAAAGATTTGGGTCAGGTATTGTACACCATGAGCCTTTATGCCACAATAAATAAATACAGTGTTGTGACTTATTTGTTATAGAAGGAGGGTGGGAAGAAAGAAAACTCAGCATTGTATCTCCTCTACAAGGTTTTCCAAAAAGCCTTCCACTTCCACACAAAGCGTTAAGCTGCCTTCGTTAGATCTCAGAGTTCTCCTAGCTCATCACTAAGATAATACACAGGCATAGAGAACGTTTAAATTAGCCAAACCAGGCAACCACACTGCTCTTGCTAACCTCACAAAGTCCATTGTGAGGGCACATTTCCATCCTGCTGGAAATGAGCAGGTTGTTGGGTGCAATGCCCTGCTATGCAGCCTCAGGATACCCAAAACGCCCTGCAAGGGGAAACCATCAGCAGAGAGAGAAAGAGAGAGAGAGAGAAAGAGACCGCAAATGCATTTCAGAGTGACACTAAATGGCGTTCTTCAGATTCGAGGCAGGATAATACACCACAGTCCTGACAGCCTTCCAGCAGCAAAGTCTCCTCCTGGAGCACGAACACCTTGCTTTGCACTCATGGTTATCACAGCTTCATTTGCTACAACTGTTAAGCAAAACTTAAAAGTCATAATGAAAACAAGGAATTACATGCTAGAGACAATTGCTATTGCTAAAGCACACGGCAATAGTAGCAAAACTAAGGCAATCTCTCTTGAAAAAGAACTGAAAGCCCTCAGCAAAGCTGAGCTGGCAGCACAAGGCCCAAGAGACACGTAGGAACGTCCCACAAAAGCTGCAATTAATCCTTGAGTAGGGAAATACCTCACTTATATCACTGCTTTGAACAAACTACCAGTATATGCAATAATAAGAAAGTCTGGCATTAAAACGAGCGTTTAATTTCAGCTGAAGATGCACAAAGGAAACAGAATGACTTGCAAGCAGCAAAGAGCATGAGCTGTTCCCGCGTTCCTTGTAAGATTTAGCACATCAGTTACAAAACGCAGTTCTGCCACAGCACTGCACGGGAAACTTGTCCTTGTCACCTGGCTGCCTTCTTTGCTTCTTATTTAACACCAGTTTGAGCAGCACTTGGTAATGCCAACAGATCCAAACAGATGATGTGAATGCTTCAATGAAAATTCTTCCCTCAGAAGTTCCCTTTGCAATTGTCATCTTAACTTAACCAAGCTCCATTTTTATAACTTAATAGCCTTAGCAGTACTTGTTCCTGGCACGCTGGAGATGCAGGGATGACTAATTAAGCGTGTCTGAGTCCAGGCGTAAGAAAAAAGCTGTTGAAGGTTCAACTGCACAGGGATGAGGCAGATACCAAGAACTGCACCATACATCACCTTGAGAACGCTGAACAGAACAACAGAGCCGCGGTTCCAACGTTCAGACCCGTGAAAGAAGTCCGATTTATTGCAAAGCACGTATAAGGAAAGACAAAAACCGAGGGAGCGATGACGTAAAGGGGAAGGATGAGGGAAGCGCTCCGCGCAGCGCAGCCGGGGGAAAGTTTTCCCTCGGAGACACAGCGCATCAGTACAGCATCGCCTGAACCGAGGAGGGGAAAAGGTCCCGAGGGCAGCAATGGGCGCCGCGCTCCGGACACGGAAGGCCGCGCTGCTCGCGCCCCACGCGGCACTGCCCGCCCCGGGGCCCCGCAGCCCAACCGCGGCAGCGCGGAGCGGCCCTTCGCCCTCGGGCCGCAAAACGCTCGCGGCCGCTCTCGGCGGGACGGCATCGCCCGAGCTCCGCGGGCACCGCCTCACCCCGACCCGGCGGAGCGGCGGCCGCGCTCACGAGCAGAGGGCGCGCACAGCTCCGCCGCACATCCGGAACCAGAAGAGCGCGGCCGGCAGCGCCTCAGCCCCCGTCCGTCGCCGGGCAGCTGTCACACCGGGCCGCCCCGGCACCGACGCACCGACGGACCGACCCACCTCCAGCACACCGCGCTGCGGAGCTGACCGCCCGGCTGAGCCGCCGCTCCTCCGACCGCAGCATCGCTCCTCCGGCAGTCGGACAGCGGCCGACTCGAGCGCGGCCCCGCCCCGCCCCGCCCCCCGCGGACGCCCTCAGCGGGACGCGCGCGCCACCTGGCGGCGGCGGGCGGGAACGGGCGCGCGCTGCGGGGCGGGGCCGCGCTCCGGGCTCGTCCTCGCAGCCGGAGCCTTTGGGACGCAGCCCGGCACCGAAGCGGCGCTTGGGAGGGCGGGTGATCGCGGAGACCGGGGCCGTCCGATCGCAAACGGCGGCGGTACGCAGAGCAGAGTACGACACGCGGCCGCACGGGGTCAGATTTCCACGCGGGGCAGCGGGACGGAGCGGTGCTGCGCTGATCAGTGCGACCCACCCACGTGTGAAGCCGCACCTGCGGGCGCGGGCACTGCGCAGAGATGAGAGCACGCAGCCTCGCAGCAGCAGGCAGCATAGCTACGGTAGAGCATGAGGGGAGAGGCGAGGCGGGCAGAGGCAGTACCTCATTAGGCCGATGGGCGCAGCTTCGTATGAACAGATTTGGGCTTTTGCAAGTTAAATGTTCCTCTCCGTAGCGCACCGGACGCTTGCATCCTTTGGTAGCACATCTTCTCTTTGCCTCTTTCTGTTTAATCTTCCCTCCACTTTGTCTTGCAGCTGTGAAAAACTAGGTGCTTATTTTAAGACCTTGTTCGGGCATGCCAGACTGTGGTACACGGATTTGTGTCTGACCACACCAGTGAGGTGTTCATATAAGCATGCACCTCTGCACGGGATGGTTTTCCCACCCTCTGCAGCTCCTTTCATGCCATCTGTATCCATCTATCCCTTGAACTCCGTTCTTTGTTTCTGAGCACTGTCAACATGTGCCAAAAAAAACCAAACCCAAACACCAAAAATGTTATGAGTGAGAAAGAACTGCCATGCGCCCGAAGAAAACATTCCCAAAGCATCACTGCATCAGAGAAAAAAACATCCTCCTCTGCAGAGCAAACGTGGGTGCAACATCCCAGAGCCTGATGCAAACCTTCCTCTGATGAAATGCGAGGTATTTCCTTAGGTAATGAACTAGTTCAAGGAGGAATGTTAATGGGAAGGGCGGGAAGTTCTGTCTTACCAGCAGCACTTCCAAGTGGCTGTAACGTGAAGTGCTGGCAAAACAGCACAGCACTTCCTCGCATCGCTTTGTGCCTCATGTTTCTAAACAGTTAAAAAAAAACAAAAAAAACCATACGACATTAAGTCTTCAGAGAGGAATCTGTCTCCTGTCCGAGACAGAAAGTACACAACTGATCTATCATAGCTGCATAAGGAGTCTGAATTCTTCACTCTTGGCTACGATCTCACTTCTCCAAGAAGCAGCTGTACCATTCCTTGCCTCTACAGCATCCAAGAGCAACACTGCTAACGTGCAACGCGTATTGGGAATGTCTGTGGAGCTGCTTTGAAAACAATGATCCCTCTTCCATAGGACCACATACAACTATCTCGAGCAGAACTAACCTAGGCAAACTTCATTAATGGGTGCCACAGCTAACTTCGAGGTAAAAAGAGAACTGCAAATGGGGTGTTCAGCACTAATCTCAGTTGTTCTCCTTTTGTTGAACCCTGTGTGTGTCTCAATGTATTCCTTTTGAAAATTCAAACAAGTCTGTACCTGCAAACACATCCGTTCTGAATTTGCTTCCATCCAGGCTGGGTGCTATGCTACTGCAGAGATCAGGTCCCACTTTGAGACTCATTCGTGAGAAATGCTGACATTTTCTCTTGGTTGAATTGCAGATCTCCGGTTTCATTCTCTTTTTGTGTAGAGAACGGGGTGCATTTAAGTCCCTGATCTCACACTGGGCGAGGACAGTTGTGTGAGCAGCTAATGGCTGGCATCACAAAAAGCAACCTTATGGGCTTTCTGCAGACCTTAAATTCTTGCCTGTAGTCTTTCCTCAAATATCTTCCTCCACACATTGTTACATAGCACTCAACAGCTGCATTTCTTCCTCAAGGAGGCATCATCAGCAGGGAAAGTTAACTCTTCCTTTTACAATTAGCCTTCGTTTAGGACAACAGCACATAGAAATGAGCGCTCTGTAGGAATGGTGTTGCAGTTAGCCTTGTTCTTCAGCTGTCTCTGACGAGTTTCTGTACTGCGCTCTCAGTGCAGATTCACTCTGGGTCTGTATTAGCATTAGTCCAGCTTTAAAAGCCTTATTAACCTTTCAGATTTATTTTTCTTTAAGCGTTCAATTCATTTGGAATATCTGATTCTTAAATTCCAGCAGCAATCCTAGGAATTAACTTGTTCCCACAACGATTCACATTTTACAGAAAAAACAGTAACTTAGAAATCCGTTTCAGAGCTTCATGCATTTAGATAGAAAATTTTAAGTTAGAAAAACACTACATCCAAACTCTCATCCAGTCTGGGTTTCTAAATCTGACACCATTTCAAGAACACTCTGCCAACTTCAGCATTCCTTTTAAGAAAGCTCTGTCAGGTTCTGTGCAAAGGAATTTATTCCAGACAAAAGGCATTCAGAATCAAGTGCACAGCTGAAATGAGCAGGCTCCTTAAGCTGCATATAAATATTAAAACAGAACATTTCTTTGCAGTTTCTTATCTCCCATAGACAAGCATGAAGAGCACTGAAGCACACAAATGAACTGCAGTCACACACATCTAAAGGTACAGCTACGGATCACCCTGAGAACAGCAGTGGTGAGAAGACCTAAGGAAACTCACATCTCCTGCCACCATGGGATTCTTTTTTCAAGGGCTGCCAATACATTAGATATGGGAGAAAACATTTGCCAGGGAGCTGGGTCCAAGTTAAAACATTAATACGGCTGCAACTAACACTTAAGTAAGGGAAAATTAAGATTTTAATTTTCAGCTCCTGATCACCAGCAGCGTTGGACAATGGTGAGGGACGAGAGAGAGCCACCTCCCAGACTCACATCCTAAGCTTTACCACAAGCAGTCTTCAGGCAAGTGATACACTGCAAACTGCATTATTAGCAGCTGCTGTAGGAATAAGCACAGCACAGTCAGCAGCACCTAAGGATAAGCTTCTGTGCATGCTTCCCACGTGTGAAGATTTGCTCCACAGAAAGGAATGGAGGAAGCACACATTAAGGCTACGGTGAAAACAGCCCACCAAGTGCCCAAGAGGAAACAGAAGCCCATCTACATTCACACTTCAGAATTAGCAAACACTGCATTCTTCCCCATTTTTACGTGCCTAAATGTAATTAAGAAAAAAGCCATTTTATTTCTATATCCATTTATTATTCCAGTCTGTAAAAATATAAGACTAATATACAGCTACAGCTAGCTAGATTCATAAAATCAATCTTCATTCAGTGAGCTAACAATGTACATTATACATTGAAGTTGTAAGAAAAATACTGATATTTGACATTTTAAACAAGTTCATTCATGTAAAAATCACATTCCAAGTAGAGTTTAATTAGAAAATACATAATATTCACAAAAATACACATGTTAAAGACAGGTTGTGAGAACATTGCCCTAATTAACTGAGCTGTGGAAAAACATATGATTCACAGTTAGGCTTGACTTATCCAGTACCGGAGCAGAACTTCAGAGTAAACACATCTTAATTCTATGAAGAATTTGCTTGTTTCTCATAGTAAGGTGCACTTATCTCCCAGCTGCAATGCGGGAAGGACTTCCCCCATGCACGTATACAACATACAACTCTACTCAAAGCAACTTCAGTTTTCTGCTCCATTGTGAATTTCGATATTTATAAATTAATTTATAAAATCTGTGTTGAAAATACAGCTTACATATACAAGGTACTTCATACACAAAGATCACATTAATAGCAGCTTAATTTTGTCAATCATGCGCAGCAACCTCACTATCACTTCTGGATTTCTTTTAGCTAAAGATAAAAATCCATATGAAACAGTCAAGCCTTTAAGCACTTTCTTCCAAGGAGAAAATTATAAAGGTGTTAAAAATTTAGGAGGTAGTGAATGGAAGGCTAACGATACCAGCACATTTAAAAACCCGATACTGAACCTCAGTACCATTTACATATAAAGTTTAGCCATTCGTAATCAACCACTGATCATCCTGATGTAACAATTTAAAAACATTTCGTAATTAACAGCGGAGGTGTTAGTAAGATATGGAAGAAGTTTAGAAACCTCGTGGTCACTGCAGCATCAGCACTTGCACGCTGTGCAGCCCGTCACTGCCACCAGAAATACAGCTAAAAAGCAGTTCTTAGTACGCATACTTCTTTTAAATGAGTCCCAAATGCTTATTTCTGCTATGTATGCTATCAAGTTTCTGTAAAACAGAATATTGCTCATTAAAAGCACTATCTCACATATTTAGATCAAATAGTTTACAGAATTCAGAAAAGGCCCCAAGAGATGAATTTCCATACAATTTATAGTGGGACCCTAATTAAACTCCTACAAACTCTTCCTACTGGCATATATATCCAAAGTACTCATGCATCTGTTAAAGTACACGCTGGGTACCACGCTGGAGTTTGGCATCACACGAACTTCTGTGGTGCTGTTTGTACGTCAGCAGTCAGTGACCTTGAACGTTCTGTAATTAGTGTTCTCAGAACAATCTCTCCTGCATAAGTTAACAGCTCACCTTGCATCCAGGCTGCCAAATACTAACACATCACAGCGGACCCATAGCGTACATCCTCTGAATGAGAACATGGCACATGCACTGAGAATGCTACCAGTTCATCTTCTGTATCCATGGGCATCATTCTCTTCTCATCCAAGCGCCTTTACTCCTTTAATTACTCACAATACATTCAAGTAAACAAAAGGCACAGAAGTGCAAACTAGCATAGTAAATGAAATCCACCATCAGCTGATGATTTCATACAGGAAGGAAGGTCTCTGACAAAGGAAGAAGATACCTTAAAGTAAACAATCTTCCTTCAGCAAAGGAAGTGTAGAGCAGCACTGTCAGAAAATGTGTTCTTGAAATTTATGTATTGCAGAATGAAATTTATTTTCCTCATTTCACTCTTAACTGGATATAGTTACTTCATATGAATAATTAGCAAAAATAAGTAAAGCACTTCAACACTCATGAGATTTGAACTCCAACGTTAAGATTACAAACTTCAAATTTAAATGCATTAAAATGTAATGCCATTAATAACTGAAGCAATTTTGTTTATATTATGAAAACCTTAATCAAGTGCACTTTTAGCCTCTGATACACTATGAACCCTTGTGCAGATGTCTTAATACTAAACTTCTAGTTAGCCCCATGTTAGTAAAGTTACCAGAGGTAGATGTTCCCCAAAGTGCTCTGGGAATTAAAAAAAGAATCTGTCTTTCCTGCTTGTCACACCTCCCCCCACCGGGCACAACACGCTTCCCAGAACCTGGAAGCACGGTACAGAACTGGTCACATCCTGCTGCTTTCTTCCAGGTGCACCTGCACTGCTGGATCCCTGCTGAGAAGCTCCATTCACCTTCTCCCCAACTTTATTACTTTCCATCTAAGTTTCCTGCAACAAGTTACATTCCCAAAATAGAGTCAGGTAGGGAATGGAGCAGCAGGTGGCAAAACAGAAGGTCCTGAAAAGGGGAGAGAGTGCTGGAAGTCTCTCCCTGCCATTCTCCTAGGAAATTTGCTTGCTTGTGCTTCTGCAGTATCAGGGTTTGTCATCTGTATTTTGCTTTACATACAGCAGCTCTATAATATTCAGAACAGACAGCCAGTGGTGCACAGGAAGATCAGCATTTACAGTTTAGTTCATTAGAATGAATAGTTTTAATATCATACTCCTCAAACAAGTTCTACTAAAGCCTCATCGTGATTTCACACTTCTTCATAAATACAGGGATTTAAGTCAATTTAAGCTGCTTTAAGTGTTTAGGTGTGAAAAAAGTCATTTTTCACATCATTTAGACTCACACCAACAAGCTTTTGCTAACAAATCTTTACAGCTTCTACTAGGACTGTCTCTTAATATATGGGTTATGTAACATTATTTCCATAGCATTAAGTTTACATTTGATTTCTTTAATATTCACTGAGATTAGCAATGATATTTGATGATATCCTAAATATTGCAAACTAAAATGAGAACAGGTCTGAGATTACAGAAGTGTTAAAAGCTTCACATTTGGATTTAAAAATCATAGTATAATTGAAATTAAATGAACCTTGCACTAAAAGGCAAATTAAAAACAACACAGGTGCATGACTAATGAGCCTGTGGTTGCACACTCACAACGGGACAGCCAGCTTCAGCAGGCCCTGTCTAACTGAGGATGACAAGCTGCTGACCTCCTCACATACTGCTGTTGCTCAACGAATCAGGAACTAGACCAACCAAGAGGACCTCTTTCCCAGCCCACCTCCTGCTTATTGTTTCCTCATATGCAGAGCCACACAGACAGCTCTATCAACAAAACAGCAGTCAGAAGAGGTCCAGAAGCGGAATGAACCAACTAAAGCAGCTCCATCATACATAAGCAGCACTCCAGTTGAACGTGAAACCACAGCACATTAAATAATCGACCTCGGACACTAATGGAAGTTTAATTCCATAGAACCAGCAGTATTTTGTATTAAAAAATAAAAAGTACCGTTTAGAGAAAGCTCACAGCCATCCCTTGGCTATCCTTCACCTTCAATATACATTTCAGTCAGTTACCAACTTTTATATTTGTGGGGTATTTACATGGAAGCACACAGTTAGCCAAAGTCCGTCAACTTAGATCATTTTGAATTTCTTACATTTCCAATCTTTTCCTCCTTTTAAGCAAATTGCAGTGCACAGTAGATGGAGAGGTATAAAACATACTGTATATTAAGCCAAATCAAAACAACGTATAGCATCCTTGCTCAGTACAAAGTACACCAAAGCAACTTCATAGTGTAATTATAGTCCCATCTTCTTCTAACGACCTGTGATCCAAGTCTTGTGCTTCACACTCCATGCTAACGCTGCACGCTGAGTGATTCAAGCTCACCTCGCTGGAGGGGAGGAAGCCATTCTGCGTTGGCTCGTGGAGGTCAATGTGTGTCAGTGATCCCAGGCTGGAAGGTGCAGCTTTTGGAATTTGCTGTGGCTCACCACTATCTTCAATAATAATGTCCTCCTCATCACTCTCTTCTTCTCCTTGCAAGAAGTTTGCTAAAATATTTGGCGTGCTGCTTGGAAGACTAGATTCAGTAGACTGACCGGAGCTGCCAGAATTCCGACTGTTCCTCACAACATTATTTCTCTGGTTTGCTGGTCTGACTGTAATGATCAGGTTACGGCTGTTTGCAATCATCATGTCTGTAACCTGATCAAGGCTTTTTCCCGAAACTTCTATTCCATTCACCTCCAGTACTTCATCATTGACAGCCAGCAAGCCTGTGCTTTGAGCCAGGCCTCCAGGGACGAGCCTGGAGATGAAAATTCCTGGGACCTTCTCTAATCCATGCGGCGTTACTCTGACACTGGAGCCATCTCGTATATAGAAGCCCAGGGGCTTGTCAGTCCCGTACTTGTAGAGCCGTACCCTGCGGTGCGTCTCTGGAAGAATATCTACGTCTATTATAGACGACACGGGTCTGAAGTCTTGTGGCATGCTGATGACAATGTGTGGTTTCTTCTTGTGGTTATCTGGACGTAGCACATTTGTTAAGACGTTTTTCTTCCTTGTCATAGTATCGGTACCAAAGGCACTGTAGTCTGCATCTTCTGTAAGACATAGCACACCGGTGATTAGATCACTTCATACGTGAGCTGTAAAGCATCACTACCATGTTTTAGGTCAGGAGAATGAGCTATCTAGTCTAGAGCTTTCTGGTTTGCTATAGCAGAAACATTCCTCCCTATACTTGAGACGAGAGCTCTGATGCTATGTGATTCACCAAGGCTTGCAAGGTTACCAAAGGAGAGAACAGTACAAAAAAAACCTAAAGCACATTGCAGCAGTAAAGACAAAGAATCGTATCCTATCTGCATGAGAAAGGTTAGAAATGGAAAGGACGAGTGCATTCCTAGAAACATTTTAATTTTATTCAGAGTAATTCTATTTGTTAGTTTTCTCTCCTCAAGTTTCAGATGACTGGAAAAGAAAGAATGAAAAAGGGAAAGCAGCCAGAGTACACATTATTGCCCAGCTCCTGGAAGCAATCCAAGTGACCTGGATTCAAACTCCAGAAACCTTACTGCATTCTGCACTCTTCTCCCCACCCCCAAGCACTGTAGGTACAACAGCTGCAGCACAGAAACAAAGACCTTGCACACAAACACACACTTCTAGCAACACTGCTCGTATGAGCAATGCTGCAATTGCCACTGTTTGATAGAGAAGTGCACAAATGACTTGCAGATGCTTTCTTTACAAAAAAAAAGGAATCTAAGTCATACAAATATTTCTAATGGAAATAAATGTGTTCTGCAGAAATGGTTTTGGGGTTTTTTTTGGTCCAAAAATGCCTATTTTCCATAGGAAGCTTCTGTTTTAAGTGTACTCTCCTCCAAAATGCTCCAGTTATACAAGCTTAGATGCATTTAGTGCATCCCAGAAGACTTCCGGATCTCAGAGATATCCCACTTCATTTCTGTGCTCCTTACCCAACAGTCAGCTCTAGAACTAGTCACACAGCTTATCCCAGCTTCCTTCCCTGCCCGGGACACTTTTGGAACACACACACATACAAACAACCATCAGCCAATGTGGCCTAGCACTTCTGTCCAAACCAATTTCTCCTATTAGTGAAACATGAAGAGCAGTTGCAAAAGGACTAGCTTTGAAAGAAATGCAGACATTCATCAGCGTGGACTGACAGAGATCAGAAATGCTTTTTAAACTAAGAATAGAAGAATGTTTATTGGAATAGGTATGAACTTGAGAAATCTTTTGCAAAACAAATACCATTAGAAATCTTAACACTGAGCTGGCACTTTTGCTTTTGGAAATATATTTCAAGTTACATGATACTTTATCAAAGTATGCCAAAATTACAAGCTATATGTCAAAATATCTAAGCAGAGGCTTTGACTTCTTATTTGTATCAGAGCTAGTCTTACAAGCCTAACAATTCAAAACTAGTATAAACTTTATGAAATACAGTTGAAGTTGCATGATTTGTAGGAAAAAAAAACATTTGAAAGGTTGATGAAGAAAACTCATCTGTCCATATCTCATCCAAACAGCATGACTGTTTAGAAAGTTTGTTTAGCAGTGGAGAAGTTAAAGCAATACTCTTGAGTACAAAGGCATCTTTGTTCTGGCACCTAGCTAATCAGTTTAAAGCTACAGTGAAAGATATTTTGGCATAAAGCCAAAGGACAAGGTATTAAGTACAGATAACATTGAGGAGAATGGCCACATAGCATTGGAGTGAATTGTTTCTTAGCAATTTCAAACTCAAGGTGGCACCAATCTGCATGTACTTACTGCACAAAATCTAAAACTGCCTGCAAGTGTCAAATCTGGTTTCAATTCAACGCTGTTCAAGACAGTCACAATGTTTTCCTGATCTAATGGCAATCCAATGTCATTCAAAAAAGATAACTTTACATTTACACAAACTCCCAATCATTATTATATTGGAATAAGAAATGCAGCTTACCATTCTCAAATAAGGCCCACCAAGTCATCTCTCTTAACTCATCCCAAATGATAACAAACCCATATTTTTTTAGAAAGAGGACACAAGACATAAGGAATCTTCCCCAGAAAGCTGTTTTTTTTTGTTTGTTTTGTTTTTCCTGGAAAAAAGTTCACTTCAAGAAATAGAAGTGACTTAAGAACCTTCTCTTTACTCTATAAAGCCACGCAAGGGTGTGATGCGTAAGAATAGGAAACTACAATATTAAACTCTTCAAAATGATTTTTATGGATGCTAAATTGAAATCATAGTCTTCTCTCTAAGATTAACATATTCAAGAAATAAAACCCCCCATACCAAACTGCCCTTCAGGGTCTGCGGGGGCTGTCTCCCTATCCATGTTTTTATTCACAGCACAATTTTCTCACAGACAGAGTGACTCCCATACATCTGGATTTAATCACAATACAGTGCTTTAATGTTTGAATTCCAGATGTCAGCACTACCTGTTAATCTCTTAAACTCCTAGATGAAACTCCAACAGGCAACTATTTTCTACAAACTGATAGCCATAACTGGCGCAGTAACAAGTTTTAATTTAGACTTAAAGCTGGAACAAGTGTTCTATTAATTATAGTTATGAAATTAATAATCCTCTCAGGTTTTCCTTACAGGATACCCAGCCTTCTTTTCACATCAACCAGCAAACACAAGTCCTCTGAATGGATAACTTCCCAATTCTCATAAACTAAGAGTCAAAAGTGAACCTAAGAAGTGTACTTACTCTGACATGCCAAAATTCCTTAAGTTAGACTTGCATCACCACCACTGTCACACACAGCTAACATTACAGAAGAACCCTGCTGCTCTCCTTTCAACCACCTCAGAGCCTTCTTTGGATACAGGGTCCAATATTATTTACACTGGATTTTATTGCAGAGCACTCATCTTACACAAGTTTTCAAAAATTGTCTCTTTAGATCAGCAAGAGAACACAAAAACGTTTCGTATCTTTTAAGACAACACAAATTCCCTCTGTGCTGCCAACCCCTCCCAACCAGCAATAACTTTTTGCCAGAGATCTTAAATTCCCAACTATTCCTGTTGGGAATACAAGGAAAGAAAGTTCTGCTTTACAAGGATTTTTAAAAGATTTTTCTAGCAAAATCTTTAAGTGATTCAAGAAAGTTTATGGAAGCCACAACAAGCTTTAAGGAAGAAAGTTAACTTGAATTATTGATCACTAGTTACAGAGCAGTGCAGACTAAAGCAGCCCCATTAGCAGCACATATTAGCTCAAACAATTCTCAAATTCACAGATGTACAGACAATAAGCTGTGCAGTTAGATGGACTAAGCAGTAAAACTCCCGCACATAGATCTCCAACTCATGCAGCTCTTACTTGTCACTAACTTACCAAAAATAATGTATAAATGCTTCCTTGCTTGCCTGTAAAGGCCCCTGCCCTACTAGGCTGGAATGCTAATGAATTCACAGCCTCGATATAATTAGAAATGACCAGGGTGGTTGCAAAAGACACAGAATGAAGTACAGTGCTGGATTTAGATGCCAGTCTGGGTTCCTTATTACCTAAAACTCTACAGTTAGATGACTGTATTGTTCCTATTGACAGGAACTACTTTCTACTTAGCTTTTTGTGACAACCAGTTCTTCACATCATAAACTTAACTAGGTTAATCTTATTTCCAGTTGTGCATTACTATCAATTCTATTCTCAATTCCTTGCACCAGAAAAGTAATCCATTGTACTTAATAAAAAGTATGAAAAAAGATGCACTATATGCACTATAGATGTAACACCAGTCACAATTAGCATTAAGTGTTTAACACCAGTAACAATTTAAAAACCATATGGTGTTAAACATAACCTCAATAATCCCCATCTGACAAAGTGGATTACGTGTCCTCGTCATATGGCTACAGTAAGAGATTAACAGCATCACAGACCTTTTCTGCACTTACATTCTGTTAACACCAACAGTCCATCTCCTTGGCAATTCAGAAATGAAAGCACACAGACCTTACTATACTGAACTCCACGCAAACAAAAACAAATGCACTGTCAGAAACAGCAGCTGGCAAGTAGCCACAGTTTTTGAGTATTGTTTTTGTGTCAGACTGTTTGTTGTGGACTTTATTACTTTGGAGTGAGAACACCAATAAAAGCTTCTGGTGCCCAAGTATTTTCTAGGGAAAACAAACCTGTTGATAAGCAACAACTAGAAACAGCACACTCTTTACAAAATAGCTTAGCAATAAATGGCAGGTTACTTGAACAATCACTTGACTGTCAATACAGGGATTGTGTTCATGTATATACAGACAAACACCACTGTATTTAAGTAAGTAGAAAAATCAGCAAGTATAGAAGTTCTCCTTGCTCTCTGAATTAAAACAATCTCAAGTCGCATCACTAGGACCCCACACTCGCCATCCTCCCACCCCCTTACATCCTTACATTGAATATATTCTTCTGGACAAGAACGCAACTTCAAAACTGAACTTTGCTTCACAAATGAAGGCAAACACTAAAAAAAGAAAACAGAACTTGTACCTAGAATACATGCTATCTTTAAAAGCCAGCTGACAAACTAAGCAGTATTCCCACTTGAAGTTGGATGATTGAAATCACTCTCATTTTGAAAGCTTCACATTGTTTTATTAAGTAAGTGTTACAGAAGCAGCATACTTAAAGTCTCTATGCTGACATGTAATACTTTATGCAGTAGGATTCCTTTACACCCTGTAACAGCTTTTCCCCTTTTCCAATCAAGACTGCAATTTTAAACAAAATGCATCCAACATACAGAATCCTGGAAATCCTGAGTTCAAAGTTCATTTTCATAGAAATGAAATCAGAAATAAGCATTTGCTATAGATTTAACTTGATTTTACTCAACCAAACTAAATACAAGCAAAAAGCACAAAGTATAAACAGGCGGCCTGAGGAAACTCTTGCAAGAGAGACGTGAATAAATCTGATCACCTACAATTGTGGAATTCAACTCAGTGAAATAGGGCATTTACTCCATTCATCATACTGAGCAACTTGTTTATAGTTATGCTGTTTATTACCCACTTCAAGCACACTCACCTTTTCTTTGAATGAAAATCCTGAGTAGGGGATTGGCTGTGGAAACTGCTTTATGATAATTGTCATCGTTATTTATAGGCAGCAGATCTCCATGGACGTCTGTATATCCCACTAGAACATCAACATTGGGTATCTTGTGCACATGCTGCAGTAATCCATAGAACTCCTCAAACTTTCCAGGTTTGGACCTCTCCAAAGAAAAACGACGAAATTCTGCTCCAAACTACAACAAAATATATCTTTATTAATGTGGAAACATATAACATATAAGCAAATATTATAAATGCAATAACGTATAACTCAAGCAAAAAAATGTTTTGAATGTTTTACAATTAAGAGTGCACTAAGAACTACAAATAGCAATTCTGAAGAGGCATAAAACTTCCATTTACACTGTGGTATTTTTTCCTCCCCAAAGTTTTCTCAAGTTGTTTCCATCTGTGTACGCCAAAGCATTCACTAATATAGGAACGTAGCACTGGGTGACCCACTAGTGAATAACTGCAGATTCTCAGATGCTTATGAAGTGAGCCATGTACTGAGTAAGGGGGAGAACTGATGCTGGCAGCTCAGGAATAGGAAGGAGTATGAACAACTTCTTATGGCACACAAATACCTGGAATTTTTCAAAGATGTTTTACAGCACTTTAGAATGGCACACATACATTAATACACAGCTATGGTTAACTTGGTTCATATTCCTAGATGTTCTGAACAGAAGTGAAAAGCCCTTCAACCCAATGAATATCAAGAATGCTGGTGACTTTCACTACAAACTACACGCAGTAAAACTTTCATGAGATGCTCTTAGATCAGGTCTGCTTCCTTCTGGGAGAAGGAAATAAAAGGGAGCAAGCAGCCACTCCTCGAGAGCATTCCAAAGATTTGCCTCTGCCATCAATAAATACATCTTGATTGCAAAGCCATTTAAAATGTATCTGTATCCAAGGCTTAAACCAGACAAAGTTGAGAAGATACAAAATCACCACGTATTAATCAGTAGTATCATACTTTTAGGGAAAGCATTTGCACTTAGTCAGCATGATCATACAAAAACCACAAAATAAAGGCCTAAAGAACAACCCAGACCCCTATTCCACCCAGGGGTGATTTAAATGAGTAATGTCTAAGTTTTTTTAACAACTAATGCTGACAGTGCTTAAGTGATAGTAGGTGAAAGACTAAACTGAGTGCAAATTAAGAAGTGTTTGGTACAGACAAGGCAGACTTCAACTGTGGCAAGCATAACTGATCAAATTACAGTGTCCTGTGCAGTACAGACGAGTCCCAGAGCAAGGAGGATAGATAACAGTTCCTCCAAACACTCTGTATCAGGCACACACAACATGGAAGCAAGGATGCTAAAAGGAAGGAAGCAATAACAACAACCAGGTTACTAAAAGTAGTCCAGCTTGTAAAAGAATTAGAAGAGCAATAAGCTAATGACTACAAACACAAAACAGACAGTTGGTGGCATTTTCATCAATTCTGTCACTGATCTACAATGAACATCACTCTAAACTATTTTTTATCTAGTTTAAGCAGAAAACAAGAACTAAATACGGATGGGAAGTTCGAGGCACAGTATCACATACTCTGGTACACATTACACACAGCAGATGGGAAGGTGCAAATTACCAGGCCTCAGACCAACCCTTACCTCACTGCTGATTAAAACAGTTTCAGAGAATAAAGGCTTTAGAATTCTCACATACCAAGGCATGAAAATAAGGAGACAAGGACCCTATTGTTAGCACATTAACACGGCACAGGCTGAACACACACACAGAGCAGCCCACGCCCTCTAACACTCATCTTCAAAGTTCTCAAATAATGGACTTCTCCGCGGGCATTCCAGAAATATTCTGATCTCAGTAATTTGAAGTCGGGGGGATGATTCATACGTGCTCACAAAAGCAAACAGCAGTCTGCAGGAGGAACTTCCTACGGTCAGAAGCAGCGTGCTCAAGTATGATGTCAGCAACAGAAGTGCCCCGCGATCCCGCTGAGCCCTGCTTCAGCTATGAGTGCTACGGAAATCCTCCGAGCACTGCGTCCATCTTCAGCTGTTTGGTTTTGAAAGACTGCATAGTTGGAACAATTAAGCAACAACAGGATTTAAAAGAAAAACAACAACAATCTTACTTCCAACTTGAAGCGAATGAGAAGTTTTCAAGCACGTGATTTTGATTTTTTCCACACGTGATTTCCACAGCTATCACCCTCTAACAAAGCTTGCCATACACGCAGTGCTACTTGACAGCTGATAATGAATTTGTGTTGCTCAATTTTAACCTCTTGTAATGCTTTCATTTGGTATCAAACGTTGCACTACATTCCACATTGCACTAGCACAAATTAGTAGATTTTATCAAGTACAGAGATGCAAAATCAGAAGAGGCTCACTGAAGGGGAGGCTTCTTCCCACTCGAGCTCTCTACAAATTCACAGTTAAAACAAATTAAATACTATTCCCAATCATAATGGGCTGTGCAGGCATGGCTTTGTCTATCAGGGCATGATGATTGATTTGAACTACCTAAACAAAGCATTGTCCACTGATGACAAGCCTCCAAAACTTAACACACCGTGCAGGAATGCTCCCCTCTACCTACCACACAACTTTTATTTCTTTTTAAGAGCTTTTTGTTCTCACAGAAGGAAGGTGACCCCGGTACTACACTCAATCAAGTTACTTTAATGCATTAGCAACAAGCAGTTCAGAGAACACCTCGAAGCCTGCTTCAGAACGCACTCATTCTCATGAACTTCTCTGACAGCCCCCATTCTTAGGAGCTCCTCTGTTGAATGCCACAGGATGCATCACACTGCTGATCCCCACATGTACTTCTAACGAGGAAAAACACACCTCAAGGGAGCAGGAGGTTTGGGCTGAGATGGGAAGTATTTTGTTCGTAAAGATATTGTTCTGATTGCTTTCAGTCTTACAAGGACACAGATTAAAAAAGCACTTGATTGACCACAGACACAGCTATGCTTAAGAGGCATTCAGACAGCAGCCAAGTATTCCTGTGCACTCTGACTTTGCCCACGTAACGGTTAAGTTAATAGCACCTAATAAAAAAATAATTATCATCCATTCAAGTTCTAAAAGCCTACCATATGTTCTCTAGTAGAAATTCTAGCACTTGTCATGCTAGTGTTTAAAAAAGGGAAAAGAAAAAGACGCCCGGCTCAGGGCTGCCTCACCTACACTGCAACTGGACACTTGATCTGTGGGAAGCACCGGAGCACGGGCAGCAAACAGACTGCAGAGTAGCTCAGAAGAGAGGCACAGAAGTACTTTCCTTTTTAACCAATGAAAGAAAACACACTCAGGTAGAGACATGATTGCAGTCTGTCTAAATGATGGAGGATTTTAACTCAACGCATTCCTTCAGTAGCTTTACACCACTTAAGATATCATATTTACATCTGTAAATTTTAATACACCATTAACTGCAAAAGGACAAGTTGATAAAATCCTATGAACACAAACCAAATGAGATCTATTTCAAGCCCTGAAAGCCAGCAAGACTACGGCCGACCAGGAGAAGAACACCAATGGCAAGAATGGAAACGGGTACAGTAAGGAGAGGCGACAGAGCCCCGCAGAGCTGCGGCAGCCGGACGGGCACAGCGGACACGAACTGCTGCTGGCATCGGGCGCACAGCGCGGCCCCGAGAGCAGCGCGACGGGACGGGCTGCGAGCTGTACGAACCTGCTGCACTACACTTCAAGGAAAAAGGGCAAAACCACACAGAAACTGAGTTCAGCACACGCGCTGCTGCTGCTTCCAGGCCAGCTGAAGACCGCGCTTCGGAGCGTACCAATAACGGCCCCGCACACATCTTCTGACCGAGCCAGCCCCACAGCCGCCGCCATCCCCCGCTCTGCGTCTCACCCCGCACACAGCCCGCGGGCCCGGCCCCGCCCCGAGCGGCCCAGAGCCGCGGCAGTGCCGGGAGCTCCGCACCGCCAGGTGAGCGGGGCAGTGAGTCAGCAGCGCGCTGCCCCCCCCACACATCCCGCGCCAGGAGCCCCCGCACGCCCGGCCCGGCTCCTCAGGCCCTGGACGCCGGCACTCACCTTGCTCTTCACCTCCATGGTGCCGAGGCCTCGGCTGCCCGCGGCTCCGCGGTGGGGCCGGTTCATGCCGCCAGACGCTCGCTTCCTCCTCTCTTCTCTCCGCCCCGGGCGCCCGCAAGAAGAAGAACGAGCGCAGCGCGGCCCGACCGCCGCCGCCAGAGTGCAGGGGGCGGGGCCACGGCGGCTCCTGACACCTGCCGCCGGGCACCCGCGCGAGGGCGGGATCGGCGCGCGGCACCGCCACCGCGTCTGCGCCGCCGGGCGGGGCCGCGCACCTGCCGCTCGCGAGCATGCGCTGTCGCCGCGGGCCGGCGGGGCCGCGCACCTGCGGAGCGTCGGCGGCGATCCAAGATGGAGGGCGGCGCCCCGCTGGGGGGCGGGAGCCGGAGGAACCGTAACGCCATGAGGAAGTACGGCGGCTTTTTCCTCAGGGGGCAGGTGCGGGGCGTGCCTTGGTAACCTTTGCTCCGGAGTGGGCGGCTCTGGTGCGCAAACACGGGGCTGTGGCGGGTGGAGCGCGGCCCTCCCCCGCCCGCTCCGCTCGGCCTGGCCGCGGGGCGCGCCCCTCAGTGCGGGCGGTGCGCGGGCTGTGTGAGGTACCCTGGGCCGGGCTGCGCGCTCCGGGCGTTCCTCTGAGCGTGCGCTTCCACCCTGGGGTCCCTCCTGCCTGTGGGACCGGTGGTGCGCTTTTCCGTTTAAAGCACCTTTAGTTCTGGTAACGCGTCTGAAGGGTTTTCTGTAACCTCGTTTATTGCGTTGTACTGAGATAGAACAATTATTTTGGTATGAATGTGTCCAGAATGACCTCGGGAGAGGTACCGACAATCCTACTTAACGGGAGACCGGGGTACGCTTCCAAATCTGAAGAAAAATGACTTTTCATTTACGTGGATTTGAATGTATAGGCAGAAGAGAAACGTGCAGGCTGAGCTAGCTCATGTCTGCAGCATTCGGAAACGCGTCTCCTGAGCGTGTGTGCGTGCTAGGCGAGAGCCGTGTGCGCGGCCCCGTGTGCGCGGCCCCGGCCGGAGATCCCCGCGCAGAGACCCCGCGCCGAGCGCCGTTCTCGAGTCAGCGCCGTTTTGAGCAATGGGTGCTACTCCTGTCATGCCGAAGGCAAAGAAATGGCAGCTTTTGCTCAAGCCAAGCCACGCTGTAATTAGTGTGGAGGATATTGCTGAGTGTAGGTTGCTGTCAGACCGTGTCTGAGCTAATGCACTTCTTCCTGTGCTGTATCTGGTATGTTTTGTTTCTGTGCTGCACAATGACACATGCAGAATTCAACGTGTAAGTTTAGATCAAGTCAGTGATCTTGTCGTAAGCAGAAGACAGTGGATTGCAGCTGTGTGAACTAGACCTGGATCAAGCCTTCTATGTTGTAATTACAAAATTGATAAAAAGTTTGGACTACTTTAGGCTTTTGTTTTCTATGGTGAGCATTGCTTAAAGAGCTGTCAGGAAGCACGAAGAATGCCTTTTCTAGTTCTTCAAAGCAGTTAGTTTGCCATTTTCCCTGGGAGAAGAACTTCCTGAAGATGATTTGTGCATGTAGCTAATTTAATTGCTGTAGATTTATGAGGTATCACCTAAGATAACCTTTTTTTTTTCTATCGTGCATTCCTAGAATGGTTGGAGTTCCGTGCAGTGGGTGTGGTAACATGCTTGAGGAGCCAGGGCAAATTCATTTTAAGCCTCTGGAACTGACCTAATAAAAAGTATTCATCACTGACGTGCTTTCATCACAAGGAGCTGACGTATGAGGAAGGAATGCAATAAACAGCTTGATTTCAGATAAAGATACAGTGAGAGGCCAGAAGCAGCACAAGTTTATAGAGCTATTTTAGTCACAGATTCTA
This sequence comes from Cyrtonyx montezumae, assembly GCF_038088225.1. Lineage (NCBI taxonomy): Eukaryota > Metazoa > Chordata > Aves > Galliformes > Odontophoridae > Cyrtonyx > Cyrtonyx montezumae. The sequence continues at coordinate 13,721,307 of NW_027072100.1, forward strand.
CAAAACCTGTGGCTCAATCGAGACTATTCCTGGCACGTTCAGTTTCAGCTTCTGTGAAGTTGAAAGACAGGTTGGGTTTTGTAATCTCTGGATTGCTGGGGATGTTTTGGGAGGGCTTTGGTTCTGTTTCTTATCATGGGGAAAATTAGATCACAAAGTCCACTGTAGAGTACGGTGGGATTCTCCTGTAATGCTTCTTTTCCTACCTCAAGCTTTTCCATTTTAAGTGGAATGGTACTCCATGCAGCTCTCCCAAGAGGTGAAAGATTACTCCCAAGAATAAAGAACAGAAAATATCTGCCAATACATATTGTCTGCTACTGCTGACCTACGTCTTTGTGAAACTTGAATGTGGTTTTTACATTTAACTAAAAGTATTCTTTATTTGCATAAATCAGTGCTAGGTCAAAGGAGTGATCATTAGTGGATGAGAGTAGATTGTTACTTTTTCCATGGGAAGAGAAAAAAATAAAAAGGAAAATAGGGCATTATTTAAAAATTATTTAAAAAAAGGATAAAAAGGAAGTAAGGATGGTAAGGAACTTTGTACCCCAGGTTCTGCCTCTTCCACACATAGAATTTGTTCCTACAGGGTGCTTCTCCTTTACTGAAGCACAGGTATCCATGATGTGTGCACTTCAAGTTCTGTTTTTGCTCAGTACAGACATTGTTAGGTGAAGAACTAATGCTGTTTCCCCTGCTCAGGACAGATGGGATGGAGTAGGGGAGCTCTGTTTCAGCCTCCATCTTCTTTCTGCTTTTCATTCTTAATGAAAGCTCTGATTTTAAGCTTTACTGCCAGACTTTTAATAGGGGATCTGCTGCACATAACCGTGTGAGCATGCCATTTGCAGTGCACGCTCTGTAGAATATCCCTGTGGTTTTTCTTGGTTAGGGGCTTTAGTTGTGGTAAATTTAGGGCATTTTTTGAAAGCACATTTCTATCAAGCCAAAAGTTAGATTAATTTGTGCTCTCTGTGGTTTCTAACTGAAACGATGACAAGATGTTCAAGCTTTTTCCCTTCGTTCATCTAGCAGTCCATTTCTATTTAAGGACTCTGTGTTGCTTGGAAATGGATTATTTGAACCCATCAGCGCTGATAGCTGACGTCTGATGCTCGCACGTGTGTGGGTATGGCTGGGCGACCTGCAGGCTCAGAAGGAACCGTGCTGGTGCTAGATCTGCATGGGTCGTTAGGTAACACCTCATTTTATTTCGTCAAGGTAATTTTGAATACTTATTTACCTTTCCAGTGCTCGCTGAGTATTCCTGATGTAACATCTGGGGGGGGAGGGGGGAAGTGTTGGATCAGAGGAAATTGCTTGGAAATTTCTTATAAAGCTTCACCTCGGTAGAGTTTGGAATTTCAGTTTTGTGTTGCTCTTAAAGAGGAAATTGGATAATGAGCTCTGCTTAATTAACTTAGTGGAATAAAGACTTTGCTTTAAGCTTTTCTTAGCAGAATCTTGCTGCTCTTCTGGGTCCGCTGCTCATAGCTGCAGCCCGGAGTCAGTGCGGCTGTGAGCGCTGTCCGCGAAGTGACGGGATGGCTGTGCAGGAGCTCTTGGTATTGCTTTATAAAACAGTACGTTATTATTTGTTGTGATCGAGTTATTAATTAACGGCTGAGTTAATGGGCTGTGCCGGCGTTGCCCAGCAGGGGGCGCTGTGCGGGAGCGCTCCTCCGCCCGTTGCGAACCCCCGTGGCCTTCCACGTGGTGGTGATCTGAATGCACGATTTACCTGGTAATGCTGGAATATCTCATAGATCTATTGCTGGAATCATAAACATTTTGAGAAAATAGAAGGAAGAGTCGTATTTAGGTAATTCAGCCTAAATTGTCTTGCTCTTCTGGGCTTATTTTTTACACGCACACATGGACAAGTCAGACCCACTGTGAACCTACGCAGTTTACCCAGACAGACGTTTATACAGTAATATAATAGAACTGTCACTGCTTGTTAACCAAGTAGTACTGATGCAGTGGTAATAAGTGAAAACAGAAAAGGGCAAGCCAAGGAGAGGAAAAGTAATTCAGTTCTTCCATGTATATCACATCTGGAAATACTGAAGCTGTGTGAGTTCAGCCTCTGCCCACTGCTGCTTCAGAACTCTGCTTCTGTCTGCTACTTGGGCACTCCTTCCTGGGCTGTAATGCCGTGAGCTAAAATATTCCAGCACAGGCAGAGAGATGCACGAAGAGGCAGAAGTACTCATGCACTCTGGATGCCTGTAATTACAGATTAGTTTTACTGTGATGCCCACGGGAGCTCTGAGTAAATATTCTTCATATAGCAATGATGCCTATAGTTTGTTGTGTTACAGTAATGAAGGTGCCCATCAGTATATTGATAGATACTTCTGTGCAAATTACTTCATGTTCATAAGCATCCAAGTAGCACTGTAAGATTAAAAGAATGCAAAATTAAAAAAAGATAAAGAGACAAGCAATTGTTAGCATACATATTACTTGCACTAAGAGTAGTAAGAAAGTGGATTGCTTTTTCCAGGTCAGCCTAAGGACTGTATTAAGAAGACTAACTACACAGTTATTAGCTATTGCTAGCATAAACAGAGCTCTGGCTTACAGATGTCTCTGTTAGAAGTTGGTTTAGTCTGGATCTTCCTGAGTAGTTCAGTCTGCTCAGGGTTTTCTGTTTGTAGTTCAGTTGGTTTAGAAACCAAACAAAAGTCACTTAAGCCAATACTCTTAACAATAAAACTGACATTAATCTGCTTATTCCAGAGCGCTGGTGGGGTTGGAACAGTAAATGAATGCTTTTTCAACCAACCTGAATATTTCATTGTAGACAGGGGTACGAGAGCTGCTCTGAAAGTGTTGCCTCCTATTTTGTGGTGTTGGCCCACGGCATCAGAGCTGATGTTGGTGTGCTGACACTGACAGCGGTCACCTCCGCTGGGGCAGATGTTCACAAGTGCAGCATGCAGGCCCGTGTTCATCGCTGGTGAAAGCACACAGCTAATGGTGATGGCTGTTGAAAAGCTGATAGTTTGCTCTGTCAAACAGTGATACCATGCTCTTTGCGTCTGTTGTAGTTTCATGGGAACAAACTGGCAGCACTACTGAGTCTCCTGCTTATAGGCAAACTGTTCAATTCCTCGTACCTTAGGAGCTTTGCATAAATGATGAGTGGCTTAATTAGTACTTGTGAAGTGCATTGAGATCAGAGAAAACTGCACCAGTATTTTTTGTGTGTGTGTGTGTCCCCTTCGGCATGAGAGACATCTCAGTGTTTGTGTTTTAGTTTTTTTGTTCTGTTTTTTTCCGTATATATTATAATAGTGGCAACAACTGTGTATGCAGAAGAATGTGAAACTAGCTTTTAACAACAGCTTTTAGTTTGTGTCCATTGTTTTCAAGAATACATACGCTGTTACATTATAGAACTTGCTTTGAACCCTGCTACATAGCTAGCTGCAGTAACATCAGTATTCAATTTGGGAGCTCTGTAGCCAAGTGTTTTATTACAATTTCATGGAAAAGGAGAATGTGAACAAAACGGTTGAGCAAGTAATCTGAAATGCAGTTAAAAATAATCAAAACCAAGCACGAGCCACAGAAACACACCAGATGAAGACCAAGCAAAGGAGATCATACAAAATAAACTGAAATGAAAACAAGTAAGACCAGTCTTCAGCTGAACTAAATATGGATATCTGTATTGGGAGGGATGGAACCTTAATCATTCGTGCTAGCTGAGGGTTTGGTCTGTGAAATTTGTTATTAGAGGAAATGGCAGTCACAGGAAAGGTTTCTTGTTCGCCAGTGGTTTTCTAGCACTCCTGCAGAGATTTGGTGTTCTGACAACTGTCCTGCAAATCCAGTTAAGTTGATTTAAAATAGTCCCAGCATGCTCCACCCTGCTGCGAGCCGGCGCACTGAGGCATGAGTCCATACTCACACTGCTGCATGTCACAGTCCGTGTTTCAGGAGAGTCCTGTGCAGGGGGGGATGATGTGGTACAGCTCACACGGTGGGAGGCAAACCCTCTTAGTAATGAAGTTCTCCTGAGAGCACGTCCAACCTCTGTATGGTCAGTTCATTTTTTTCAGGGGCAGTGCCTCGCTTCCTGTGCTGTGTCAGTCATCTTGCTAACTCTATAGGGAAATGGTGCTAAAAAACACAGGGGAAAATGGCAGATGGATGAGACACGCTGTAACCCAAGGTGTTGCACCCAAGGCAGGAACACATTTGTGTGTTGGTGTTTACAAAAGGCCTGGCCGGACATTGTTCAAAAGCAAAGGGGAGTGCTTGGGTGGACTCATATGGTTAGGCGAGGAACCTACGAGGATCTCGTGCTGTTTTCTACATCACCAATTCACATCTTTTTCCCAGGTTTATCTGGAAGGTGCCCAGCAAGCCAGCAGAAGGGAGCTCATCCTTGAGGAGCAGTGCCTGCCTGGAGAAGAGGCAACAAGGTCAGTGGCGGGAACAGCAGGAAGGACTGAGGGGGGGCTTGGATAACAGAGATTCAAAAGAACACATTGCACATGTTTGGTAATAGGAAACCTGCGGGAGAATAGGATGGGGAAAGGCAATAGGAGACAGAAAAATGGTGGTTAGGGAAAGAAAGATGAGAGTTGTAAGAGGAGAGAGAATCCTCGAGAGGAAAGAGTGAGAGGAGGAGTGAGCAGTGAATGGGAAAAATGAGAAGAGAGGAAATCGGAGCACGGGAGGAAATGTCTGAGAAGCAAAAGGGTGAGAACGTCGGTGCGGGCCGAGCACGGGGCCGGGCTGCGCTGCCCTGGGTGCGGAGCCCCGCGGCACGGCGCTGCACTAAGCGAGAGGGCGCTGCGGATGCGCGCTGCTGCATGGCAGACGGGCCGAGCCGCGACCGCAAGCTCGGCATGTGCCGGAGCCTCGCTGCGCTTTCCCAGCCCCCCTGCCAGCATGAGGGGGGTCGGAGGGAGGGAGGCAGCGAGCGGGACAGGGCGATCGGCGTCCGGCAGCAAACAGCCGCTGCGGAGCCGCGGCTTCCTGGAAGCGGAGCGCAGCTGGGTGGCGGACGGCGGCGATAAGCGGCCGCTATCGGGGCTCTCCCGGCGGCACGGCCTTTCCGCGTCCCCGGCAGCGCTGCGGGACTGCCGCGGGGACAGCTAGTCAGCAACTGGCCGGGAGCTCCGCGGGGCTGAGCCCGGAGGGAGAGAGGCAGCGGCTCGGCCCGCTGCGTCCCGGCGGAGCTCCGGCCCGGCCCCGGCAGAGAGGGGTACCGGGAAACGGCGTGACGGCGGCGGCAGCGTTCGAGAGCCGCGAGGCGACCGAGGCACCGCACCGCACCGCACCGGTGAGAGCTGCGGGACGCCGAGACGGCTGCCTGTCGCCTGCAGGGGCGTGGGGAGGGCTCCCCGGGAGTCTGCGAGCTGCAGGGATGCTGGTTTTCCTGCGGGGGCTGCACGGGCACTAGGAGGTGCGGGAGCATTTTATCCAGGGGGAAACGCGTTCGTGCCAGGAAACACCCAGGAACTCCTTAGGAGGTCAGTGCCTGGCTGGAGCAGGTGGAAAAGTAAAAGGAGTAGAACAGTGTTTACACCATCCTCCGTTGTTTGTGTTTTGGAGCTGACATCATATGGGCTAGTTGTATTTCACTTGCTCCTAAATGTGGATTGAGGTTTTGGGTCATGGCTCAGTTTCAGTTTGCTTCAGACAGAATTTAGTTTCCCCTTTTAGTAAATTTTAGATAAGTTGGACCATATGGAAATGGACGTGTCCATCAAGCAGAAAAACTTGAAAAAATTTAGAAAAATAATGTTATACGTTTCTTGAACATGGGAGCTTGAACCAGAGACAGAGAACAGCACTCAGAAATCTTGGTGCTGTCATTTCCTTTATTGGTAACAAGACTTAATGTGTCTCTGTAATTTAACAGCTGTAATATGGGAGCTACACCTTTTAACAAGAGACATTACATATTCTTTTTGGAAAGGCTTTAATTGAAAAAAAAAACAAAAAAAAAAACCCAGAAACCATAGAAAGATCATTTGTAAGGAGAGTAAGCAGTGCTACATATACCTGAGGGAACATTTTGTGGCAAACGGAGAGAGTTGTCTGAGAAAGATGTGGTGTCTAATGGAGCATGAATATTCAAAACTTCTCACTTCTGCTCATTTCTCATGCAGTTGCTCACTTCCGTGCTGCTGCCCTCATTTCTGCAGAGCAGATGACATAAGTGCTACATGTAATAATGCCAGAACAGGGAGGAGGTCTTAGAGAGGGGCAGCCCAAGCTCACTTCTGGCCTCAGGTCTGGAGAGAAACTTTTCAGAGATGCAGCACTTGCAGTGTGGTAGTGAGCAGTGAGCTTGTTAAAATTTTCCTCCACTCAGGTTCTGGATACCGTTAAGAGGAATAAAAAGGCATCCATGAGTTGGCAGCTCCATTGTGTCTATCGTGTGTGTCTATGCTGTACTCTGTTCTAGAGACAGTAACTAAAGTGAAGGAATGGCATTTCTGGTAACAGCATGGAGCCAAGAACAGGGAAATATAGGCCAACAGTATGTTATGCAATGTTATTCCCTAAGGGATGGTATAAAGACAAGATGATTTCCTTCTGTCAAGATGAAGAACAGCAGCAGAGTTGCTCTGCAGTGTTCACTGCAGCCTTGGGTTGCTCCTTTAGGAGCAGTTTGGGCAGGGACCTGAGACCATGTAAATAGCAGATCCACCAGTATCATTTTACACCCTTCCACAGCTAATTCCTTCTTAATATTCCTTTGCAACATCCCTATAATGAACCTGCAAGGTGGAGTGGGACCATCACTGCTAAAAAAGGAAGCCAGCTTACTGGGAGGGAAGCGTTAGGATTTTAGCATGTCCCTCTCTGGAGCGCTGAAGGAGTGATAATGTGGAGCTGTAGTGCTCCAGGACAGAGCAGAGGCTCTGGGTATAGAAAGTTATATAAAAGCAAGGGAGTGAGAAATGGCTCAGAGGGGCTCATAATGATTTAATTTGGATGAAACAAATAGTAAGACTAGATTGGAAGAAAACAAGGCATTGTATGAAAAATAGTGGATTTAATATTAGTTTAATATGCACACTTGATCTTGGCCTAAGGACTGAGCAAAAAGGAATAGAGTTGAATTATCCAGAGCATTATTGGCCAGAATGGGTTTGGGAATGTGACTGGCTGGCAACAGTCCAAAGTTACACAGACACAGAGTTGTGCTGAGTTGTGAGATCAGCTAGCTCTGATAGCTGCAGGTGCTCAGTGTTCTTGGTTTAGTTCTGATCATAAGATAACACCTCTACTAGTACAAGAGGGTTTGCTTTGAACTTAGCAATTTTGATCCACTTTTTCCAGGTTTTCAGTTTCTGTTATCAGCTTACACTCCCTAAGAGCAGGTTGTTTTAAATCAGTATATCTTCACATACCTGGTGTCTGAAACCATAATTTCTAGTCAATTAAACATTTCAGGGGAAAAAAAAAAAAAGCCTTGGTTTTCAGCCAGTCAGGGCATTGAATCATTTCTACTCTAGAGAGTCAGAGCACCGATTTGTCACTGGTAAAAAATGCTGTAAGTATGGTTAGTGTACCAGTCTGTGTGTAACTGATCTAGGTTTGAACTTTACTGTTTCAAGTTAAATAATAAAATCTAGTTCACAGGGCCCTTAAAATGTAATTATTACCAAAGTAACTATGTCAGTAATATTTTCTTATTTATCATATGTATTCTTTCCATGAATTCATCCCCAATTGGCTTGATGCTGTACCAAAAGCCTATTTTCAGTATTTTTTTAACTGCTGCAATAGCCCTTGGAAACAGTGATGTTCCTTACATCATGAGTTGAGATTCACAGTGTCTTAAGGTGTCAATCTCAAAGTATTGACATGCCCCTACTAACTTCCTATATGATCTGTATGATTGTAGTCATATAGATTATAGATTATATAAATCTATATGATTGTAGTCATATAGATTGTTAGTAATTAATAAAAATGTACACTTGTTAACTTACAGCTCCAGTTCAAATGGCCAAGTTTTTATTGCTGGATTGTTTTTTGTGTTTGTTTATTTGTTTTTGTTTTTTGCTTTTTTCCCCCTCTTTCCCTACAAATAAGTTGTTGAGACTACAAATTCTCAGAATGCTGGCAGGCTGAAACTGAGCTAGATTCCTACAATTTCGGGTAAGAGCAGTGAGATCTACTGGTCCTCAGCAGCTTAGAGAGCCAAGAGCTGCGTGCGTCGGTCGGTCTGGGAAACTAACAGTGGGGGCATCCAAATGTAACATGCTTCAGACATTCTGGCCTCGTGCTCCTGACATACCTCATCTGTAACTTGGTGATAATACAGTAATGTTTACATAGCACTGGGGAGATGATAAATCAATATCAACCTTTCTCGGTTATGTAAGAAGAGAGATATTTATGGTGAGGAATGAACACTCTTCCTCTTAGCCAGATGCTTTCCTCTTTTTTTTTTTTTTTTTTTTTGCATGGTAGGAACAGTGGTAAAAAAGCACTCATCATTTTGTTTTAAAAATTGGTTCATAAAACGTGCTCACCACAGTTGTTGTCTCTAACCATTGTAGGAGCATTTGAAAGCTTGCAGTTCTAAGCTATGTGGAAGTATTCATAGTTAATATTACGTGTGCCTGTGAAGGCAGAAAGGGTTCTATGATTACATGTATCTTCAGATCTCTCTTTGCTTCACATTCTTGCAGACCAGAACAATAAAATAACTTGTTTCTTTCAGGACATTAATGTTCTGGCCCAGCATTACGCTGCCAGATGTGTTGCCACAGAAACAATTTAAAAGGAGAAGGAATTGCAAAGCAACTTGTCTTTCTTGTGGAAAATGTAGAATTCGTGTTTTAGAGCCTGTAATTGATTTCTGTGTATATTATATGTGCACGCATGAGAGAATAAGGGAGAATTTTACTGTTTTGCTTTATACATCTTTTAGTGTTTTAATATTTTCTATGCAGAATTGAAAATTGAAAAATATTCTATTGTGGGTATGAGTTATGTAACTCGGAGGCATTTTTTTTAAAGCCTGATAAATTTTTAGGAGCTTTTCCCCTGAAAAGTATGCAGTGTATTTGCTGATTTACTTAACGTTGCTTCCAGCATGCTTTGGAAAAGATCTGCATTAACAGTTATTTCTGTAAAAGTAAGGAAACTTATTCAACTATATGCAATTGTCCCAGATTTTGATGCTGAGAATTAGTAGCACATTCTTACTTACTGTAGTCAACATGCTGAAGGAAAAGGGGAACGTATATAGGAAATATCTTGATACAATCTTGCCCTTGATTTTAGCTAGAATTTCTCGTTATCTGAATAGTTGCCGCAGGGTACTCAGTTCAGTGTATGGTTTCTAGACAAAATGCAGCATAAATTGCCTTAATGTCTGCTTTTCACATTGACCACAGAAGGGCATCTTCTTTTCCTACAGTTTTGTATGCTATTCGGGGCTGGAATAGCAAGGCAAACATCCAGGAAGGCCGGAACTGTAGAAGAGCAGTTTGGTGTCAGAAACTCTCCGTATGTGGATAGACTTTATATTGACAAAAAAAAAAAAAAAAATCTTGAACTTAGGCTGCTTTTTGACCAAATGAATTGAAGCTAACAGAAAGGATGATATAGTCGTATCTATGCTGTCTCCCATGTTATCTTGTCATCAAATACAGCATCTGTAACTAACATTGGTGGACACTTCTTGTATAAACTTGACTGAAAAATCTGGGAGATTCTGGAAAAGGCCAAGATCCTCAGCTGAAGGGCTGAGCAACACACCTCTGTCATTGGTGCCTTCAAAGGGTATTTCTCCATGCAAACTTTGACTTACTACTGGCTGGGGAAAAGAGGAGTAACTGCGTTTCTGTTAGCAAAAGTCAGGGTGAAGTTTGTGTTGCTTTCAAGTGAAGGAGAATGGTTGTTATGTGCATCTGTGTGCAGTGCTACCCTGTGATTTTGGAGAATGATAAGCAGAGTCTCTTTCACCGAGGAGCCCTCTTTTATTGTTTATTTACTCATTTGTTGCTTTCTGTCTGTGAAGTTTAATTTTTTAAAATCTTATTTCATTCTGTAATATTGCTTTTCGTATAACTGTATTTCACATGTCCCCCAGTTTGGAAATATATAATTTTTTTCCTTTGTTCTTCGTTCCTTATACAAATCTAGGATCTTTACTTTTCCATAGTTGAAAATTGCTTGTAAGCAGGAGTATTGGGATGTATCAGTGTATGCAGGAGGTATGAACAGTTACGTATGCTCATGAAAAGTGTCCTGGAAGAGAAATCTTATGAAAACTAATTAGTCTTGGAACTGAACTGTTCACCATGTCACACATTTGAGTTTTGGCAGGTTCTCAAGCATGTACATCGCCAAACAAGATCTGCCACAAAGATAAGAAATTCACTTTTCTCCTGCATTCCTTATTCAGGCAGAACTCCAATTTTGGGTGTGGAAGGAATGCAGAACTGGGCCTAGAGCTTGTGTCTGCACAGGTTAAAAGTGAACTTTCAGTGTAAAATTTGGATCTGAGTCTGTGTCTGTATTTTGCTGAAAGAGTACAGACATCTGAGTCCAGCTTTCTGGTTTGGTTGTTCTTCGTGGCTGAGTCAGGCCTTGTGTTTCCCAGCTGATCCAGACTTTTCTGTAATAAGTTCATATCCCTTGTTTGATTCCATGAGGAGATGGGTAAGGCTGTCTTTAGGTAGCAGAGATTTCCCAGACAGAGATCTGAAACTTGAAATACAGGTACTTAGAGTTTTCTTAAAAATGTCCTTTGGGCCTGAAATGTCTTGTGCTTGGTTTCAATCCAGTATTGAATAAGACTGGAAAGTCTGAATAATGTCAGTTCTGCTGCATTTGAGTTATTCAAGTGCGTTTTAAAAATATGTACTTTCCACTTACATTTTTTCCATAATTATTTGCACTTGCATAACAGCTGTTTAAATTGCCACATTTGCAAAGAAGAAACAAGTCATCCTCCAGTGCTAGGACCCAACAGATGACCAAACAGGGAGGAAATTGAGACCCCACTGTGCTTCAGAGTCACAGTGCTTGCTGTGAGTCCTGTGTGTAGAAGGCTGATGGGAAGTGCTGCTTTGATCATCCACAACTCCCACTGCAGGAAACAATAGAGCTGTCCCTTGTGAAACTGTTGGGAGTCATTGGATCTGATTCCCAAATCCACTGGGGCTGAGCTGTCCCTCCCTTCTCAAGTGTTCACATTCCAATGTGTTATGCTACCGACATCATTTGTTAACCGATGAAGAATTTAAATAACCTTAGAAAATCTGTGCAAACAAACATCGGAAGTGCAAAACAAATAAGCGGCGGTGCAAAGTATCTTAAGAGTGTTTGAGCATGAGTTCTTCAAGAACAGTAACACAAGTCTAAGGCATGTGTGCTCTGAAAGAGGTCTGGAGAAGAGCATGTACTGCATCTTCTGGGAAGATCTTTGGTCCAGACATACTTTCTGCATCTTCCCTGACTGGCTTCTGTCTCCAGAATCTTGTGAATTTGCCTCTATTTCTAGATAAATATAAATATTAATCTTAATTAATTTTAATATCAGCCTAGAATTGTCAGATCATCTTTACAGTACAGTAAGCCTGTAGCTTACTGTAAAATCTCTCTCTCATGTAAGCCAAATCATATGGAGCAAAATGCTGTTTTTTGTCTGTTGTATTGAATATATTGTGTCATTGCTGCTGTCAGTGTGTATGGATTTAATTCTGCATCTGGATTTGTATGTTGCTGGGGTTGCTTGTCACCATGTGCATTTTGTACCTGAATGGCTGTTCCATGTAGTTGGTTTATAGGTAAGTATCCAAGTCTGGGTAACATAAACTAAGTCAGTTTGTATCACAGAAATAATTACTGCTCTGAGGCATGAAGAATTTGCACAGATTTTTTCAAACTGAGAATTGTAAATGTTCTACACTTGCTTTGTAGCCATCGAAAGGTCAGTTCTACACTTAAAGGTACTACTAATGTATCTTTGCCTCAGATAGTATTTTTAATGGCATAGCCATGTGACATTGAAAGCTTTTGTTGATATTGATATGAGTGTTGTTCATATTGATATGAGTGTTGTATGATGCTTTATAGCAGTACGTCTGTACTAAGTTCATGTAGCATCTCTCTCTCTGTGCCCTTCTCTCTGTGAAGTTCCTACCTATGTTCCAGATTCCTGCTCTCTTAGCTAAACTGGGTACAGGTTGTGTAAAATGATCTCATTGACTGACATGGCTGAATTAGCAGAAGGTGCACGTATGGGAGCAGTTCCAGTGCACAGTAAATAATGAAGGATGCTGATAGAAAGCACAGCCTTGCTGGTTTGCTTCATTCCTTCCAGGAACATCTTAGTGGTAAATGATACCAGTATGCTGATAGCAGGAGGTGCTGGTAGTGTAACTACAGACTGAAAGTGTTCACATTGGGGAATTTATTTATGTTATCTACAGTCTACTAATACCTTTCAAAACTATTCTATATTTATTACACACCCAAAGTTTTCTGGTGAAGCTCTATAGACGATTTGTATTATGAAGTTTCTGGCATAGCGATGAGTGCTAAGAGGAATGCTAAAATATAAAATTCAGAAGCATTTGGCCCTGTTGGCAAAATGCTCATACAGAATTCTTCTTTTGCCAGAATTACCTGCATCTTTTGGGATAGAAGTAGAAATAAACTAGCAAAAGTACTCACTTTTCTGTGGGAATTTTGTGATCATACTTCAGCATAGATGCAGAGTAAACCAGTCCAAGGTGTAAGGAAAACTCCTTGGGATGCTGAAAAATATGAAACACTGAACAGATATGACTGCTAGTTACAGTAAAAGCTTTGAGTCTTCAGGGAACAAAGACTAGAGTTCATAGTCTGTGAAGAAGTTTGAGACAGGGATTTGATTGATTTTTTTGTGCCCAAACTCATTTTCACGAGTGACTCTTGCTGTTTTTATTGATTGTATTCACAGCGTTTCAAGTCTGCTACTGAGCAACTTCTGCTTATGACTTCAAGTTATGCCTGTCTTTTTTCCAGTGAGTAGCTCACTTGTGCTTGTGCTAGGTGACTGAGAAGAGCCTGTCACTTCTAGGAATTTCTTATCTCTGTCAGAGGTCTTGTTAATGTGGGTTCTTGATAAGTGTGAAGGTAAACGTGTGGCTGATTAGGTACCGTGCTTTCAGTGCTTTACCACTCATCTGTTTTCATGCCACAGCACACAGTGGACCTCCAAAGAAAAATTCTTCTACTGTGCATTGGTTTTTAATTTCGTTTTTACTCTGTGACTTTGGTTGCCATTTATCTACTTTTTGCTTCTTTCTGAAGTAGATGTATTTTTTTGTTTGTTTTCAAATTTCACTCACATGAGAGAGATCATTTTCTTGCCTTTCTCAGAAACTTTCCATTTAGGAAATGCATGGCAAGTGTATTGACCTCTACTGAGTATCAGAAGGGGGGTTTCATGTACCAAGATGGATACTTTTTATTTGCTGACTGAAATATTTGCCTTTAATAGCAGTAACAAAATTACAGGGCTGAAGAAAGGAAGTTTATGGAGGCTAAGGCGGATGCAAACTCTGCAATCAGTTGTTCTGGTGGAAGGCATCACCACACTCCTTTCGAGATCTCTTGTCAGAACTGTTTATGTCAGCTCTCCCTACCCAACTTTCAGGAAAATAAACATTTTAGAATAAGCACTTGAAACAGTAGTCTTTGCTAAGCTAACATTTTATGTTGGAATAGGTTTAAGGAGCACTCCATAGAGTAATGATCAGTATAGATTATCTTGGTCGTTCACAGACAAACTGTGTCCAGAAGTCAGTCTGCAAGTTTAACTCTTTTGATTTACAATTTTGGAAAGTGTATTGTTGTAATTCTGTGAAGGCCTGAAATTATCCAAGAGTATCTTCCAGGCAGAATCAGACTGACAAAACTTAAGATCTAGTTTAAAAGTAAGTGTAATCTGTTTTAGACTGCATTTTGCTTAACTGTTCATTGTGCCATATGTATCCCAATACACATTACTCTGTCGACTGTTTCCAAAGCAATCTACTTTAAGAGTGTTTAATATTTAAGGACCAATTATCTCTATTTTGTTTTGTTTGGATAGTTTGCAATTAAACATTCTTTCAAGTGGGCTTTATTTAGCTAATTCCAATACGATCTAGGAGAATGAAGAGAAGTTCAAGCTAGCCAATGTTTATTTTTACTATAATAATAATTTATGTTATGATAGTCCCTGAGGGAAGAAGGGCCCCACTAAACCCAGTTTTGCTCTACTTGTAATGACCGTGTCTCACATAGCCTTATCCAGCAGATGATTCTTTCTTGCTGCTGTGCATCTGATCTATGCTGCAAAGGAGCAGATTGATAAAGAGCATATGAAGTCAAATCAAGAATACTTTTTTAAAAATGTTTGAGCAAGAAATCATAGGGGAAACCCAATGCATCTTTCTATACAAGATCAGCACTAGTGCATTTTTGACAGTATGGGACCAAACTGTGATCTCAACTGGTTCTTCATTCTCTCTGAACATGTCCTTGGGAGCAAGTTTGGGCAGAGGAGCAATGGTGCTAAAAATGTTTCTGAACAAGCAGCATAAGACTCTGTTTTAGGGCCAGACTGGTAGGCAAAGTTAGTTTAAAAGTGATTCACTGTCATCAAATTTTCATCAGAAGCTAAGGTTTTCTGAGCATCTGATCCGATCTCCTTTCTGTTTTATAGAAGCCTTGAAAAATGAGATTTAGAGACTTACTTTTGCTAAATGCAAAGGTACAGAAGACCAGATCCTGAACTTCTGTAAATAGATTGATTTCAATGGAGTTACAGCAGTTGATATCAAATGAATGTCTGACCTGCACTTTAAGGGATACTCTCCTCCTGTGAGTTGATGGATAAAGCTGACACTGGAATCAGCAAGGGCTGAAAGTGGGGGAGCCCTGATGTCAGCGCAGTGCAAATTTTGACTGTCATTGGATTTATCACTCTTCTCTCCTCCCCTTGTGTGGAGGCACCAGTCTTCTCTGCATTGTTCCCAAAATTTCAAATTCAAAATCTAGAGAGAAATGTTCCTGTCCTATCTGTTCTATATTCCTGCTTCTAATTAGTTCAGTTTAAAGGGAGTAAGTCATCTGTTTCCAAGTACAGCTATGTGGTATGTATGGTTTTTTTTCCTCCATACAAAATCTCTAAATCTGGCCATTTAAGACAAATTTTATAGGAGCTGAGTTGGGCTGTACGAAGTTCACCTCATTAAGAACAGACTCAAAACAAATAAAAGCAGAGAATAACAGCATTGAAGAATGTAGGCCTTGAATGTCAGAGAATAAGTATTAGGAGCTGGTTGGAAATGATGGGGAAAGTGCAGATACACACAGAGGGACTAGAGGGTTGGGGCTTGTTTTCCACAAGGAACTTTACGTAGCTATGGAGTTCCTATAGAAAGGGAACACTGGCACTGGAATCAGTGTTGGTATGCTATGACACCTTCCCTGATTTGTTAGAAAATATGAGTACAAGCCTGTTAGAAGATGGTGAGGAAATTCATCCTAGATAAAATGTTCAAACATGCCAAATTATTTCTGAAAATTTATCTGTTAGTCAGTGAGAAACATTCTAAATAGTCATAATTTTGATGTCCCTTTCTAAAAATTACAGCCTTTTCAGTTATTTTAATACAGATACCAAGATTCACTAATCAGTACTGCAAATACTGACTTTGAAGGAGATGAGTCTGTGCCTATTCAGCATTAAAGAAACTACTTTGCTTTAAAATACACCTTCTATCTCTTTCCAAACAGCTATTTCTCCTTTACGTGACATTTTATATACTTCTTCTTTTTCCAGTATTCTTTGAGATTCTGGTCCTAACTGAACCATTTCATTACTTCTGTGATATGAGGTTGTCTTGATAACATTTGTGGGAATAAAACATTGTTGCCATAGAAAGTTGACTTAATGTCTTAATTCATAGAATCATCAAGATTGGAAAAGACCTCTAAGATCACCCAGTCTAGCTGTCCACTCATCACCAGTTTTCCCACTAAAACTTATCCCTCAGTACCGCATCAAAACATTTCTTGATCACATCCAGGGATGGATTCCAGTGCCTGACCACTCTCTTGGAGAATTATTTCCTAATGTCCAACCTGAATCTCCCCTGGTGCAACTTGAGGCCATTTCCTCTAATAAAGAGGCAGTTTTCATGATCAGATGGCAAAATGACCAACGGTTTGTTCTATTTCAGAAGCATGTCCTGGGGCATGTGATTCGTAGCCTTCAGTTTCTGAAGGCATCTAAAGACATCCCACATGCTGTAGAACATCACACTGCACTGTTAGTGGAACACTGCCAACTGTTTTGGTTAATATATCCTTCTCAGTGTAATAGTCAAAACATATATATGTATGTCTATACATCATGGTGGATTCTATTGAAACTTAGATCTGGAGCTTTCCACAACCCTAAGGCTGTGATAAGGGACGTTTCTTATTTCATAATTGACCTGATAATTGGCTTTTAGAAGGCTCCTGCATTAGCCAGTGGATGGAGACCTTATCACATACAGCAGGTCTGTCTGTACATATATGAAGGCATAAATGGGGGAAAGCAGTGAGAATGAGAAATATATTACAGAAGAATTTTCCTTGGGGGTTTTAATTAAGAAGGAGGGACTTCTCAAGGACAGAATGTAGGATTCAGAGTCTTGCTGCTGGGCAAATTTTTCTTTGTCAGAAATGGAAGAGCTGTTTCATCGTTTGTAAGTTGCTCTGTCCCAAAGCCATCTGCTTCTTCTCTTGTTAGGAATTTGTTTTTTTAAGTATTCATCAGAATGTAGCTTACTGCAGAGTCAAATTCTGCCAATGCTGAAAAAGCTGTAAGTCAGACACAAAGCGTGTGGAGCCTGCTGCATTCCTCAATCTCTGATTCAGGCTTGCAAGTTTGTCATCAGGTTTGAAATTGAAACCAGAGAAGTTAGGAGCAAGCCCTGTGCTCATAAATCAGCTGATAATGGGTGGATTGTTCTGTGCCTTTCCCTGAAGAGGAAAGCAAAACTCAGTGCAAAAGTACTCACAGCAACCAGAAGAGCTGTGATGTCTGCAAAACGTGGAGAAACTGCATGTGGCTACGTGGATGTGCCACGTCCTGGCAGAGGAAATAAATGGGGATTTTGGCTCTGTGCATTACGAAAAAGTTACAGTGGACTTTACAGCCAGCCTTGATCTTGGGTAACAAATTTCCATCAAAGTAGGTGCACTATGTCCGTGTGATCTGTGACCAGGTAGGTCTCTATTGTGCCTCATTTGTTTTGTATCGACTGCCACTAGAGGGAGGTACAGAACTGACCACAAAACTGTGCCTTGAAAAATAGTTTCCAGGTCATTAACTAAATATGGACCAAGTTTTGCTGCCCAGATTCTGGTGGAAATCTGGAATAAATGACTGATTGATTTCCTCTGGTTGTGCACCAGTATTGCTCAGATTGGAACTTGGATCTGTATGCTTAGATGAAAAGTAATTAGAAATACAGTAACATATTGAATTGCAGGCTTGAAAAACAGATCATCTTGGACCTGAAAGTCAAGTCTTGTGTTCAAAGAGCTACACTAGAAACGTTTCATCAGAGACTCCACTTCCAGCACAGAAGAAGGTGTCTGAGATAACTGCTTGTGATATTTAAATTTATTGCTGCATGGCAAACTTCATTTCCAGAAGGCTGGCATAAAGCTGTAGAAAGGCTAATGACTAAAGCAGTGACTTGGATCAAAGCTGTTTATCTGATTTTGTCTTTATAGCTTGAATATAGCTAGGAGGAAA
This sequence comes from Cyrtonyx montezumae, assembly GCF_038088225.1. Classification (NCBI taxonomy): domain Eukaryota; kingdom Metazoa; phylum Chordata; class Aves; order Galliformes; family Odontophoridae; genus Cyrtonyx; species Cyrtonyx montezumae. Next base: position 13,739,101 of record NW_027072100.1, read on the forward strand.
GTATGTAAAAATGTGGTATTTAAATACATATTTAAGAATTGAGTCTGTGCAGAAAAATAAAATTTTCAAAAGTACCTAAATGAGTAATACTTTGAGGCCCCATCTTTCTAAATAACGTGAGATATGAATGTAATACTAAAGATCAGTATTACTAGATCTTAGGATCCTAAATTATTACTGGGAATGGAGTTGTATTCCCAAATCATTTGAGATGTTGAAAATACAATCAGACAGATGTAAGTTTAGTGCAAAGAAAAGGGCCTGTCTAACAATTTGAGTTAGACCTGTTTAGGCAAAAAAATTATGGAATGGATGTGCAGGTATATAGAAAAGCAAAATCTTCCATTTGCTGCGAAGCTGCTTTGTAATTGCTCGTATTGCTCAGTCTTAAAAGTGCAGAAATGTCTGATGAATATGGTAGAAGAATGATTGCTCGTGGATCTATATAGCCATAGCTGTTGGACTTCATAGCACCAAGATGATTTCCTGCTTGGATTGCATTTGTCAGCAAAGAATTCTGTGCAAGGTCAGCTGTCTTTTCTGAAAACTGCGTTTTCTTCTCATTACAGGAGCTAGAATGGAGAAAGAGGTGAGCAGGAAAATTGCAAAGGAGAGGCAAAATTTACCTCATAGTGGTTCAGAAATGGACAATACAAGTACCAGGGGAACAATATTCAAAAGCACATAGTAGAACCATTATCTGTTCTACCATATAAATTGATAAAATATCAAATGTACATCTTCCGTTATTTGTAATTGACCTGCCTATGTGGTAGCCTATTTACAAGTTATATGCCAGTCTCAGATGAATGATATCCAGAAATCAGAATTCCTGTGCTGCAGTGGGTTACATAAAACCTATTTAGATTGCACTGCAATTCTCCATGGGAAGGATGTAGCTGAAGAAAGGATCCTTATTTATGTTTAAAGCTGCATTAAAATAGCTGTATTGAGATGTGCATCTAGAGCACTTTTGTCTCCCTAATTCAAGTGTCTGTTAATTTCTAGATAAATAACCAGAGAAATTTTTCTTAGTTCTGCCAAAAACAGTATAAATAGAATGTTTTTCTGATAGCTGAGCAAAAATGCTTAAAAGTTAAGGGGTTTTAATCATAAATTTGGAATGTTTTTCTAGCAAATAGGCATTGCTACTGAGGTCAGTGGTTTTTCTAAAGAATGCTTGAGAGCAAAGATTAAATATAGTGTTTATTTTCCCACTGAATTCAACACTGTGCTGTACACAGGACGGTCACTTCATTCTTTGTTCTGTCAGCCTTCATTATGTATGCCTTTGGAGTAATTTGGGTTGAGTTGGGACGCTGTCACATCTCAGGAGTTTCAATAACTTTAGAGGTCTGTTGTTTGGATGTCCAGCGCTGCAAAGTCAGTGCTGAGGGCTAGGAATTTCCAGCCTGTTCCAGGGTAAATTGAAAGCACAGGGAGAAGCTCCTGTGGTTCAGGCCACACAGCCCTAAGGCCTTGTTCAAAAAGTTTGACAGTATTGTATGTTGATAAAGTCCTTAAATGTTTGTCTTGTATTAGTTATATACAGTGAAAACTGAGTTTGGGGAGAAATGTTACAGAGCCAATAATGGCAAATTTGTATCATGGTGCAGAATTGAATTCTCTAAAACCATGCACTCAAAAAACACTGTAGTTAGCAACCCTCCAATGCAGGGATCTTATTGAGGTTTATGTTGTAATAGTGCAAAATGAAATAAACTGAGTTAACATGAAGATAGAATGGCTGCATCATCCTCCAAAGTGTAGCTAATGTAACTTTTCAAACAAAATTATGTATAAAAATAACAGCAATAATAAAGGGAAAAGTAAGCATGAAGTGATATAAGGCAAATCGTCGTGATCGTGTCATGTATCCAGAGTCACGATTGGGATCTTAAAATCACTTTACATTGATCATTACTGTTGAATAGTCTTTTGTTCTTCAGTGTTTTCTATAGTAACTGATTTACTTGATCTCTGTGTGGCTTTTAGCAGCAGCTGCTTGTTGAAGGCAGTGAACGGTGGTACACAGCTCCTACGGAGCTACTTGTTGCCCAGCCTGTCAGTGTGGTGTGCATTTCCACAATTAGCTGAAGGAAACAAAAGTGGTACAGTTTTTTTTGGGGATGCACAACTAGAAGCAAGTGTGTCTCTCAACTAAAAGGTCATTCTCAAATTGAATGAATCTGATGCTAAGAAAGTATGAGTAGTTTACTCTAGCAATAGTTTACCAAGTTCAAGAGAACCTCTTGGAGGTATTAAGAGAAAATCTCGGCTACTAATTCAAAGTGCAAAACACAAGCAGTGTATTTTGCAAGATGTCAGTGAGTCATGTTTTCCACATAAAATTGTTGAAGCCATTGTGCCCAGAAACAATTAAATATGTGACTAGGGTAGGAAAAGTTTAGCTACTAACAGAAACAGACCCCAAATGTTGTTTTGTAGAAGATGAAGCTCCTTTGGTTTGAGTAATCCCCTAGTGCTAACTGAGGAGAACGTGCAGATTGAGCATACTCATTGCTGCATAAAAACTCGAATGTTTGGCCCTGTGTGTCTGGATAATTGGTAATACTGAGGGTGACATGCTAATAGTCTGTTGGGATATGGCAAGTCGTTGAAATACAAAGTACAAACAAGCATACTCCCTTAATTAAAAAAAAAACAACACACTCTCCTGATTTATATTACAAACATATTTTCTAAGACCTGAAAATCTCAGTCTTACAAAGTTGCAAGTGTTAGTATATTTGAGTACATTAGTATCCAGCAGTTTGTAGGTCTGCTTAGGATTCAGAAACATTATAAGACTTTTTGAAGATGCTGTGTTTTGTTCCAGTTGTTCAGTGTGTCTGTTGCCTCTGGCAGTAAGCTCCTTCATTTTGGCCTGATGTTCTCATGCTCCACATATGCCAGCCTCATGCTACTGTACTCACACTCTGTGCTTTTTGGGAAGATTTAAGAGTGAGAAAGTACCTCTGCTCCCCTAGGGCATAATCCTGGTATTTAAGAGTTTTGAAGACATTGGCCTATGGAGCAGAGATTACACCTTTGAAGACAGATTGAAACTCGGCTTTGTCAAAACAGAGTGGGGGGGTCCTTATCTGATTTCTTCTTAGCCTAAAGGGATGATTGAATTAGAAACATGTCCAGATGCTGTTTCTCAGGACACTTGTGTCATAGCTCAGCACTTTTATGCAGATCCTCTGGCTAGCAAACCCATGTTTACACAACTGCATTTGTAAATCTCTCTTACTAATAAAATGTTTCTGTGACATCCTTCTTAATGTCCTTCTAGTCAGATTCTGCATGTTGGATTCCTGGGTTACTACCAGAACTGTATATGCAGGTGAACACCATGAGGTATTAGATTTTATCAACATTATTTAAAAGTAGGAGAGATAACCCCTTTAACGGTGCTTTCCTAACATTATTCAGGCTCTCATTCTTAAAGGAACTGTGAAAATGTGCTTCTCAATTGCATTTGAATGTAGCTGTATGTGGCAGCTGAGTGTGACACAGTGGCCCTGAGCACTGAACGTTGTGCCGTTAAAAACACAAAGGACCTATGAGAATTTATAAGTGCTTATGGCTGTGCATAAGTGAGATCCGGTTCATCCTTCCTATCTTTTACTGATGTATATATCAGAAATTGTATTTGGTTTGTAAAAACACATGTGGCAGATCCAAGCAGTGTAAGCAGTTTTTTTCTTCCACCGAGATTTGAGAGTCTGTGCATCTCAAACTCAGCTCTTCAAATCCAGAATTCAGCACCACACATTTTTACTTCAAGGATCTTTCTTTTTTACTTCATTTTCTATTTCCCATTCCTTACTAAGGGTCTCTTTGTTGTAGTTTGTTTCATATATATTTATTTGAAAGGCTTCCAGTGTCATTTGATAAAGGCTTTAGAAGTCCTGTAAAATCACACGTACTTTTTCTGCGTTTCCTCCTTCCGTTTTACTCATGAAAGAAGTCCCAGGTCTGGGAGCTGCAGCATTGATGCTGGGAATCTGGCTCAGCCTTCAGGAGGGACGTGGTCAGTAACTGTGAGGCTATTCCTTTCCTTTCTTCCTTTAACAGCGTATTGTGCAAGGGCATTGTTCAATAAGTTGCAACATATTTTTAAGTGTAATAATCCAGTTGATGGGGTAACTGTTTACAGACATAAGCATTTGAAAACTAGAGGAAAGAATGGAAAATATTTGGAAACTTCAACCCTGATGTGACCAAAGTATGCTGTCTGATTCTGGGTGTTGAAGAGACACGGTTTCAAAGCAAGGGACCTGAGGATGATGAAGAGGTGATTAATGTGCACCTGTATATGTGTTTGTAACAGATTTCTGTTGATGCTATTGAAGATGTGGAGTTCTATGGGCTTCAATGCACTGACATACAAAAACACTAGCTATGCCCAACATTTTTCTTCTATTTAACAAACTAGGTAGCTTGCAAAGCACGTAGCTGCTTGCCTTAAATTTGTCATTTTCCTATCTTGTTCTAAAATGTTTTGTGTTGGTTTTTTTTGTTGTTGTTGTTTGGTTGGTTTTCATAGATATATTCATGAGCTTGGCAGAGCTTGTAGGACAGGCAGCAGAGTAGGAGTCTTTGTCCTCAGCTCGCTGTGGTTTCTAGTCTGAATAGTTGTAGTCATGCTGCTGGGATAATGTAGGGACACAGGGGTTTTGTGCAGATGTTCCTTTCCAGTATCTACATCGATAGATTGGGTGATGTCACTAACCTTTGAAGCACATTCATAGTACTGGAAAAACTTTTGCATGGAGCATCTACACTTAGAGCTCTTTGTAGAAGTTTGTTCTTCTCTATGCAAATATATTTCATTTTTTCTTTTAATCAGTTAAGAATTCTCAATAATTTCAAATTGAGTTTTATGTGAATCAGAAGTACTAAGAAGAAATTAGGATTTGGCCTGCATTTTGGCCTCATTAAAGCCAAAGCTGCTAGTTGTGGTGTTTACATTACACCAGCTTGAGGGGAGATGGAAGGGAATTCTTCTGTATATGAACTGTCTGGGTGATTTTCTGCAGCTGCTTTGAGGAATATGTCTGTTACTTACATTGTAACTTGGATTCTATAGACATGGCAAAGAGCACAGCTCTCCAGAAAGCAAGAGTTTGACTGATGGAAAACAGAGAACAGCGGTCTGAGAGGAGTCTTGCTGGAGGAGCACAAAACAGAAATGTACTGTTGAAACCAGACTTCAGCCTTGGGCTTAAGTACCATGCTCAGCCAATTTTGCCGGGCTTGAGTGTGGCTCTGCACAGATGTAAGGAACTACTTTTTGGACCTATCTAAGCCTAGAGCTTAAGTATTTTTCTGGCATTTAAACTGACTTGGAAATACATGGCTTGGCACGAACTCCTTTAACAGTGGCACAGTTACAGGGTGTTTTTAAAGTCAGAAGTGCAAACAGCCTTTGAGCTGAGGTTGTTCTGGCTTTTACATAGTTAATTAGTAAAACCACTCAGCAATTGCAGAGGGTTAGAGATGTGTTAGTTGTGTTGTGGATTCAGCAAGACCAAGTGCTGGGTCCTGCACTTTGGCCACAACAACCCCAGGCAACGCTACGGGGTTGGGGCAGTGGCTGAAAGACTGTGTGGGTGAAGTGGACCTGGGGGTGTTAATCAACACTGGGTTGAACATGAGCCAGTAGTGTGCCCAGGTGGCCAAGAAGACCAATGGCATCCTGGCCTGTGTAAGAAATAGTGTTGCCAGTGGAAGCAGGGAAGTGATTCTCCCCCATACTCAGCACTTGTGAGGCCACACCTCAAGTACTGTGTTCAGTTTTGGTTCCCTCGCTACAGAATGACATTGAGGACCTGGGATGTCTTTAGAGAAGGACAGTGAAGCTGGTGAGGGGTCTGGAGCACAGGGCTTATGAGTAGTGACTGAGGAAACTGGGACTGTTTAGTCTGGAGAATAGGAAGCTCAGGGAAGACATTACACACTGCAGCTACATGAAGGGAGGTTGTGGTGAGGTGGGGGTCGGCCTCTTCCCTGCGTAATTAGCTATAGGACTAGAGGGAATGGCCTTAAGTTGCTCCAGGGGATTTTCAGGTTAAATATTATGAAGAATTTCTTCTCTGAAAAAGTGGTCAGGTGCTGGAACAGGCTGCCTGGGGAGGTAGTTGAGGCCCTGTCCCTGGAGGTGTTCAAGAAGAATTTGGATGTTGTACTAAGGGACATGCTTTAGTGAGGAAATACTGGTGGTAGCTGGGTGGTTGGTCTAATGATCCTCGAGGTCTTTTCCTACTGCAGTGATTCTATGATTCTGTGCATGGCAACAGAGGAAATTTATAGCAGACAAATGATTCTTTTTTCTATTTAATCTACTGCCTTTTTCTGGCTTCCCACTTTCTTGCAGCTCAGCACTTGCAAAAAGCACAGGTCTAAGCCTGAACTGATAAGGTTTTGACTCATTTATTTTTCTGTTTATTTCAGAATTCAGCAGACTTACTGATTGGCAGTCATGTCTGTCAAACTCACATTTGTCTCTTCTGGTGATGGAGGGGGTATCAGCAGGAGCTGTTCTTTCACTGGATTCAGCACTGTGCAAAGCCGAAAGTTAGCGTAAGTAAAAGAAACACAAAAAAGCACCTCATCCTCTGGTACTAGGAGTACTAGTCAGGTACTAGGAGTGTATTTTTCAACCCCAAACATTTATATATAGAAGTTATTCCTTAATTTTTCATTGAAACTATTGACTGTTGTCATTATTAGAGGTAACAGTTACACTTCATGTTATATTATCTTCCTGATATAGACACTGTACTTCAGAGGTGGGTGGATTTCAGATCTGTGAGAGAAGTTATGTATCCAACAGTAGATAGCATCCATTTCTTTTAACAGAATGTCAGTGTGGAAGGTGCTGTCTAAACTCTGTTGTAATTACTGACCTCACTTCACTGGTGTGTTTCTGTGAGCTTAAAAGTGGTTGTAATTGCAGAGATGACCTCCCTTGCCTGTGCTGAAGTAGGTCTGATACTAAAACTAAAATGATACAGATAAACAATGCATAAAAAAACCAGTTTTCTAGTTTCTATATGTTAGTGCTTGGGATCTCAGGATGCTCAATAATTAGTATTAGTGCTCTAGCAGGAGGCATTTTTCCTTCAAGCCTTCAAGTATTAAAGGATGTGTTCTGACTAATACCAATGTTCAGATAAAATGGAAAGCATACTGAGTAGCTATGGTAATTAAAACCTTTGAAAATATAGAGATATTAATGGTGAATCCTGGCAAAATACATAATCGAGCCTGGAGTTATTTAAGCAGATTAGCTTTGCATAAGAGAAGGGAATGCTTTCTGTCAGTGCCACAAACAAGAGGAAGGGAAGGCCAAGTAGACTACTGCAGATTAACTACTGTCAGTAACAGGTCAGTAGTGTAGCCGAGGTTGCTCCCAGTTTTTCATTTTTCAGTCCAAGACAGTAATTGCTAAACCATCCAGCACTGTTTTTCCCTTTTTGCTTATCATATGCTGCTGTGTAGCTTTGTGCAGATGACTGTGCAGCTCTTCCACTAGAAGTATCCTTCTGGTTCTTCTGCATTTAGTGATCCCTGTGTAGGCTGTGGAGTGCTTTTTGAAGATGTGATATACAGATTCAAAGTAATATTGTCCTTGGCTACCAGTGCATGCTAGAGTAATAACAAAGTATTTCTAGGTATCGTACAGAGTTATTGGAAAGCATACCTCTAAAAGTACTGTAGTAAAAAAAAAATCCCAAGTGTATGTCATTATAATTCTGGACTTGTTTAATAGAATGTATTTTCAAAGAACCAAAGGACTGCATTAACTTTTAGGTAAACATAGTAAAGTATGAGGTACGAGCAGAAATGAAATTCCAGCGTGACTGTGATACGATCAAGAAATCATTATATTGGAGTAAATCAGTTTGCTGTGGAAGCTGGAAAACAGTACTACACCCAGCAAGGATTAGGCATCTAAAATTGGACCAATGATCTTGAAGAAAACACTGGCAATAAATTACATAAATAGACTTGAGCTCAAGTACATTGTGGGAGTTCTAGCAAAGAAAGATCTACCAGGAAAGGGGCCGAACAGCTGTTTCTCTAATAAGGAAAGGCTAAGAATGCTCAAAACAGAAAAATTCCTTTATCCCTTAAGAGTAATCTGTTACTTCCAGCTGCAGCAGTTTCCTAGCGAAATGCCTATGCATCTTTCTATGCATTTTGTTATTTAAGTATTTAGTCAGACAGTTTCGTTCGGAATCGTGACATTAATAGAGATCTTTGTACTAGTTGCTCAATCATAACCTGGCAAATACCCAGGAGCCTTCTCCAGTGTAGTGAGTAAGTTTTCAAATCACCCTCTCCTAACTTAACTCTTGGGTAGTGTTGGCAAAACACAGCAGGAGATTTCAGGGGCTCTATGCAAGGTCAGTTCAGAGAATGACATACAAATCAGGTCCACATGGTTTCTTAAGCAGATAACTAATTGTACTTTTGTATTTTTTTAGCAACTTTCTGAGGCTCTCAATCAGGTACACTATTTCATTTTTCTTCACAGTGGTCTCCACAGGAAGTGTTATTACTGTTATATATAAAATAGGAAATCTGATACTTACATTACTAAGTTACAAGGGAAAGCAGTGACATAGCAGCCACCTTTAAATACTGTTCTTAAAACCACAAGCTAACTATCCAATATTTCTCTTTGATGTTTGAAATTGGGATTCTGAACATCAGTGCACTGTGAACCTATTGGCTCTGTGAGTTTTAAATCACACTCCATCCCTATGTATTGTTTACATGCAATACTTGAAACTGAAGGGAGATTGTTTCCTAAATTTAGGCTTTGCAGCCCAAAACTCTGAAGGTAAACACTGAAGTCTTTCATTCCCCCAAAATAAACAAAAAACAAGTAAATTGGGCTTTTGATTTCAAAAGATAGAATCATATTGTGTATGGTTGGGGGTTGAAACTAGATGATCATTATGGTCCTTTTCAACCCAGGCCATTCTACAGTATCCTGCCATTTAGAGTACTCATCTAAAATATGGAAATGGATTCTATTTTCTTCATTGCATGAAGGAATTTTAATTGGTGATCATTCCACGAGACAGTTTTAACTGTTGCTATTGGCTGGTCTGTTACTTCTAGTGTTACTCCCGTTGAAAGCCTCTCACTTTGCATGAAATGCTTGAAGGTTTGTTGTTTTAGAGGAAAAAAAAAACATAACACAATGCTGTTGTGAATTTTTAATTTAGCATTTGTGTTCCTTGGCATAGTTAACCTGAGCTCCAAACAATTTGGTTGATGAATGCTTTACGTTAAGCCATCATTAAAAAAAAAAGGCACCCAAGGTAATCATTGGGTGAAGGAATGAAATATCTAGTGACGTTTGGCAGCAGATTAGATGTTAAAAGAAAAGAAGCAGAAACTTAGCACCAGGATAGTTAGTTACTAGAATTTTTCTAGAATATGACTGGGGAGAGCTCTCAGGTTTACTGTGCCTATAATTTAATCAACCACCTCAATAATCTTGTTAGGCATTGAGTCACAGGGGATAATTATTAAGTCTATTTGAGTTCGCCATTTCCCCAGGTGAGCTGAATTTAGGATGGAGATAATAGTGAAGGTGGAAAGCTCCTCTAAGTGCAATCAGTTGGCTTGGCTTTCTGAGATAGAAACCTTCTTTGAGATAATGTTATTTTAGAGGCTTGGCTTACAGGGAGCAACAAAGCTAGATAAAAATAATTGAGACTTAAAAGAGTATATAGATAGAGTCAAGCTGGGCAGCACCCTGACAGTCTGAAAGAACAACTGTGAAGAGTTTGTTTTGTGCTTCAAATATGGCTGATCTATAACTGTTGGCTAGTGTTAGAATTTCTAAGGTTAGTCATTGTGGTTCTGTGTATGGGACTTCTGTTGGAGATAGCATTTAATTTTGTTTTTGCAGTTGCTTTTAAAAGTAAGTGAGTGTTAGATACTGGGAAACAAATGCTTTGTTAATGATATCTTGAATGCAACCTGAGCTTTCCCAAAACCTGCTGAGACTCTATCTAAATGACCATTTAAGTGGTTGATGGAAGCTGCCAAAGAAATAGGTACATCTAAAGGCTTTTTTTATGTTAGCCTTGTTAGTCTGAAAGATAATAGCTTATCCAGTCTCTTAGTAATGTTTTAAGGCTAATATGTGTGTTTGTATACATACTCTGTGTACTTGTGCCCAAGTAAGTGTTTAGGAACATAAATTGGTTTGTATCTCTCTAGAGTTTGCTGGCAGTTGGAGATGAGAAGGTTCTTGAAATCTTCTGGTTTGTAGTTGTTAGCAAAAGATTGTTGCCTTATTTTATTGGATTGCAGATGAGAGTTGGAATGGGAGTGATCCCATCCTGAGCGTGACTTACACGACTGTCTTGCACAGTTGGCTCAATAACCAGCGTGAATGTGTGCACTGAATCAGAGACTTAGCTAGTGCCAAGCAAGTCTGTTAAGACAAATGTCTGCTTAGTAGCTAGTGCTTAAACAGAGAGCCACTTCTTAGTTTTGATGGAGTCACAGAAGAACTCACATCTTTTCTGCATTAGACATTTGGGGCTGTGCCTTGACTTTCACAGACAGTATTAGAAAATTTTTTTCTGTATCAAGAGCTTTATTCTTTTCAGTAAAGCTATATTGGATGTGGGATGTAACTTGTAGCCTGGAAGCACTGTGGGTGAAGTATCTCTTTTACTCCAGGTGATGTATTTTTCATCTTTTCCTAATTTCCGCTCTCTTCCTACAGAAAGTCTCTCAGCAGAAGCTCAGTGAGATCAAGGATGTCATTGAAACCCCCCAAGGCTTATTCCTCACTGCAGAAAGGGGCAGTCATCTGGGATCCAAAGCCACTGCAGGTGAAGAAAATTTTTGAAGCTTTGAAGAAAGGACTTAAGTAAGGACTCTTTTAAATACTGTAACTTACCATACCCCGTCATGATGCTTAACTTTGTGTATCACATTGTTCTCTGTCTCCATCTGTCATACTGAAATTTACTTAACAGCTGGTACTGGCACTGTTTTAGGACTTTGGAAAACAAGTTTCATTCGTGCTCAGCAGGTCTGCTCACAAACAAATTGTTCTGGGTCCTCTGATGTTTTTGCTTGTTCGTAGTTTGTTATGCTTCTTTAAAAAGAATCAGTGACAAGTAAAACTTTGGGATGTTGGTTATTCTTTGTGGAGCAGTGAAGATCTCTCAAGAAAGGGAGGCTTTCAGAGGATACAGAGTGGGAAGCAGGAAGTCTGAGGATAAACGAGATAACTGAAAAGGGATAGGACAGCCAGATCTTGAGGGTGATTTGAAGAAAGCTTCTAGAGGAGGAGCCATTCACGGACTGTTTCTATTCTCTCTATGCTAATTACATAATGCATAATATATTATAGAGTTGTTGTAAGGGAAAGGTCAAAGCAGATCCACCTGAAAAACTTAATTGTCTTGAGGTGATGAAACAAATCTGTAGTATGACCCTGTCTTCCAATGACAGTACTAGCAAGATTAAGCTCCTCGCTTCAATTTTGTTGCTTTAAAGCTAGTACAGTTGCAGAGTTTTGGTAATAACTGGCTGCACAGACAATGCTGCATTAGTATGAACTTGACTAAAAGGGATGAAAGGTCAAATTTGTCTGTTTTTTCTACCTGGCAGATGTGGATGTATGGAACAGATGTAACAGAAATCAGAGAGGGCTGGCAGTGTGCATTTGAGCTGTTCTGGCTTTGAGGATGCTGTCAGTTACATCACTGAAATGCTGATATTACTCGGTGCTTAAATGGCAAATAAAATATGGGTGAACTTGCATTCTTGGTATTACAGATTGAAAATTAAGAAGTGGTGATAAAATGCCATTTGTCTCCATCTTTGACTCTACCAGTAACTAAAACTGAACAGACTTTGAGTCCTCAAACCTTACTACCTAAAAATATACATCTTAAATCATTAGAATTGATGTCAGTAAACCTGGTCTAAGGTTTACTGTAATACTGTAGGAGCTTCATCTACTCTCTGAGTCTGTGATTAGAAGACAGAGTGGCAACTATTGGATTTGCAAAACTTGTTATGTTTTTCATGCTGGCATCCTGTGAAGTTTGATCCTGTGTTTTTCTGTTTTCTTCAGAATTTTTCTGTGTTAATTCTGATCATAGTTTTCTTAAGAAAAGAACATGAAAAGCACTCTAATAACTTATTATGCACTCAGAAGTGTCACTTTTTTCCCAGTAACAAACTATAAAGTCCTGTTCCTAAAATAAATGAAAGAATCAGTCTGTGTCTTATTTGAATTTGATTTAAAATAAATAATGAAATTAAATGTTTTTGCAAGGTTTAGAATTTATCAGAGCTTTGGGAGGAGAAACTATATAAAGTGGATCAGAGTTTGTTGCCAGTACTGCAGGGAGTGCCATGTGATCAGCCTCCTGCCAAAACTGAGTAGCTAACTAATTGACTGAAGTAACCTACAGAAAACAACTGTATCGAATGGCAGTATGAAGTCCAAATTTTAAGTAGATACAGACTAAGAGTTCTTGGTGCTGGAGTAACTTGAATTTTTAGTACAGAATGTTTTTTGTGACGCTTTTTTTATAGTTGTTGTGAATTACTCTTATGTTAACCATCTGGGTCCTATTCCATCAAGCTGGCAACTTTAACATGCTTAAACCTAAAAGTGACAGAGCTCTCCTAAAAGGAAAGCAAACTTTCCTACCAGCAGCCCTGGCTGCTCCTGCAGCGAGATGTTAATGGACAAGTGTGAAGAGTGGACAGCTGAATGCTCAGCCTTTGAGTATCTTGAGGGATCTGATCTGGTAACAGTGAGAAATACGAATGCATCAAAGCAAACTTGAAGTGTAGTTTTCTAATGTGAAATTGTTTTAACTGCTCAGAGACCATGTCTTATGTAGCTATACCAAACAGCTTTAATTCCCTTTTAAATATGAGAGAAAAATCTTACCTGTGTTAAAAGCAAAATTGGAAGGAGATATTCTCAGCAGAGATAGCTAAAGACCTTATAAGAATTCTTAAGAGCCAACCTTTGCATGCAAGCAGCTGTACAGAAGCCAGCTGGCATCGAGTTCTTCACACTTTGCAAGAAGTTCCTGCTCTGGAAAAGGTGACAGTTGCCTTAAGGAGTTATCTAGCATTCTAAAAGGTGGCATTTGGTTCTGCATACTGAAACAGTGGATGATATCTGCCCTACCTTACGTGCAGAGTGTTGCTGTTTCATTCTGTAGTGCAAGCAGTTAGTGTTGCAGGTGTTTGGTTGGTTGTTATTTATTTTTAAGATGGAATTAGTTGATGAGAACTTATTCCTCTACAACTGTAAGAAAAAACTTACTGAACAAATGAATTGATTTTTTTTTTTTCTTTGCCTCGTATAAAGTATTCTGGGATTCTTTGAATGCTAGGTAACAGCACTGAACATCTGCTGACACTCACTGTGGGCTTGGGTTCCTCTTTTACGGGTGCTCCTGTATATCTGTCACCTGATCCTCTAGGATTAACTTGGTACTGAGAATGAATAAATAGCAGTGGAAACTGCCCTTCCTCATCTGTTGACCAGTGTCCATATGTAAGGCCATTCACACCTCTAGAGAAGAAAATAAGAGAAATTTCTAGAGAAGGAATTTGCTTTTCAACCTTCTGCTGAAAAAAATTTTTAGAAGATATCATAATGAATGCACCAGAAGAATGTAACGCTTCTGGTTTTCTTCTTCCACAGTGAGTACCTGGAAGCACATCAGGCTGAATTGGATTGTCTCTCTGATCGACACAAAGATACTAAAAGAAACTCCAGATTGGTATGTTGCTCTTAATACCTAAATGAATTTTAAAAAACTGGCACAAAAATAGATGATATCTCTCACATCTGGAACTTTCAGGAGTTTTCTACTTAAAGCACTGAGGTCAGATCCAGCAAGTCATCACAATGTAGAATTTATGGAGCAAATTATGCTTAGATATGAATTTGAGATTTCCCTCTTTCAACAGGCAGCTTTGTTGTTTAGATCATTCTCCTTTTCTTACTGAGTTTGTATCTCCTTGATTCTGAAGTAGAAAGACCAGTCTCCTTGTAGTAAACAATACATATTAATTTAGTGCATCTGAGCTAAATGTGGTGAGTTCCATCATAAATAAGTATAAAAATGTTGTTAATATATACAGCTGTGTGATCTCCTGTTCAACTTGTGCTGCTTGTCTTTCAGGCCTTCTACTATGACCTTGATAAGGTAAGACTTGTGAGTATGGCAAATATGGAAAAAGTAATGATGCTTACTGTGTTACTTAGACTTGTTTAGGAAATACTGAAAAAACTAATCGATTTCATTTTCTCTCTGTCTGCCTGCCTACTTCAAAAGCAAATCCGCTCTGTGGAGAGATATATTAGAAAACTGGAGTTCCACATAAGCAAAGTAAGGGAATTTTATCTTGTATGTGTGAGGCTTTTATTGCTATGTAAGCAAGCTCTCTGAATGGAAAATAATTTGATTATAGATATATTATATCTGTATATATATGTATCTGAAGATAAATGATACTGGATACTTTCTGAAAGCTATCCCCTTCTTCCATAACAGAGTGGTTATTATTTGTTTTCTTGAATGGTTCTGTTCAGGCTGAATGTTTGCCTTAGCCTAACCTGAGTTTACCTGTGAAACCAATTTGCATACTCTTTCTGAAAACACTGGCAGTACTTAAGTTTACTTTCAGGATGTTTACATGTTATCCTCCTCCACCTCTGATTTTTGTATGACAGCTGTCTGCTTCTAAAAGAATTAAATCTCTCCTTAGACTTATCTAAAGGTGTGGGTGTATTAATGTATTTTAAGAGAATCAGGTTCCTGTTTTGTGGGTAGCAAAGTGTTACTCTACTTCATGTCTTCTATACTAATAATTACAGAGTGAATTATTTCTCAGTATCCCCTCCTCTCTGTGTTCAGGTACACCTACAAACCATTACTGTCTACCAATCTATAAAATAAGTTGCACTGTGTTGCAGTACTAAGATGATGAGTTTTGGTTGCGAGTCTTTTTCTTTTTCCCCTCCCCTCCCTTAAAGACTGACAATGTTTCTTGTTAAAATTATCCACAAATCTTAAAGGTAGAAGAACTCTATGAAGCTTACTGTATCCAGTGCAGACTACGAGATGGGGCCACTAATATGAAACATGCCTTTTCCTTGTCTCCTTCCACCAAAGCCTCAAGGGAGAGCCTAGTGGAGCTTTATAAGAACTTTCAGGAGTGTACAGAGGTAGGGAATACTGCATATCTGTAGTGGGGACCTGACTGTTGCTTAGCAAAAAAGACACCAGGAGTAGCTGATGGCTTTTCTAGTAATGGCGGTTTAAGAACGTAATGTGTGACTGAAATACAGTACATAATGCAAAGTGGAACTTATGAGATAAAAACCTTTTAGGCAAAGCTCTTGTTTCCTCTCTGTTTTTGTGCACTCCTCATGTCCATGTTCTCATGAAGACAAATGGAAAAACTCATTGCATTTCTGCTGTAGTGCTGGTGTCCATTATAACTTCCTTTGGAAGTAATGTGGCGAGTAATGGATTGGAAATGTGTAAGTTATGCTGTTTTTATTAAACAAGTAGTGGAAAGTAAGTGAAGATTAATTGATTTAAATGTTCCACCCTTTTGTGGAGAGGCATCAAAATTTTCCATCTTAACAGTGGTATGAATGGTCTCTCCGTTGGCCTCCACTAGTGCAAATGTTAGTCTGTCAAATAAAGTAAATATAAACCAAAGTCAAAGATTGCATAAGAATATGACATGCATGGAAAGGGAGCTACTCTACTCACTCTGCTTTTCAGTCCTAGTTGACTGTTCAGTCTTTCTTTTAGGACATGTGCTTCATAGAAGGGGCATTAGAGGTCCATTTAGGAGAGTTTCACTTGAAGATGAAAGGTATGTCCTTGTCACATTTCCTTCAAGACTTATCAATTGAATTAATAGACTCTAAATTAATCAGATTTCTATGTAGGAAACCCAAAATTAATGTGAGTTGCTTCCACTGGTTTTCTAAATCTGACCCTGACCAGAATTTTTGGCAAAACTGTGCTTGCTTCAGTACTGTAAAACAGATCTAGAATGTTACTTGAATATAAGTACGGAAGCTGACAAGGAGTTTTGACCCAGTGGGATAGTTTCTGCATGAGGCTGAGCACAAAGAGATATTAACTGGGTCACTGAGCTTTTGCTGGGACACTGTAGAACTCTTCAAATATTACGAGTTTTTCTTCTCTTTTCAGGCTTGGTGGGATTTGCACGTCTCTGCCCAGGTGACCAGTATGAGGTGCAGTATATAGCAATTCATGTTGTCCTTTGTTTTATTGCTGTGAATTTGCTGCTGAGGAACTGGTACAATGTGTTGAAGGCAAGTGGGAAACAAGCTACGATCAAACTGCACTGTCCTGATGAGGGCAGGGCCCTGGCGTGTTCACTGATTACTCTGGCCTGAGATTGAAGTGGGAAAGATGTGAGTTAAGTGTTACAAGAGGATTTGAAAGATGGCAGTGATTGTCTACTAAAACCAGCTGTGTAGGTCTGTATCTTCAGAACTGCCTTAGAATTAAGTAACAGTTGCTGCCTGTTTCTTGGAAGACTGTCCGTGGTGTAATTTCAGTGCAGCTTAGTAGTTTCTCTGCTACTTCCAGCGATTCTAAGTCAATTCTGATGTGCCATGTATTTCAGTACCTCTGCACTGCATGTACGGCTGTTTTGAAGGTCTTCTAAAATGGATGAGGTGTAATCGAGTGAAGATGTCAAAAATCACCACCTGAACCTTTGCCTCTAGTCTTCTACTTTTAGCCAAGTTCCTAAATACATAGTGATCAAATGAACAGCTTTGCCTCTGCAATATTGGAGAAGAGTTGAGGCTTATGGTCCGCTGGCCTAACATCCTCTTCACTTTGTGATTTCCAGGTTTTTGTGCGACTAGGACGTCAAAAATGGAGGTTGAAAGGCAAGATTGAGAGTGATGACAGCCAAACATGGGATGAAGAAGAGAAGATCTTTATACCCAATCTCCATGAGCAGTTTGAAATCAAGGTGTGGTGTATAATGGTTGGGTTGGAACCAGTGTGTTAACAGGTCTTCTGCCATGCTGCTTTACTTGTTAGCCTACCATGCATTTGTCAAAACACTGAAGTAATTTTCTTTTCTTGAACGTGTAAAAATGGCACTTAATCAACTTTTTGTGTATTGAACAGAGTTGTCTTGGTTTTTCTTTTGGTGCTCCTGGCACTGGTACCCATATTAGTGCTTCTACTTTCCCATCTTCTGGAGTCAAGTGTGTGTGTGTAAAATGAATATGAAATCCTGGATTAATATCTTAGGGTATTGCAGGTTAAGGTTCAGATGTAGAAACTCAAATGTGTATGTATATAGTGCTTATATCACCCACGTGATAAGTACCTTGGGATCTGTTCTTTGCTGAAAATGAGAAATAGGTGTAAGGAAAATATGTTACCCACGTGTGCACTTATGAATGTGTAATTCCAGTGTCCCCTTACATGGGTGTGTTGCACGTTCTTTTGTCATATTTCACTGCAGAGACTTTCCATGCCAGAAAGCCAGTGACATTCATGTGCTGGTACAAACTGTACTTAAAGAGTTACCAAAAGTCTAAAGAAAAATATCATGTACATCAAAAGAGGTCCTTTAAGATATCCTTAATAACAAGGAACTGGTGGCAGTGCTCCATGACAATACAGGCTTTGTTTTGTGAGTAGTTATAGTCTTCATATACCCTTATACAGCTGCCACTGGCATTGATTTTGGCACATACCTAGCAGGTGGAGTTAATCCTCAGACAGCGTTTCCAATGTAATCTGGCATCTTCCATGGGCTGGACTCCGCAGCATGACTTCTGTCAACCTAAAAGGAGCTGAGATTGAAGTTTGTGCTGGATCCTTCTACTAGGAAACTGTGCCAGTGTGTGGTTTCCAGTCCTGGTAGTTATTTTATGAGCTATTACAGTATTTCCCTCCTAACTGGCAGCAGGAACTCGGTTACCTCAGACTCCTTGGAGTCTGGCCAAGACAGCATTTAGAGGTGTCCTTATGATGTGTCTCTTGGTGCCGCTGTGTGATGTTGATTGCGTGAGAAGGCCATTGAGAGGCTTGTTTTCTCATAATAGTTGTGAAAACTTGTATTGCTTTCTGTGAATCTCTTTGTTTTAGAAGAGCTAACACAAAGCTTTTTGTTGACTTGTGAAAGTCGGACTAATATTTTTCACACTGTTCCCATCTTTCTGTTCTTAGAAGTACTGTACAGCTCTGTGTTTTCCTCCACTCACGAACCTCTTATTTTGTTAACGATCTATGGCATGTTCTTTGTGGGACTATTGGCTCACAGTTTAGGATCAGAGTTCAGGGCTTTAAATCCGTTGTGGGCCTCTGAGCAGATCTGAGCCAGGGGTGTTTCCCTTAGGATCATCTGTTGGGATGAAAATGGATGTATTTGTCTGTCCCTGCAGGTCACAGAACTGCGGGGACTGGCCACAGTTCCGGTTGGTGTTGTGACATGTGACAGCATAAACTTCTTTACAACCAAGCCTCAAGCAATTGTTGTGGATATAACTGAACTGGGCACTATCAAGCTACAGCTGGAAGTCCTCTGGAAGTAAGTACAGCTTAAATTAAAAAAGAAGTAAAAAATATGGAAGAAATAAAAGGCTCTTAAGTATGTCATTGAGCAGCGTTCAACATCACAGTTCTCTTTCTATTTGCAGAGCAGGTGCGGGATAGATAGAAGCCTTGTGCTTCCTCACAGCAACCACAGCTACTAGGCCTGACTTCTGACTCTGTGGGACCAGTTCTTGGGGAGGTGGAGGGAAAGGGAAGAACATATTTCTGTGGCCCTTCAGTTCTTTGAATTAATGTTACCATACCATGGCTAGCTACAAGAGCCAATTAGG
Organism: Cyrtonyx montezumae; assembly: GCF_038088225.1. Lineage (NCBI taxonomy): Eukaryota > Metazoa > Chordata > Aves > Galliformes > Odontophoridae > Cyrtonyx > Cyrtonyx montezumae. The sequence goes on from NW_027072100.1 coordinate 13,758,041, forward strand.
AAGCTTCTACTTAGTTCTACTACTTCTCTGAGCGAGTATTCAACTCTAGCTGTGAGCAGTCTATTTACATCTATAAAACATGACCAATAATCTTAAAGACGTTGAAAAGAAACTGAAAGTAGAAGCTTCTTGGAAATTGAAAATTGAATTGAAACAATATTCACTTGAAATTCAGGACAGTCACTATTACCAGGCCAAGAATCATTACAAAATGGAAGCTTCCTATTGACACCTTCCTGTTTGCACCGTGACCACAGTTATTGATGCAAGGCTTGTTTCTGCACTGCAGGGAACCTTGGTTACAGAGGCACATTTAAAACAGTTGGCTATTTTCATTGGGCCTGTTACTTGTTGAACTGTTTTATACTTCACGTTTGCACTTTTTTGTAGTGGATTACTGACATTATTAAAAGCAAACTTTTGCTTTTGTGGATGCTGCACTGAAACTTATTCCACACTCTAATCACACCACTATAGATCTTCAAGGTAGTACTGTTATTTTTGCTGTGTGTCAACTTGTTTGAGTGTACCCTGACAGTCTTGCCTGGCTATGTGTTCTGCTGTTGTTCAGTTTGGCTGTGACTGAATGTATGTATGATGAACCTATTGTAATCTTTTCCCAACAGCAGTATCTAGTGTATTCTAATTTGTAACTGTTGTCTTCATATTGTGTGCTAACTCCTTGCATTTAATAAGACTTCTTTAATTAAAAAGTGGCCCGCTTTCCTGAGAATCTCTGATGGGGTGAGAAAAATGTGAATTGGTTAATTACTGATTCTTTTTTTTTCTTCTGGGTTTGTAAATGTAAATACCCTGACACAAAGTTGTCTGTGTGAGGGCTTATTTATTTATTTATTTATTTATTTATTCTGTTTTCCTTAAGCGGAAAATAGTTATGTGACTATAAGTTTATGGCAGATTAGATTGTTACTGGGAAAAGAATGCCAATTTCTTGGGAAACTGGCTATACTTAATGTTTGGGACTGTCAGTACATACTCATAGACTTGCTGCAATGAATCAGAACTTTTTAACCTGTTTCTGTTGGTACTGTTCAGGGAATAAGTCTAGTCTTTTTAGTGAAGTGCTCAGTTAAATTTTCATGTTGATATTCTGGGAGAGGAGAAATAAGAGCTTTATTGAACGTACTGCTTTCTGAATGTTTGGGTATGCTGTGATTCTTGAAAACCCATTCTGTTCATCTGTAAGTGCAGTTGGGCCAAAACATAAGGTTTGGCAACAATATCTGAAATTTATTTTCAAATGCACACACTGCTCTTAGTCAATGAGAACGGAACTCACACAGCAGAGTTCTTACACCTCTTGTTTGTTATACTTTTTTTCTCCTGAGATCTAACATTGGGTATCAGTGTATGTGTTGGTGAAGTGCTGCAGCAGAATTTTTGAAGGCTCTGTTATTTATTTGAGAAGCTAATTATTTGTTATTTATCTGAGTCACTAATTAGTTGGGTAAGAAAGCCTTACTCCAGAAGTTTGCTGTGATCTTGCATCATATGCCCTGTGAACCTTCCTCTGATTCACTGCAAGGTGTGTATGTATGCTCGTTTGAATCTGGAAGCAGACATATTCCTGGCAGAGTTACTGAAAAGTATGTGGAGTGAAGAAGTTGCAAGCTGCGTAAAATTTTTAAGTGTTAAAATATATATCTTAATGAAAGGCTTTTTAAATGAAGGACAATTGGTTGGTTTTCTTTGACATTTGCATGTGTTAGAACTGGTGAAGAAGGTAGAGAAGAGGGCGTGGAGGCTTTATGAGCTCTTACACGTCCCTAGTGGAGGGATGCCTTTCTGTTGCCTTGTTTTTTCTCTCCTCACCCAGTCACCTGACACACACCCCCCAAATACTCCTCCTTTAGTCTGATATGAAAATCATCAAAAGACCTCAAGCCTTGGGGGCAGAACTGACTACAAGCAGAACACTGTTTGCAGAGGTACTTTTCTTACACAGGAATTCCTTCTTCTCTGTGACTTCAAGTCTTCAGTCTTAAGGATGTGTCTTCATGGAGTAAAGATGGTGTTCTTTACTGGGGTAAAACCAGATTTTATACCTAGCTCTGTGAGTGCTGTACTGAATGATGGCACATCTCGGGTAGTGTAGTGATCTCTTCCAAGCAATACCAATCTGTTAACCCATATAAATGCCACTCTAACAGATTCAATTAAAATTTGCTTTTGCTGAATTTACTTGACTTTCCTCACTGTCAATAATTTGTATAAATATGTATGTAAGTTATTCTTCCTAAATGACTGTTTGAGGAAAACACCTTCCTATTCTGGGATACAGCATGGTTGATCATATAATAGCTGAAGTCTCCAAAGTAAATAGTATTTGACTGAATTTTCTAGATATTTGTTACTTAAATTATTTAGTTATTCAATTGTTGCAGTACCTCACAGCTTACAGTGTAATTTCTGACTAGAAAAGATGAGCACTGCTGTAGCATTTGGGTAGCAGTTACCCAGCTTTTTAGAGTTGGCAGCATCTGAGGTGGGAGCAGAGCTAGTTGTGATGGACTTTCTTTAGGCATTAATCCACACCTGGAAATTTCTTAGTCTATGAGAATATTCCAACTGTATGTCTCTGCTGTGTTTAAGTCTTGTGAAATGCCTTGGTACTCTACCAAGTGGATTTTTCAGAGAAGTTCTGCACAGAGCTGGCATGCTCTTCCACTTTGACAGCCTGTTTGATGAAGGTCCCTACAGAAAAAAAGTTTGACAATGATAATTGAGGGTGTTTCTAAGAGAGCACTCAAAATAATGTCTGTTTCTTTTGTTTAAGAATAATTAAACAAATATATATGTTATGCCCAAACATTGCTGAAAAGCAAGGTTTCAATATGGTTCTGCTCTGCAAAAAAATTTAGACGTGAAGAGTGACCTACATGTCAATGTATATTTTCTTTAACTAGGCTGCTAGCCCTCTGGCTTCTAATGAAAGTTCCTTCAACTCTTTTGTAGATCATGCCACGAGGAGCATGAATAGGCTTGGGCCTCTTACAGAATTGCTTTGCTGGCTAGTTTGGCAACATATGTTGTTTTATTCTGCCAACCAAAACAGCAATCTGAATTCTCACTCATGAATGACAAAAAGAAAGCCTGTATTCTCTTTTCAAAATCTCAGCTGGTGCCATGTGCTGGAATGTCAGGGCTCCAGCCAGAATCGCGCCGGCCATTTCAGCCTGCTCTGGATGTGTGCTGGCCTGCTTCACAAGGGTTCCTGGAGCAGGAGGCAAACAAAACCTTAAAGGAGAATAAAAAATGTAAAAACCCACCACCAACAACGTAAATGCACATCTCTACTACCGGTCTTCCTCATATGGATAAAAGCTTATGTTAATAAATACTCACCTGGGTATCTTTAGGCAGCAGTCCAATGTTTTGCTGTGCTTTCCAAGGCAAATGATGTTTCAAAGCGTGTCCTAAAACAGGCTGTACTGACCTTGAGATGTATGCTTGTTATGCTTCAATGAACTGCAGAAACCAAACTCTGATCGCTCTGTTAAAGTTGCATTTTCACATACTTTCAATAGGAAGGGAAAGAAAATGAATGCCATGTTCTGTTAAAAAGTAACCTTAATCCATTCAACCAAAACTGTTGCTTGGATCAACGTGGGCCTGTGTCCACAGGTTTAATAGTGGAGTTCAGGTTCATCTATCCACCAGGTGCCCTTCTGAGCCTGTGGATATTTAAAATGGATATTTAATGCACAGAACGAGTGGGCAGAGACTTTATTGTCCTGGCGGTGAAAGAATGGAATTCAAAACCTCTGGAGCTGAGGACAGAGTTGAGTTCAACTGTTGAATGTTCTGTTTGATTACTTACATTTGTCTAAGGATGTAATTCAAGGACAGTCTGCCTTATGCAACTAACAGAAAAATGCACTAGGGTGGTAAAGTAGTGCAAATACCAAGTGTTTCACCCTTCCCCAGGTTGGGGGTTTTGGTAACGTAAATCTCACTAGTATCCAGGCATGGGTAGGGCTGAGGCACCTCTGAGTGTATCAAGGCACAAAGTTTCTGATGTCATGGGAGCTTCTGTCTAGAAATACGAGCTCTGCTGAATGAACTGTGAAGTCAGCCTGGGCATGAATGTTTTGGATCTGTATGCTGAAGTCCAGCAACGGTACTAAGTCACAAACTACATCACTGTTGCCCTTAATGATGGTGTTACACACTATGTATTTAGTGCCAATATTGTAGTTAGTCATAACCAAAGACCATCATGCATTTGGCAGTATTGAAATTGAATGGACACAGCAAAGGTGATTGGAGATACAGAGTCACTTTCATCTCGAGGAGGAGCTGAACAGCTTTTTCAGGCTTGAAAAGGTGTTGGTGGATAATACTGTTCAGGTATATAGGTAGGCTGTGGGGCGCATGAAGAGGAAATGATTGGCCTCTGTTTCAAACAGCATGGCCACAGAGGGAGATCACAGGGTTTGCTCTTCATTTCAAGTTAAATAATGAAACTTCTGCATGCTTCTGACCTATGCAGAGGGTTTACGTCGGCAGTTTTGTGTTGGCACGAAACTGGGGGCAGTGGTGGACACACCAGAAGGCTGTGCTGCCATCCAGTGAGACCTCGACAGGCTGGAGAGTTGTACCCTGCTCTGGCAGGGGAATTGGATGAGATGATCTTCTGAGGTCCCTTCCAATCCCTGACATTGTGTGATTCTGTGTAATTTCAGGAAACGTTCAGACAAGCTAAGGAGAAGTGTCTGCTAATGACTATTAATGGCAGTAGTGTGCTTGCAACGTCTAGTATATGACATGTCTGAGCTATGAATTGCTGAAATTGGAGTGTGTGTCTGGGGGAGTGCCTGTTCTAGGCACTGCCTTTCCTAGGCTTTTCTGTACCAACTTCTGAAAAGGTCAAGATGTTGGGTGAGATGGATTTTTAGATCTGTCTCAATATGATGCGTTGTTTGCTACGAGAATGTGGAACAAGATGACAGATTGTACTAAAGAGCTTAAAAGCAAGAGATAGTAGATGCTTTAGAGAAGACTTCATTCTTTCCAGTGTTTGTTCACCCTTCTTTTCACTCTGCTTGCTCTCCTGCATTAGCAGTGAGCTTTTCTGAAGGGCATCTGTGTTTTGCTTTGTGTTTAGGATTCTAGTAACTGTCAAAAGGGCAAGATTTGCATTACTGCATTGCTGTATTAAAAGCTAAAAATGAAAAATCTGAGGAAAGGATCTCTGTAGAAATGCCGTGGATGGAAGTAATTTGTTTCCATCAGTAAACATAGCAGGCTTTGACTAATGGGCTCTTTCTGTCAGAAACCAGATTTATTTTCTGCATATTGAGGCAATACAGATGGTGGTTAATGTGAACCCACGGAACTGGCCTGTTTGATGAACCCCAGCTGGGTGATGCTGGTCAGTTTAGCCAGTTAACCTGCATTGGGCTAGCTCATGGAGCAGTATCTCCGTGCTGAGGAAGACAGTGGTGTGTTGCACTGGAGGATGCTGTCCATGTGTGACGTGACAAGTTGGAAAGGAGTGGATCTATGTGCTTTAGCTATTGTTAAAGTGCAGAAGTTCCTTTTCCTGTAATCAGTCAGACCTCAATAGCGTTTGGATGGTTTCAGACTTAAAGTGGTTCTGTGTTGTACAGCTAAGTGCAGCTATTTCATAGTACTGTTTTGTATTTCCTTCCTATCTGATACGGTGTGTGTCTCACCAGCTGTCCAGTGTCTATCAGAGAGCAGTCTGTGCTGTTCTTGTCAGCACTGGTGTCTGTGCAGGAAACTGCAGCAGGACAGAGAACTCATCAGACTTTGCAGTCTGTTGGACTTGTCTTCCAAAGACTGTGGCACAGGTCTCTGTCCTAAAGGGTGTTCAGATTTTCATATAGGATGCACAGTTTTTTTGCCTATTTCTTTTTCAGTTGGTGTGATCAAAGATACTGATCAGAAGGCAGTCAGTCTTTCTTTCCTTTTATTCCCTCTATTGTTTACTAAACATCACACTTCCAATCCTAACAGCTGTTCCTGTTGCTCAGCATAGCTGTACTTTTTGGTCTTACTGACAGGTTGGTCTTTGTGTGTTCTGCTACAGCCCCTTTGACACAGAGAACCTGTTTTTGTCACCTGGAACCACTGCCAAGTTTTCTGTGGGTAGCAGGAAGAGCTCTTTGTACAACTGGACCCCACCAAGTACTCCCAGCTTCAGAGAGAAATACTACCCGGTGAGTATGCTGAGGAAAGCAAAATGCAGTGCACAGGCCTAGGATCTACAATCTGTAGATTTGATTAGGCTATTAAAGATTGCACTCAGAAGTGTGAAAACATGTGACAATTCCAGAGCCAGAGGGGGTTATTTTTATTTTCACTCCTATTACTTGGAGCTTCATTTTAGATTTTGTAGAAGAAATGAAATCCCTGTGAAATATTTCTGTTGGCAGTCAGTATGGTAGGGATGTGGGCACCTGTTCTAATACTCTGTAGTGGGAATTGCACTAGGAACCAGTCTCAGTAGCCTTAGTGCAGAATATTGTCTTAGAATTGCTGTGTCAAACAGGTCACCTTGTTCCTCAGCTCTAATGTTCATCAAATGTAGCCCAAGGGAAGAGAAAAAAGCCTTTCTATGCTTTCAGGAGGGCTTTAATGTAATGGTTGTACTATTACATTCCTGTCAATTCTACCACAGGTGTTATATGCTGATAACACCATATACACGCTGTCTTAATATCAGGGCTAAGCCATATTCAGCATTGCCTCGCTCAGGCAGCAGAGCATGCTGTCAACATTAGGAAGGTTTACATGTAGGGTATGCTGGACTCTTAAAAATGAATGTTTGCACTAACTGCTACGTTCACATCTTGTGATCAAGAAAGATGCTTTACAAGGTACTTTCCAATCCAGTTTCATATCTGTCCTGGTAACTCTCCATCTGATAGCATGTAGTCATTTCTTGAGTTACTACAGGCTTCCCATCAAGGTAGTTGATGTCCTGTACCTGTCAATGTTCAAGGCACACTTGGATAATGTCCTTACCGGTACATTTCAAATTTTGGTTAGCCCTGAGGTGGTCAGGCAGTTGGACTTGGTCTGTGTGGTCCTGTTCCAGCAGAACTCTTCCATTCCTCTTCATCTAATTCCTTCAGTAGGCTGTCACTGCTTTGTTATAATGATTTCTTGTGTGCAGTCCATGCAGTGTGGTTCCCCTGTGCAGATGGGCTCTGTGGTTTTTTTTATCAGTTTGAGTTTTTAAGAGCAGGAAACCATGATTCTTCATCCTGTGCTTTTCATTTGCATATGTGCTCACATATGAATTCGTTTGCAGTGTGTTCTGCAACAAAGACTGAATCAAGGGGATGTAAGTGATGAAGCTCAGCCTCCTAGCATATTGAGTTACTTGGCTGCCTGTGATTTTGGTGCACACGAGGGGAGTAAACCTCACAATCCTGCAGAGACAAGTGAAGGAGACTCATTCAGCTCTGAAGATCAGAGAGGGACAGGATCCAGAATTACAGTTCCAGCTCCAGACCATAGGACATTGCCACTGGTGATTATTCAAGAGACTTGTGCAGAAGAGCAACATCCTCTTCCAAATCATGCAACTCTAGATATTCTGAAGAAGACTCCGTGTGTGGACACGTTTCCAAGTAACCCATCTAGTTTTCTGAGTCATGGCAAAGGCAGTAGAAGTTTAAACCAGACCAGAAATCGCCATCTGACAGAACAAGAAAGCATTAGCCAGAAAAGCCTGAATGCTGCAGATGATGTAAAACCAGATGGATTGGCAAAGTCAATTGACAAGACTCTCCAGGAAGTGTTAAATCTGCTGAAATTCCATGATGTTGGGCAAGCCCAGCTGGAGAAATTGGAATACCAAGTTTTAACTCTGAGGGATAAATTAAAGGTATGGTAGTGTTTTAACACTGGTAGGTGATGTAGTTTTCACTGTTATTCCTAAGAGGTAAAAATCTTGTGACCCTGTAGTGGGTTTGACATCAGGTTGTATCAATGGCATGTTCCCAAAAAGTAACTCTGGCCACCAGAGGTCGGGCACTAGTCACACAAAGCAGCCTCCAGATCTGACTGACAGTGGCACTGTCACATCTCTCAGGGACAGCCTTCACATGCTATTTAGGAGTCAATAATCTGGCAGAAGAAGTTAAGAAACTGCAAGCAGTCAAAGTGAAAGGTCGTCTGGGTTAAACATAAACAGGATCTGAACTGTATGTCAGAGCCCCTGCATTTTGTTTTGTTTCTGATTTGTTTGCCACACAGCATTTCTCATGATCTCCTAGCTTTTGCAGGCTGTTCAGTCTGTCAGACAAGTGAATCTTTTAACCATATGTTGCTGGAAACTTTTATTTACTGGAAAGATCCTGGAGAAGAGCTTTCTGCAAGCATTAGATGATACTGTAAATTTCTTGGCATCATAGTCTGTGGACTTGGGAGACAAGATGCTGAAAGACTTCATCTCAGATCTGAGATAATAAATGACGTTAACACCACCACGCTGACTTCCTACTTCAATACAACCACTTTAAATATAGGAATTAAAAAGAGAACAAAACAAATATTCCCAGAGCAGACTTTTCAGTGGAATGTTAGTGACCCAATGAAGTCTACCACTGATGATTAAGTTCTTGGATACTATTGTGGTTTAACTTGGCTGGTAGCTAAGCACCAGGCAGTCGTTTGAAAAACAACTCTGTCCCAGCTGAAATTCAGGCAGATACTGTGGTGTCATGTAGTAGAACCCTCTGTTTTCTACTTTTAGATCTGAAATGGGAAATGTTACACTAATGGCAAGAGATACAGAGAAAGTCAGCTCTTGTACCAAATTTAACAGATGTGGAAATACAAAGAACACAAACTAAAATATCGAAGCATGCTGTGAAATTAATCAGCAGTGTTTATTTCAGGATCAGTGGTGTACCTACAGCTAACTTTCCTGATATGTTAAGAATAAAGTAAAAAACCACCAAACAAAAAAGGCAGATTGGTTTATTAACAAAGAAATAATGTCAAATTGTTTAGTATCTGCAAATAACAATATTTTTCCCTCCATTTTTCAAAAGCTAAAGACACTTCATCACAGACATTCATCTATGGAAAGTTTAATGGTGGAGACAGTACTGGAAAGTTTCAACTTTTTAAACGCTGACTGCAGTGCTGATGAAATTTCGTTGTTTGGAAGCATAAGAACAGCCAGTATCAGGTAGGTGTCTGCAGCTCTTTGTTATGGGTGGCAAGGTAAAGGAGAAAGCAGAGCTCATCCCAGAACGCTTACAGTTAGGCTGTGTTTGGCTAAGTGCAGGCTGTACAGAGGTGCTAACAGTGTGAACATCCAATGTAGAAACAATTTTATTTTTATTTTTTAACATTCTGAGATTCATAATTCAGAATGCCAGACTGAAATTGCAGGAAGCTTGAACTGAATGTGTGAAAAACACTGGAGAATGACACCTGTGGGATGTGATGGAATGCCTAACGTGCAAGAGTGCCACAGACAGGGCTGTCTGGATAACCCTGAGCAGTTCTGCACTAGTGAGGGAGAGAGCTCCGTGTGTCTGTCCACAGAGCTCTTCTACCTGTTCTTTTGAATGTTCTTTTTGCATTCTCCAAGTTGTGTGCACTGGGACTTGTGTTCCAGGGCTGTGACCTGGTCCTGGGAGACTTAGTACACTCCCAGTGTCATCAAGCTGGAATAAAGCAAAGGGCTTTTGACCCAAATGACTCATTGCCTCAAGTCATGCTTTCCTGGAAGTATTTTCTGTTACTGACTTTCCAAAATATAACTTTGAAATTTGTTTTCAACGGATCTGATATTACTGCCATGTTATTTATTTCTAGTTTCAGAAATAGCCCTTGTGTTTTCTAGTAAGTGTTAGAAATGCAATAAAAATGCTGCTATCTCTTAAATGCCACCTGGTTTGCATTTCTGCAGCTTGTTTGAACTTGCAAAAGTGAGGGTTGCACTCTTGTGAGAGTGCATGTCTTCATACTTATGTGACAATATGAGGTGATGTTTTAATTCCTTCTTTCCGCTTCTCAACAGCACATACAATGACAACACGTTTCAGCCCCTGAGCTGTGATACGAAAACAGAAACAAGAGATGTAACTACTGGTGATGACAACTTAGATGTACTTCTAATAACTCATCTGAAGCTGTGCAAAGCTCTTTTGCAGGTGAGAAATAACTGATGGCATTCTGAGGTAGTTGTTGATTTTTGAGTGCAGATAAAAATGAACACGTAGCTGGTTCTTCTTCAAAAGCAGAAAGATTCAGAATAGCATTTGAGTTCCAGTAGTGCAGCGTATATGTGCATATGCACAGAAGTATCATGCACGTGTCATCCAAAACTGGTGTCTTTTTAAAGCCTCTTGGTTTCCTGGAACTTCTGGTACCCAAAGCAGGCTGCAGGAGACTGGTTTGGGTTGAATTTTGTGTTGATAACAAGTGATCCGTTTTTTTTTCTTTGTGAACAGTAAAACCACTATCTCTAGAAAGAATCTGGTGACACACAGGGGAAAAAGAGTATTTCTCTTTCCTGAGACCTTGTTCCACAGCAGTTACAGTGCTCAAAGCACAATTTTGTCCTCAAAGAACCACCTCTGCTTTGGATGGCCTGCAGAGGACAGCGTAACTGTTAGTACTGATCTGTGTCACAGTTGTCAGTGGATGAGGCACACAAGAATTTCGAATGCTGGACAGCCTTTTCCAGTAGGACATCACTTCATCCTGTTCTGCTCAGCAGCTTTGTGCTCAGAAGCGAGGCCGTGCTGTGATGGGGGAAGAGGCCTTCGGAGAGGATCTGGTGTCTTCTCACAGACTTTGGATGTGTGCTTCTATGAAACACATACTCGTTCTTTTTGAGTTTGATGCTGCCTTTGTTTCACATACTCAGATTAGCATATTGCATTTCAGAAACTGAGGTCACCACACGTAGCCCGGATTGTCCAAGAGAATGTCCTGGAAGAAGTGTCAGAGCAGTTGCGAGTCCTGGGGGATGTCTTGGATATGTCTGTTCAAGAAAGTGAGTAAATGCGTGTTGCCAAGGTGTACTGCAGATGTGAGAGGTACAGGGAGAACATCAGAGTTTCACTCTGAATTCTTCACAAATATTCACATAATTAAAAAAGCTGTTACAGATAATTTCTAAATTATTTTGGAGAAAACAAAAGTCATGATTCGTTCTCCTTTTGCAAGGTAAAAAAAAAATTGAAGTCTGGCTCAAGGAAATAGCTGAACAGTGTGGTGTGTTTTAGAAACAGGGATGTTACAGACAGTGGAATTTGAAGTCAAAGAACAGCAAAATGCCATTAATAAGTCTTCAAAATGTATTATTTTACTTAGCTTATTGAATTGTTACGCTTTTGTACACATTACGAAGAGGAGTTCAGTGTACATCCTGCCCTGCTCTTTCCATTAACTGTTGGAGATAACAAAACAATAAGGGCACAGTGGGAGACTCTGAAGGTTTTTGTTCCCATCTTGGTACTGTGCAGCAAAACAAATGCAGATTTTAGCTGGAAGCATTTGCTGACAGATCTTATCTGAAGGATTCAAATACAGAGAGATGCTCTGAGCAAGGCTCAGAAGAGCCTATAGCACAGCACGTGCAGAGTCCTAAATGCAGAACAGAAGGGCACTTTACTCCAGGTGAGGCCTCACCAGAGCAGAGCGGAGGGGGGAGGATCCCCTCCCTCGACCTGCTGGCCACTCTCTTCTTAATGCAGCCCAGGATCCCATTGTCCTTCTTGGCCACCAGGACGCAGTGCTCGTGGCCAATCTGTCATCCACCGGGACACACAGGTCCCTCTCCTCAGAGCTCCTCTCAGCAGCTCATCCCCCAACCTGTACTGGTGCATGCAGTCATCCCTCCCTAGGTGCAGGACTCTACACTTACTCTGTTAAACTCATCTGGTTCTTTTCTGCCCAGCTCTCCAGCCTGCCCAGGTCTCACTGAATGGCAGCACATCCCTAAGCTGTTCCTCCCAGCTTTTATATACAGGACGGTGCTTTTATGAAGTGTTTGATAAAAGAAAGCCTCCTTCAGCCTATGTATGGAGGTTCAGAATTTAACTCTTGTGAAGGTGCATAAGGAAGAATCTCTTAAGATGCTTTACTTCTGGCTGGTAGAAGTGAAAATGGTTCTGCTCACAGAAAGTTCTTTTGAAACCTAACTTCAGTGATGGGAAAAATGAATGACGAAGCAAAGGGCAGTAGAGCTTTGCTAAGGCATCTCATTCAGGTCTCCTAATGACAGTTTGGGGCTGCAACACAACCATCTTGCTGAAATGTGTGCTTGCAGACGTTAAAACCTCCAGCTTTGATCAAAGCCACCTATATTATGCAAACTCTAGATATGCCACCTGGTGCCTCATTTCTCAAGTAAAATTCAGAATCTGATAAAGTTTACTGACTTCCTAAAATATGATTTTTCAGTTATTCAGAAGTATAAGAAGAAGAAGCACTATCTGAAAATCTGGAGTGATCTTGCAGAACCTGGCAGTATCTTGTTTGCTTCAGCAGAAAGATTGCATCACGCCCTGAAGTACACACTGGCAGTCAAAGTGAAGGAAAAATACCCCGGCCAGTTGGAAGCAGGTACAGTCTGCTCCCTGCACCAAGGGCTGCTTCACTTCAGCTGAATGTTATCACAAGAATGAAAGCTGTCCTCATGCATTTAAAGAACATACTTGTTTTAGCAGCTCTGCAGCATTTCCTTTATTCATTTGTTCCTTTCTGTTTCTTTCAGTTTTGCGAAGGTTGCTGGAGCAGATCGTCACCTGCGACGGCCTGCTGCCCGCGCCACGTCTCCAAACAGAGCCAGTGACTTTATTCCAATTTTGTAGCTACCTGGAGAAACACCAAATTACCAGCCTGGAAAAACACGTAGGAAAACTTGCTAAAGAAGGTAATGGCAGCACTGGGCACAGTTTACTGGTGCAGATCAACTTCCAGAACAGAAAACCACCCAGCACTGCACTGCCAATTTGTTTTAATTCCCCTTTGCAGCTTTAACACAAATAGGACTGGGTAGAAATAAAACAGAAGTGTGAAAGTTTGTCTTAAGTGTCAAAAAAAAAAAAAAAAGAGTTCTGAAATATACTGCAGGAACTGCTTCAGCAACCATCTACAGGGAGATCAGAGGAGTGCATAACTGCAGTGTTGCGTGGCTGTATCAGCAGCAGTGACACAGATAACAGCAATAACATTTCAGATGTTACTAATGCAGTTCTCAGAGGCAGCCCATGTCTTGCTGGAATTTAGCCCAACATAAAGGCACTTTAAACTTTGTCTGTATTAGAAAATTATTTTCAAGATGACCCTGCCATTGGCTGCATCTTTAGTCTTATTTCAGTCTGTTAGGGGACGGAGGACTTGTGCATTACAACACCTGCAGTATTCTTCAATTTCAAATTGCCAATCCAGTGCCTCGCTTCCTCTTCCTGCAGATGACGTGCTGTTCTCATCAGCCAATGCAGCTAGATATTTCTGAGCTGTTGGGAAGAAGTATTGAGCTTGATCATCTTTTCCTTATTTTAGGAAGGTTGTGGTGGCTGTGATGTCCTGGGTCTGTCAAGGAGCAGGCTTTGCTGCATGCTGTGTTGAATGGTGGGATAATAGGCACTGCTCCATTTGTTGCCAGGCTTGGTGTAGGAGGAAATGAAACAGTGAAAGAAGCCAGTAGTGTCAAAGGGGCAGTCGTCCTGATGTGCTCCCTGCCCCCCCTAGCACTCTTACTGCCGTGTGAACAGCTTCCAGACAGCGCTGGGGGAGTCAGTCCTGTGGGAATCTCTCCACTGACCACAAGTGATGCTGAGTCCTTTCACTTGCAGTGATGCTGATTGAAGAACTGCAGTGCCCTGGACGGCTGAAGACCCTGAAAAAACTGAAAGGAAGACGTGTGAATCGGCTGCAGCCGCTGCCTCAGTCCTTGAGGCTGCTCAGCATGCTGCAGCTCGATGAGAACCACCGCGTCAGCAAAGCAGCCACAGCCTGCCTCTCCCGTGCAGCAGCAAACAAGAGCTTCAGGGACAAGGTTAAATCCTCCTTCCTATAGCTTTTCTAATTAGGCGTGGGGCGTGCGACTGTCGTGTCTTTCAGCAGTGCTGCTACCCCCTGTGCCCTCCATTCAGCTGTTACCCTGAACTGAAACCTCATCCGTGCTCAGGTGACTTCTGCATGTCCTCGATTCGCTCTCACACTGATAACTCAAAGCTAATGTCGGTCTGAATTTGAGTGCTTGACTGCACTGAAAGGTATAAAACTGTTTTGTCTTTCAGGCTCTCCTTTTTTACACCGATGTTTTAGTTGGCTGTGATGCAAGACTTCAGCAGGCTGCGTGTTTGGCCCTTAAAAATCTCAGGGTGTGTATTTATAGCTGTGCTTGTTTCTTGTCAGGTCTGGCAAATGGCTGAATGCTGAAGTGTGACCTATTTTTTAAAATCTGGTACTTCTTCACCTTCCTTTTGTCTGGAATTAATGATTTCTTTGACTGCCAGGGTACCAAAATGTTACTGCTGTTACTGAGAGCAGCAGGCAGCAGGAGCTCCACACAATGTGGAGTGCCTCAGTTTAATCTGACAGGCACAGCACAGCGGGTTAAAGGATGCTTCTCAGCTTCTTCATTAGCACAGCAGACAGGGCCTGACTGGGGGACTCCGGGTGTGCAGGACAGCGAGCAGTGGAGTCACCTCTGTGTGGAGTCAGCTCTTAGCTTTAACTGTAGAAGTTAAATCAGATCATCTTATTTTAATAATAGCTGATAATAGAAAATAAGAACAGTATTTGTATTGCTATGATAAACAATTGTCTGAATGGATTTCCATCTACCTAGCAGCCACGAGTCTGTAATCAGTTTGCACACAAAGGATTATTGATGGCAGTTTCTACAAGTGTAGCTGTGAGATGGGCTGACAAACAAGCCTTGGCTAAGTCACATCTGCACAGCGAGTGCCTCCATGGCACAGCTTCCCAGTGAAGGTCCTCACTGTTCTTTGCTGTCCAACGGTACTGCGGCAGTGAACTGGACACCAGAGTTTTAACCTTTTTTCATGTTTTAAAACAGGAGAGAAAGGACGAGGCAGAAGTGAGATCACGCTCAGAAAAATTAAGTGCAAGCTGATATATTAGGGGAGAAAGATCCCAGTCACGAGAAGAAATGGGAGATTGTGTGTTTACTTTGAAAAAGTGTTCATCCAAATGTTTGCTTAAAAGCTTCCACTGCACTTTTCTCAAATAGGGCATAGAGAGCATTGAGCAGGTTGCTCACCTGTGCCAATCTGAAGCAGAGGATGTAAGGAATGCGGCCAGGGAAACTACGCTGTCCTTTGGTAAGTTGTCATGCAACTTAAAATGTGGATTGTGAAGAATAGTGTGGAAGTCCAAACCAGAACAGGCCTGGAGCTCTGCTTGTGTGTTGTACACGAGCACACCTAAGGCAATGGAAGTGTTTCATGAACAGCCATTTCATACCATTAAGGTGCCACATATAATAACCAAAGGCTTCTGTTACTGCTTGCAGAACCAGGCCAAGGTTATTGCAGGACAAGGTGCTGTAAGAACCACTGAATTTTTTGAGGAGGTGGCAGGTAAATGCTTCAGTTGCTGACTGCTGCTGGAGTACCTATTGATGCTAGTGCTGGCATCAAATTTTCCCCTTCTGGCTATTGTAAAAATGCTATTGAAACCCAAGGGATTAAAATTACGCTGGTTCTGTGCCACCAGATGACTGAAGACCTTTAATATATAACCGCAGCAGATCCGTGAGCCTGGCAGCTCCGTGCTGCCTTCTCATTCCTGTTGTACAAACTGTGTGTGTGGTTCTTCACGAGTGCAGTGAGTGCCCCGAGGAGCTGGCCTGCTCATCAGATGTCCATGTTCTTTGCTCCAGGCTGGAATGTGCACTTCTGCTGAAGGCAGAGTTGTGTGTGAAGCGCCTCGCTGCCAGGAGGACGCGGTCTCCTGGGAGATGGTGGTGATTTCCTGCTCTGCTCTTCCTGAAAGCACTTCAGAGCTGTGCTTAGCTCTGGGAATCTCCAGACTGACTTCACAGAGATGCCCAGGGCTGTGTGCACTGCAGAGCACGCTTTCCAGCTGTGATGCTCCACACTGTTAATGCTGTGGAGGTGTTTACAGGTTATTTTTTGTAGCAGGTTTTGAACTCTGCTGGTTATAGAGGTTTGTCGCTGCTGAGATCCTTATTAGCTCTGTGCCAAGTCACAACAGAACTATTTCTCACTATTGCTTTTCTCAGGTTGCTTCTAACTGCTTTCTTTTCCTCAGCGTGAGACGTGTTTTCTTTCTCCATAGGTGAGAAGGGACGGCAAGCCTTCGAGAAAATGGACAGGATTTGCTGCGAATTGAGGGACACTGTGCAGCAAGAGGCTGAAATTGAGATCACAGTATTTTAGTGGTGGAATGTAAGGAGGTAAATCCTGCTGTCCTCACAGCCACCTGTGGGTACCCGGGGGTGGAGTGCTGTTGTCAGTGCCTTGTTTCCTTACACCCTGCTCTGGACATGCTGCCTTCTGACAGTGGCTCTGTTTCCAAAGTGGGCACAGTTTGCAGTCTAAATCAGACAGACTGGAATCTCCTTTTGTTTTTCACTTTCAGCTGAATGAAACAACCACGTGGGGTGGCTCAGGGCACCGTGAGAGTGAAGCCTACATCTCCCAGCACCACTCAACCTGAGTGGTGTGCAATCTGCCTTTCTCTGAGCAATGCAGGTCGTCCTCCAGCAGTCTGTGTGGACAGCAGCTGCCACGTGGCTTAGGGAAATCCAGCAGCACTGTTCGGTGGTTTCTTTTCCTTGAACACACTTTTGGTGCTGAAGAGAAGCTTCTTGTTCCAGAAGCCATTTTTCTTTAACTTCTTTTGGTAATCAGTGTGACTGAGGACAGCCTGGGGAAGGATGGGAAAGGCCCAATAGTGTATATCCTCAGCAGTTTGCAAGGGGAAGTTTTTTATCGTATTAACCATGTACAAATCAGACTGCCATAGGATAGGTAGGGCTGTGTAAGGTTTGTAGGAAAAGAAAACACTTTATTCCTGTAGGCATAGGTCAGGGCCTTGTATAATCACACACCCACTGCCCAGCAGGGGAGGGTAACCGTGACATGAAGTCTGGCTTCAGGTCAGGGACTTGAAAAAGTGTACATATTTTATTATATACTTTTTAGCTATTCAGTATTTATTTGTTGGATTTCATACTTTCTGGACTTTATTAAAACTTGAGACGAACCCTGCCTGTCCTTCACACGGGTGCAGCTCAGGCACTGCATACCAACCTGGGCCGTGTGCCATTGACGTCTGCTGTCCTCTGCTCCCCCCGCCCAGCTCGGGCCCACGCGGCGCTGGCAGAGGGCACTGCCCCTGGAGCAGCAGCTCCTGGAAACCCTTCAGCCCTTCGCGGTGCTGAGGTTGTGCCGTTCCAGAGCACCCTTTAACCTCCCCTGGAAGCAGCTGCTCCCCGATTCCATCTCTCCTTTGGATGTACCGAGTCTGCTTTTCATGGACAGATCTGTCCGGGGTGCGTGGCTCAGGCGGACCCCACTGCACACTGAGGTACAGCAGAACCCCCACAACCTCAGTGCGGAGGCACCGTGCGGTGCTCAGGACGGCGATTACTGAGGCAGCGTTAATGGCGGGTGCCTAAGCTAAAAGAAGGGGCGGGGGGGGGGGGAGAGCTCGGCCCCACTGCTGCAGCTCCAGCACAGCCCTCCCGAGGTCGGGGCCTTTAAGCTGCGGGTGCCAGGCCGCAGCACAGACGCAGCAGTGTGACACCAACGTTCCTTACAAAAAGAGTTTTATTGTTACAACTGAAACGGGAACTGAAAACTGCTATGGAAACCGAGCAAACTGTACAGTTCTGTAACTTCTGAGGTCTCTGCAGTGGCTTACACAAAAGACGATACCTGAAAATGTGTTATACCAAAACATTCAGCTTTTTGGGTTTTAATTTTTTTTAAAAAAGAGTATCTTGTGTTGAGCTGTAAAAAAAGAAAAGTCCTGGCTTAAGGCATAGAGCAGAGCAGCTCCCTGCGCTCCTACCGAGCTCCACGCGGACAGCTGTGCGGGAACGGGTTCACCACACACCCACTCTGAAACGCTACTGTATATACACACCCAAATACTACGAGCACAGACAGGACACCAAAACAGAAACACTTCACAGCATCGTGAGCCTTATCCACACCTCCGTGGCTCATGGGGCACACTGAGTTCTGCTCCTGGGCTGGGAAAGCACGAGGGCACAGAGGGGCGTTCACAGCTTCGCCCGCGGGAACTTCCTCGTGCTCAGCAGTGCCTAAGCACAGCACATCTGAGTTACGAAGGGAGGATGCTCTACTTCTCTCAAGGCTGAAGTCCAAAGCACCCCTTGGGAGCGCTATGGTTTGCTTTTTTTGCCTTTTCCCGAGGGGACCCTCGGAGCAGAGCACTGTGGCAGTCCTCCAAGAAGAGATCTCTGTCCCTGAAAACAGCGCATCGCGCGCCGGGAGCAGAGGTGAGGTGTGAATACGGCCCACGCCACACTCTGGAATGTCTGTACTGCTCTCACTCGGCTGAAACGAACCATGCTGACAGCCGGGGTACACTGAGTACGCAGAGATTTAATAGAAGTCATGCCGAGTTCCAGGCGAGTACGTGTTACCTGATCAGCGCGCCCTGCGGCCGAACGAGGACACCCAGCAGCACCCCCTGAACCGCAGCCACCGAACGAGCAGCTCATGCAAATGTAACGGGCACATCGGGGCGCAGGAATAGACGTTCTTTCACCTTTCAAGCACATGGTGCTGGTCAGGATGCTAGAGGACTTCACATGCATTCTAATACAAACGATGTACAAATGCTCAGAACAATGTTCTACCAAAGGACGGAGGGAACAGTGGGGAGAAAGCGATCGCACACTGCATCTTAAATACACAGATGAGCCATTATATATTACCATTTTTCTATACTTATTTTTCAGGATTCCAGTAATACAACTAGCTATTACCTGGGTACAGCATTACTGTTCCAGTACTGGTCTGACCAACAGTCTCACAGGCAAAGCATCGACCCCCAGCACGACCTGAGGACTTAGCACTGTACTCGTGACCAGCCCTTGAGGCAAGCTTAACGACAGGCAGAACAGAAACAGCTCCCCCCACTTCACCTCTTTATGCACTGAAGGAAAAGAGCTACACCTACAGACACAGCTCTGCAAAAATAAAACATGGAGTGGGAAGAGACCTATTAAGATACTCCACAGTGATGACTGCACTGAGAATGGTGGTTAAGTGCCGTGAAGCACAGAAAAACAACAGGAACTGATTAGCAGCACTGCTGCAGATCAGCTGACGTGGTTTGGTTTCATTCACTTCCTCTTTCAGTAGTGAATTTTAACTCTTCTGTTCTGTGACATCAGCAAAGAATTCTTTGCTATTATTTAAATCATCGTAATTTGGTACTAATGTGACTAAGGCTGCTCGGTGCAATGCAGGCACTCAGTCACAGCTCTACCCCTGCACCCAAATCCCTCATTGCGGGCGCTCATGATTGGAGTGCTGGGCCTGAGCAGCCCCCCCCAGGCTCACCCCCACACCTCCGTGTCCAGTGATCACCACGCAGCGTATCCTCAAGCCACACTACACCAGTACTTCAAATCTTTGCTTCAAAATAAGCAAAACACCCAGATGCCTGCATCATAAAGCACCCGAAAGGCTCTGAGACCAACACGTCTCCGTTGGGCTTTAAGGTCTTAGGGAAGCTGCCTGCTGGCCGTGCTCTCGCGCTCGCTGCCTGCGGTGCTGCTGAGCACACAGCACGCTATGCCACACCAAGGAGATGTGGAGTGAAACTGCATTTTACATTCCAAACAGTGAGGTTTAAGAACTGGTCCTTCTGAATGCCAACCAAACAGCTGCAAAATGCTGGTAGATGTGTTTTGGTTGAATTCCCCTTCCTATTTCCTTCCCTCCCCTCAACTCCTCCTAACCCAGAATACAAAGGTAAGAACAGCTTTACAGAGGATGGTGCAATGTCAATAGGTATATGTGCAAGTAGAGCGCCAGAAAGCCAACGAGAAGATACATTTCTTTAGGAAAAAAAACAAGGAAAAAAGAGCTGGACATGTTGGCATACCCTGAGCAAACGCAGAAGCCTGTCCTATACACAGCGTACGACCAGGAGCTCTTTCAGCAAAGTTCTGCCAGGATTAAATACACCAATACCACAGGCACTGCCCACAGCTCAGCCTTTAACAGACGAAGCAAGTTAAAAACCCAACCCAACCCAACCCCCACCCAGCCACAGCTGCCCCCACCCCTTCCAAAACATTTACATTCTTCAGGTATGTGGGTTTACTTTTCTTTTTGGGGATCTCATCGATGTAAGTGGTGTATTTGGTTACAACACTTGGAGAGTACAAGCAAGTCTCACTTGTGCCTAGCTTTTCTGAAACAAAACAAAAAGAACTGGCTTTTTAGAAAAGGCTAAAAACAACAATGTGTTGTAATTCCATTATTGAGTTTTTTTTAAAAAAAGAGAAACAAAGAAAAACAAAGAAAAACAGACTATTTGGCATTTTCTCTGTTTAACTCCTGAATGTTTTATGGCCCTGAGATTAGAGTATCATGTTCTTGGGACCACAGGGCTCGATAAAACCCTAGTGCAGCAATTCTCTCTTTAACCCTAACCGAAGTTCTGGCCTTTCACCCTAAGATCTCTCTCTGCTGATCAAGGCTCAGCGCCTCAAGGAGCTTTCTCGTACAGAAGCTTATTACAAACCGGTCAGATGGTGTTTTCTTCAGGGTCAGTCGTGCTGGCATGTCCATCAGTGAAAACATACCCTGTAACAGAGGTAAGCTCCTGCTGTGAGGAAAGTGAACATGCATATATTCACTAGAAATGGCTTCCAAGTTGTCATCACATTGTCATCGTCATCTTCTACGCCTTCTGACTTCACCGACTCTTCTTTGTGGGGTGAGACGTGCACGTTTTCACCAACAGTTCTCCTCCGAATTTCAGTGTCTTGACTAGTGCTTAAGGACAAATGAACACATGTTCAGTACTGGATTTTCCCTATGAAGAAGGAGCTGACCTATCCTCAACCGCCTCCTGCTTCCACTGCTCCTCCTACATCCCCACAGCCACTGAGACAAGAAAGGCCCAACCTACATGTGGGAACATCAGGGTTCTGAAATCATGCCCCTGCCCACCGCGTCAGAAAGCGATGGAATTACAGTCTGTGCAACCACGACTCGGGCGGGGCGGCCATGTGCACTGTGATGGCTTTTAGTGATGGAACTGAAGACTTCTCCATCTTTAATAGTCTTCAACACTTCTTTTTCTAGATACAAAACCTCCATCATGTCGGCAGTATACTGACACCCAGAGAGGGTTCTTAACTGGAACTTTTAGGCCTACTGTACAGCTTTTTCCACCTGAATCTAGAAAGCAGAGCATCACCAAAGCTGGGAGAACAAGTAGAGTGGTAACCAGCTGGGAGCTGCTTTGCACAGGATCTCCTACACATCTGCTGGCAGCTCGAGTATGGAGCCCAGCAATGTGTCATCTCAGGCAACAGACTGCTTGGGGAGGAAAATGCCCCACTAAGGCTTCTGCCTCTTCTCTGCTCATCTCTGCCAGCTTGTCCATTCCCCAGCGCTCCACTTCTTCTGCCTCTTCCTTCCCTATCTACCTGCCCACCCCCCTCTTGTCTAGCATGTTCTTCTCACATCCCTTCTGGACTCACTGTCCTAGACACGAGGACCACAGCACTGATCAACAGGAAGCCTCACTGATCAACAGCTACAGTACTGCTGTGGAATTAAGGAGCTCAGGATGCAAATCCCAGCCTTTTCTAATGTGGAACATTGCTTCAGATAGGATTTCACTTTAACAAGGTAACAAACAGATGTCTGGTGCAAACCAGCCTCTTAATTAGTGGGGAAGACAAGCAGTTCCAGAGGATGGATGACTCAGCCCCAGCCTCAAACTAGTGCCCATAATAAAATTAATGTGTGTCTGAGCTGCTCTGAGCTGGACATGCCTTATATTCATTTAGACTCAACTGTGAAAGGTATTTCCAGGAAATGCACCAGCCCACATTGCCCATCCAATCCAAACCTTCCCTCCTGGAGCATGAAACCACTCCCCCTTGTCCTATCACTACCCCAAGTAAAAAGTTGATTCCTCTCCTTTCAGCAATCCCCTTTGAAATACTGAAGGCCATAATGAGGTCTCTCACAGCCTTCTCCTCTCCAGGCTGAGCAAGCCCGTTTTCATTCGTGCCTATTCCCACTTCCAAGATTTTTGTTCTTTTTAGTAAAGACATTTGGAATTTGAGTAATCCACTTCCCAAATCTCCCCCACTGAATTAAAGAATAAAATCCCAATCTAAACACAGTTTCCATTAAGCAGGCAAAGAACACTTTCGTTTTCTCTCTGCCTCCAGCAGAATTTGGGGAGAGATCAGTTCTGCTCATGTTCTCAGCCTCTGTGCACTGCTCTGTGAATTAAGAGGTTTATTTTGAAGGAAGACTGCTGGGAACGTGTCTCTCTAATCTCCAGTTTGCAGTCATACACTCCCTCACTGGTCTGATTGAATAAAATACATCAGCTCTACCAGCTGCATCTGTTGACAAAACTTTCAAGCACTGCAGAAAATACTGAAACTTGGTATTTTTATTCCAGTGTTCCTGGATATGAAGCTGATCATGTCTTCTTAGAAGGCTAGATAGTGGGGGAAAGCCAAACTTTTCATGGATCGCCTCTGCTGGAGCCGGGCAGTCTTCAGAAGTCACTGTTAAATGCTTATTTTCTGTTCTGAATAAACTAGTGAAGGTTGAGGCTGACTGCAGCCAGCTCCAGCCGCTCAGATGAAGCGGGAGGGACATCTAGCGGCCACCGGCAGGCAGCCGGGCTCCTCCGCGGTCAGACCTCTTCTCAGAGCACTTCCCCTTACCCGTCGCTCCTGACAGTTAAGGTTACAACGACAGGTAGAGAAATTCTCTGTTCACGAGCCCCTTCTTCTACTCCTCTCATCAAAAGCAGCTTTGCTTAGAATTAATTTCACGTTCCTAAGTGCAGCTAAAGCTGTCAGCTAGCGTGGCTGCAATTAGCACAGCTAATGGCAGAGCTCCCGTGTGACACACACATTCCGTGTAAACTGAGACTAAGCCACCTCATTCTGCTGCCATTTCTCTCACTACTGCAGGGTCCCACTAAAGAAAATGCTGAAGAACTTTTCCATAAAGTATGCACAGATTGTTTTGGAACTGCTATTACATTAATTCAATCAACAGCTGTTCAGGATTTTCCATATTAAAATATATTACCGAGCAAGCTTAGGACAAGCTAAAGTGGGAAATGAAATGAATTACCTGTCTGTGATCAGTGGCGCAGACGAAAAAGCTCTGCCATCTGGAACCATCTCTTCAGCAGTGCTGGCAGAGCATCTCACCTCCTCCTCCGCCACTTGATGCTTAGGAAGGAATTCTGCATGTTCGTGCATCCTTCCATTGTGCATTTCTGAGGTTCTCTTTGGTGGTCTGGGAGGAGGTGGGGTATGTTCAGGTGGTGGGTCCAGGTCTTCATTGGAGAGCTCTTTCCACTGTTCCTTTAGAGAAGGAAATGCCCTTTTCAGTTTTCCATTATTTATTTTATTGAACTACTGTCACTTTAATTTGTCAGGGCTTTACACTCTATCTTCTCACTTATTTTTAGCATGCCTATTCATTTGCATTGAAAAAAAAAGAATGAAAAAAGGGACACAAAAATAACAAATCTGAGCTATATCCAGTACATTGAAGACAGGAGGTATGTAAGCAAGAAATTTTAACCTATGTCTGGGAATAGTACACAGCATGAAGTGGAACTTACGTTGCCAGCTTCGCTGTAAGGTTTCATTGCGATACTTCAATTTCTGTCCTAACAGAAAGCTGATGGAAGATGAGGCAGACACAGCCAACCCTCCCCCAGTTAAGGTGCCGAAAAGTACACAGGCACCAGCTATTACTCTACAGGGCTGCAGGAAGTACTCTGAAGACAGACAGTAAAGTGCTGCATTTAAGTGCTGCATAATATAAAAGTGTATTGAAGCCGATGGAATTTAAAGCTTCTTTCTGTTCTGTTGATCCCACTTATATTCTACAGTTAAAGAGTTGCAGCTTACTACACATCTGGTTCTGCAGTCAGTAATACTCACCTGCACTGAAGCATCCCCCATAATGAATTTTGCCCCCTCAATAACAGCTAAGTAGGAGAACCGAAGCTGATCCGCTGTCTGTATAAGCCCCATTCTGTACTTCCTCATTTCTAGGAGAACCTGTTTAACATCCACAGAAGAAGGATCTTTCCGTTTGTCCATCTGAAGATAAAAATTTGAAACATACTTTAAGCTCTGACAAGATTCAAAATGATGCCTGGCTTCACAGTCCAGCTTACTGACTGTCCTATACAGACTGCAGTGTTAGTACGCTAAGAAAAAGCTCAGGAATGGAAAACTGCACCGGTCTCTATAATCCTCAGTGTTTTCCCCTTTTTTTTGGTCTTGTTTTGAAGATGTAGAAAGTAAAATAATTTAAGAAACAGATACTCTGACCTAGTTAGTTGATCTCAGTCAGTGACAGAATGTATTTCCATTGTTTCAGGAATTACTGTACATACTGTAAATACAGGTATTACTGTATTTACAGTGTTTCAGGATAGCTTACACTGTTTTTTAGCAAACACATTTCTCTTTAGCACAGGGGTAAAAACCCATCCTTGCAAATCACTCTAAAATTTGGAGTTTTCTTCCCCAGACTCGGATTGCCAGTTAAGAATGAGATCCACCTTAGTTTTAAAATGGAAGACAGTCCCAAACCAGAAAACACCGCAGCTCTTTGTACACCAAAAGAAACCACTCTTCAAGGGAACTCTACTGAAACAGAGCATCATCTGGGCACAGCAGTGCTTACCAGCAGAAGACACGTATCGACCAGACAGAAAGTTCCTGATCTCCCAATTCCTGCACTACAGTGCACCACAACAGGTCCATAGTCAGCATTAAGCGAGCCAGATTCTCTCACTTTGAACAGGAAATTGAGGAATGAAGCAGGAGACTCTGGGACTCCAAAGTCAGGCCACGTGGTGTAATGGAAGTGCAGAATCTCTCTTGTTTCCTGCGTCTGTAACAGACAGTACTTATGAGGAGTTTCAGCTGGGCACACAAATCAAGAGCTGTTCCAAGTACAGCTGCTTACAGCCATGTTCTAATGAGCAAATGCAATTCCTCACACGTTCATATTGTCCCACATACTTAGACACGCAGCTTCAAATATCAGATAGTTATATAGCTTCAAACATTACATGTTTATGGTTTTAGGTCAATTTCAAATTTGTGGCTATGGAAAAACGTTAGCAGTAAATCTGGTTCATATGACAGGGAAGCATCAGCTCAGCTTTCTGTGATATTCAGACTACACTTTCACTATTTCATGAACATTACAGCTTTAGAATAGTTGATTTAAATTCAAATGACAAAGTCCCATACTCAGAAGAGGTTTCCACATCTGCTCAGCTAATAAACTAATCACAATTAATTACCCCTTTTTGTAAAAGTCCTCTGTTTTGGGCAAAGGAGACTGATAAGTAAACTTATGTATCATCTACCTGATGCTTTTTTCAGTATAGTTCAAATGCTTGCACTGAGACAGCTAGCACTACTGCTGTCCAACCAGGAATGGCTGAATACTGTTTGAGGAGTTCTCAAAATGCTGTACAGCAAGCTACAGAAGCCCTTCCCACTTTCTGCAGACAGAACACTTGCATGACAACTCACGTGTTCCCTTTCATCTTACTCCCAGACTGGAAACTTTCTTTCAGGACTACTGAATCCCCGATGCTCACATCCTGTTAATTCAGAGGTATAACCACCTGAAGCATGGCCATGGCAGATACACTTAATACACCAAACAAACTGCAGTAGCCAAATCCTTTCTTGACTGTCATTTAATTGCTCAAATTTCTATCTGCCTCCTCACATTTCCTGGCAGAACGAAGTGCACACGATGTAAAGGAGTATTGATACCTTCCAGTACTGAGCAGTATGAGGACAGAACAGAACCATGGCTAGAATGCCACAACATACACACCTAGCTCACGGCTGGGAACCCTACACACTGTCTGCAGTTACCCACACTCATTGAAAGTGATGGCAGTGCTCCTCCCCAGCCTCACCCCGGAGCTTTCCATCAGGGGTCACTGCTCTGAACGACTGTTTTTGTCTTTCTCCTCTGTCACAGTAATGCTCTAATACCAGGCAGCTTCACAGAACAATCTCATACAGAATCACCAATTCCAGCACAAAATCTGCTGCATTTCACAGCAGTTTTTTTCAGACCCTCAGTGATGAGGTGAGTCTCACCTCACACAGAATAAAGGAAGTGACAGCTAGTAGTTTCTGTACTTACTGTAAGGTTTTCCAACTCTAGTTGCCGCACTGTGTAATACGATTTTATATCTTCTGATATCAAGGTTAGCTTCAAGTTTGTATCTTCAAAAAACATCTCCTTCTCTTCCTTCTGTGGCCAGTACTGTGCACACTTTATCTACAAACAAATGGGTGCCATTTATGCATCATTTATACTTGTGTAAAAGGCAAATATAACTATCCTAAAATACACAACACTTTCTCTCATTTTATTAATAAGAAGGACTAATTTCAACGTGAGGAATAGCACTCTTCTTTTTTTTTTGCTGCAGAACCACATCTTTTTTTGTATGAGTCAAATTATTCTGACCTAAGGACTGAGGATAGCTTTGTGGCAGTAGAGCTCTTCTACATGGAAGCTGGAAGAGCATGCAACAGGATTGTACCTCTGTGGAATAATCAAATAAAATAATAAATAAAATAATCAAAATTACCAGTGTCATTATTTATTGTAGCTTGTATAACACCATTAATAACAACCAAGAATGCCCAGTAACTTTCGAAATGAAAAGCTGTCGAACACTGCCAAAACATGGACTCTGATGTACGCTGCATTTTATGCATTACCTTCACTGAAATATTTCCATTTCAGAAGATATGTCAATGAGAGCAGAACAAACCATAAAGAGTCAGGAATTCAACAGATAAGCTACTACAGAAAATGACAGCACGACATCGGATGAAGTTTGGGGTTATTCCTTTCACTTACCACAACAATAAAAACAGCAGTGAGATCATTCTGATTTTACACAGCACACCTTAAAAGCAGAGGGCCCTGTGCTCAGCAAACATCCCTGTTATGTCTTTCTGGCTGAGTTTCAGTTTACTCAGCAAAGTTCTCCTGCTATTTCTGCCATTAAGCACTGCTCCTCTGAAACAGGATTTCAGCCACCACTTGTGCACAGCTCAGCTTCCGATGGGAACGGACTGCTGGACGTGGTGAATGATGCTTTTATTGAAGGCCAAATAATGTGGATTTAACACTGAAGTGGAAAAACGCCAGTAAGTACAGAACAGCCTTCTCACCTCCAGGACCTTTTCTGACAGCACTTTAATAAGGGAGTATTTCAGTCTATGGTACACTTGTTCTAGCTTTGCCCAGACTAGTTCTAGCTTTATTCAAATTGCATCCTCTAGTTTCTCAGGGTCTAGAAGGCAGTTAAAATTCTCAGCACTTCTTTTTTTTTAGTCTTAACGTTTAAGAAGCAGCAACAGCTTCATGTCTGATTTATGCATCAAACATTCCTGTAAACAGTATTTTGTTGTGCTCCACTGCTGGCCCCCTACTGCCACATGCCGAGAAGCGTTAGCAGCCAGCCCCGAGGGGTCAGCATAACTCATTCTGTTTGAAACTACTGACACAGCAGAGAGTGGGAATGGTTGGAAAGGAAGAAACTACTGAAAACTGCAGTTATTGCAATTCCTGAAGATGAAGTTTCACTTGCAGTACCAAAAATAAAAGCAAAACACGCAAAATCACCATTGCAGTTAATAAAAACACAACTGCTTCCACAGAACTTTCCCGATGATTGAGAATTCTTTCCTCATTATGCAAAGCCACGCACCACCCAGTTGTCACTGGTAGACACCCACTACTCCGCCACAGAAGCACCTTTATACTGACTGCACTGTAACATCTAACTTGTAATTGTGCATTTCTGTCAGTTTCTAAAACTGCTTTTTTCTCAGATCTGCTCAGACACCACGTCCACTTGTGGAGCGCAGGGCGGCAGCTGCTAGCAAACAACCAAAGCTCTGAACCCACGGGTGTAAAATTAGCTCCACGCCTGATGGTTCCTGTCTCCACCAACCTCAAAAGGGCTGAGGCACTTCCTCTCAGAACAGCAGCTACTCCGTGTGCAAGAGGAACCAAACCTTTCTATCTGTCAGCTTAATTACTTAAATAACCTCAGCTGTCTGTTTACCTACTTCCCTTCATCATGTCTGCCCTGCCTAGCGTAACCTTCCGAACCCTTCGACAGAGCTAAACCCACTGCACGTGTCCTGGTTCTGCATCACTGATGGATCAATGCTGAACAAAGACACCAGGAAAAGCACTCCTGATTGTACCCCCATGTTCCTCACACCTGAAACGTATTTTGTAAAACAATAACCCTGGAGGATAAACAGTATATGGTGAAGTTACTCTTACTGCGTGAAGGAAACTTGGAATCGGGGTGGCCCTATAACTACACTAAAACCATTTCATACTGTTTCTGAATAAACTCTTGGTGTAAGTGCCTTTGAGAGGCAAATCTGTATCCAATGAGAAGAACCACACACAGATACTTAGGTGAGAGCAGCAACCAAATACTCATTTTTGGGGAGTCATAATTCTTTCATGTCTTATTTCAGTCAAATTCAGAGGAAATTAAGACCTGCAGGTACAAACTAGATTATTTTCTGACTTAAAGGTTAGTTCACCAGGTAGTCAATCCTAAGCACTATTAGGTAAAATCACTTAGTCACCGTTTTTCCCCCTTTTTCCCTTTAATTTAATCTAAAGCAAAACATAAAACGAGCACATAGCTAAGACCAGATAAATACTTACGGATCCCTTTTCCATCACTCTGTTCAACATGACAACACCACGGCTTTTCTGTTCCCAAACCATCTCCCAGAAGTGACCACAAGTATTTGGCAAAGGTCCCTGCAGAGACAGAATAACCAGAAATGTGTTATTTTCTATTAAAATCAGAGCAATGTTTCCCAGTAAAATGTTACTACCCTAGGCAATAAATCCAGGCAAGTATCAAGCAACTTCTCAAACTGTAAAAAAAACAAACAAAAACCAACAGAACACAGTGATGTAGCTCTTTAGGTTCCAATTCTCCCATGAAAGGATGGTTAATCTTTTCTCTCCCCACACACATAACAGGAAAAGAGAAGTAGTCTCATTAGTGAGAACTGGGAGTGAAAAACGCCAAGAGAATTTTATTAGGCGGGCAAACAAAAGTAATGAGGAAATAAATCCTCACTGACTAACGAGGAGCAGAATTAATGTGTATGTGTAACTGTTCTGCAGTACAGCACTGTTACTCATAATATTTTACCATATTATACTCTACTTACAAAGCTTCATGTTTGTGCTACGTTATTTTGCTCTTCTGCACTCCAAAACCCGTTTTGAACTGGGGGCAACACAACCAACAGCACTGTGTATCTCACATTCACTAACCACCACCTTGCTCAAACAGAACAGCTGGCCTCAACAAGAGACCTCAAAAAGCCAAACCAATCCATTAAATACTGCATCGGAGAAGATCAGTAGTATCACTTAGCTGCACATATAAGCCCACCAGTTCAACCCTACAATCTGCCTACCCCATCCCGAATGAGGGAAATGTAAGTTATGCGCACAGAAAAATGTTCATATTGAATGCTGCACTGGCTGCTTCTTCATTACAGATTTATCTTTATTCTCTAGGAGGAGGAAGGAAGAGCTGCTGACCTCTACTTGAAAATATTAATCCCAGTCTACCTTTATCTAAAGTGTGGGAGGAAGGAAAAGTCAAGATTAGAGGCCAGGACTGTCTCCAGGGAACCAAACGTTTAGGACAAACAGGAATTCGGACGCAGTTGCCAGCTGTCAGAATAAGGCCACCAGGTACCTGGGTGTTCTTCAAACTGTTCCATAGTTAAGTGTGCAAATCACAGATTCAGAGAAAGATAGCAACTTTCCCTCCTGCCCATATCTCCATCGCTCAAGTCTGTATCGTAGCTTTCCTCTCAGTTTAAAGATAAAAACATTAGCACTGGCCTCCTTAAATCCTTTGGAGGTCATGCTCTTAGGATGTATATTATTGTGAATGCTGTACTAACATCATTTTCAGAAGGCCATTTTCAGAAGTGTAACAACAGACAGGCAGTGAGGCATACTGCCTGTCTGAAAGGGAAGGTCAGGTGTTAGAATATCCCCAGCATGTAACTCTTGTTATGTAACTCTTGTCTCCACTCAACCTAACAAATAAGTATCTACTAAATTACATTTAACTGTGTTTTCCACATCTTGGAGTTCATATATATAGTTCTTCTGTAAATGTGAAATTCCCCCACTAAGTGATGCTCACTTCTGTTCAGGAATTTTACAAGGCAATTTAAGACTGTAATGGTCCAAAGCCTTTGTGCTGGTCTTCCATGTCGGAGAGATGTGATAGATGTCACTCACATACTGATGTTGCTTATCAGAAGCCACCATCATTATACGTGGATTTCTAGAAGTACATTAGCTTCTGTTCTAAAGCCAAGGTTGGCCTAAAGTCAGCTACACAATGGTACCAAAACACAAAGTCAGTCAGCACTGATAAAAATGAGGAAAACATGCAGCATTTACATGAAGCTGTTCTATGCATACAACATGTTTATACGGACAGAGATACCTCTGTACGCTTAGCTTTAAAATAAACAAACATGATAAAGAAATTCTTTGCAAAACAACTCAAATCATCCTGTATTTCTATTGTCTGTAGACATCAATTACCTGTGTAAGGATGTAGCTCCTCTGGGCCTCCTCCATTTTTATTAAACTAGCATTGATATAGTCATTGTCACCTTGGTTTAGCTTAATTCGACTGTGGTCAACTGTGGAATAGTTCAGAAACACCGGTTAGAGCACAGAGAACACAACGCATGCACAGCCTCATTGCATACAGGACTTGGCCATCTTCCAATCGCAGCAATTATGCTACGCTGACTGAAAGGATGCTCGAGTAAGTGCACTGCAACACAAAGGGTATTTTCATTTTTGTAATGTTTCAGCCACTGTTATTCCCTAGCATAAAGGAAAACAAGTTGGATTCTTCAGTTTTCTACCCACAGATACAGAATTACTGTATGCTGCTACACTACAACCTAATGAATGTAATGGCATCCTGTGTCATCAATCTCATGACTTAATGTATTAACAGAAGCAGTGTCCTGCAATGCCTATGCATCTAATAGAAATCTTGATCCTACACAAAGAGTTTAGATGCCAGAAATCGTAAGAGGTCAAATGTCTGTTACAAACAGTGGAAAAGCAAGGGTACTTACAGGGGCTGACATCTCTGTACCTGTTTCTGTTTTTATTTCTGGGATGTTTGGCCACTTTACATGGAAAATCACTGGCTTCATGCCTGATGTCCTGAAACAAAACAACAAAAGAAGAAGTTAAATATATGTATCCATTTAATATCATCCTACTAACAGCTATTTTAAGACAAACAGCCATTTGACTTCATGATTTATATTAGAATCATATGTCATACTTTAATGTGTGAGAGTTTTAGACAGTGAACATTTTGGGATTCAAATTTAGAATCAGTTTTTACTGATCAGAATACAAGAAGGCACTCCAAGGCACTTCTCTATGAACTGCTTCATGATAACGTAACCATTATCAAGGGAACTATCTAATATTCTTTCTGGCCCATCAAGCATTAGAAAATATTCATTATGAAAGAAAAGACCTGTCTACCCCTTGGCATCAGATGCACACACACAGAAGTGACTCAGCAACATCACCACACCACAGCCACATCTTTCTAAGGCCATTCAGAACTCCACCCTGACCTATCAGCAAGATCTCATAAAGCTGAAGCGGCACAAAATAAATTCAATTCACACACTCAACTAAAATGTATCTACTATCTAAAGCATACAATTACAGTTTCTTCTAGGGTTTTTTTTTTCAGATGTATAAAATAGCTCAGCTGTATGAGAAGATTTCTGCTGTCCTTGGGTATTAGTCCCAGTTGGTAAGAAACACGCTTTAACAGTGTCAGTAACTGCTGCTTCAAGCATGCAATTCTTAAATACTACAGTACAAGGAACTTCACCATGAAGCTGTCATGTTTAACTGAAATTAATGAAAAAACAAAGGAATGGGATTACTGTAGAACTAATACTTTGATAGCACAATTAGGTTTACAAAATTCTAAGACAGATACTTTGTGCACGTACTTTAAATGAAATAATGAATCTGTCCCAGAAGTCATTCAAAAACATAATTATAAACAAATTACAGAGCTAATTTGCCCCCTTTCATCGTGAAATTTATTTTTGTAAAGACACCAAGTTAAGCCAAGTGTTATATTAATAATCTATGCAGTTGAGCATGGTGCTGATCCACACATCTATAACCACTGTTAGAAGCACAGAGACTTCTGTGCCTAATCACACAGAACATTTGTAGGGCTGCTTGTGACATACAGATCACTTGCACTGAAAGGCCGGGCACTCCTCTATTAATAGCTCGCCATCAGCTCAGGATCTGGTTCAAATTGTGGCAGGCTTCCACCATCAGTGCAGCAGAGTTTTATACCAGCTCAAAATCTAATTGCTAAAACGCAGGCCAAACTGGACTGCTTTTCTATTCCTCACAGATTAGCTAAAGAGCTGTATTTATTTATTTATGTATATATTTTGAAGTAGGCCATCTACTGCAGCTCACTGCTTGCACTTTTTTGCTTTACAATCCCATTATTCACCAATAAGTACCAATAAGTACCAATTTAGAGTAACTTTTCCATGTTAAGCAAACAGCTCTATTTTTCATATACCTGCTCAAAATCAGCGCAGTACTCTGAAATGGCCCTCACTGAAATAAGTTCTGACATCAGCTGCTACTTTTTTATAACTTAACACACAGCTGTCAGTAATTCTGCACATGAAGAATGCTGTCTGGAGAACACGATCCTGACTGCCACAATCTAATACCTAAAACTTGAAGGAGCTATAAGGGCTGCTTTCATCAATTAACCTCTGACGTTAATTGGTGACTCCACACTTTGCAGGTGTTTATCTTTCCTATATACTGATTGAACAGGATTAATAAAAGATAAAAACAGGGAACTAAGGAAAAATGGCCTTCTAGATCTCTGACCATATTTCTCACAGAGCCTTTGTATTCAGGAAACAACAACAACAACAAAAAAAATCTATGCTTAAGATCCATATTAAAATGCAGAAAACTGCAAACCAAAACAAAGAAACCCTTAGGAATTATTGCTGTGAACACAAAGTAAATCAGTAGCAGCACTAGTCTATGTGGATTACTTCATGGCATGAAAACATCTGGAAAGAACTGTCCCCTCTCTTTAAATAGGAAACATATCAAACATTTCATTATAAAAATTAAACGATGCAAAGGAATTCTAGTGTAAAAATACTGCACTTAAGCATACACGTGTATATCCACTTGTACACTACTCACTCCCAGCCTCAGAGTTTCACAGATCCAGATACATATTTAAGGATCTCAAACTGTTAACGCACTGCTCCGGGAGTAGAAGCCTGGTTATTAACTGACCAGTACCTGGTAGGTTTTGTTGTTGTGGTGATGCTACAATGCCCAGAGGAACAGAAAGAATAGAGGAGGTCTAGGAGATGTGTAACTCCAGTAAGAATGTAAAAAATGAAGACATTTCCCACATACCTTCCAGAAAACAGACAATTAACAAAAAAATACATATTCCTGAAGCATGCTGCAAAAAACAGAGATAAGAACAGAAGGATTGAGGGGGGAAAACGAAGGACCGACGCATCGCACCAGGCATGCTGCTGCCGTGTATGAAACGCTGACTAGCGTACAGAACCTCACTTCTAAACGTAATGCCAATAAAAAACAACATCCCAAAGGGCATGCCTGCCTGGCTGAATCCATGCCTGAAAGGATGGGACACGCTGTTCTCAACAGTACAGAATAAAAGCGACTTTAGGGTTTTTTGTTGTCATTTGTTTTGGCTACAGCAGTTGGTAGAGCATCTAGAATGACAAGAAACATAAGGTGCTTCCAGGATATTAAAGCTGACTTCGGCAGAAATGAGATGGCCTTCAATGGAAAATATCATTGGAGGGAAACGTTGTAGTGCCAAGATCCTGAAAACAACAGCACTACAGGCTTCCTCGTGCATCTCCAGAAACCTGTGATCGGATACTTCAGATTGACTCCTGACTCTGGGTGGTGGGGGTCTAGTTTCAGAACATGCCACTAAATAACAGGACTGGAAGATCACTCTGGAGAAAGCAGACTCAGTGCACGGAATTATACGATGAGTAACCTGAAGTGGCGGCACAAGATCTGAAGTTAATGGATGAATGCAGGGACTGATAAGGTTACTTATCATCTTTGATCACATAATCTCATTGCAGAGATACTGTAATTTTAGAAGTGCCTTTCATTTAAAAGGTAGTGTAACAGAACACTTTATAAAGAAGGGCTAAAATCCAAGTCACTTTTACAATTCAAATGCTTCTCTTTTTGAACATGAGTCATTCCATAGCACTACATGTCCTGATTTTAAGCCCTGCACCCAGTGCAAATACCCCTGAAAAGTGTCATAACTCTGGAACAGTCCAGACACTGAGATAATGATATATTGTCATTTTAACAGTTCTGCTTCTACAGGAAACAGCAACTGCCAAGATCTCATCACTGGCTACAAAGGCACAGTAATCTTTCTACTCAAGACAGTCACACTCAAGAAAGCAATTCAAACCACTTAAACAAAAGGGCAACTTTAGCTTAAGAGCTTAAAAAAGATTTCACTTAAAGTCAGCATTAAAGGCTGATGTCAGAAAGGGAAAAAACACAGTTATATGATGCAGCAAAGAGGACTTCAAGAAAAACAGGTGCTACTAGTAAGGGAACCAAAATAAACAGGCACTTTACAACATGGGAAAACAGCTTCATATTAGTGCATAAGAGAGCAAATTTAGTCACTGAGAAGCAGTGAACTGACAGCTCAACAAAAGAGCCTTGCTAAGACCTAAAGTATATGTAGATCAACAGATAAAAAAGTATATGGAGATCAATATCTCACAATTCAAATTGACAAGTAAAGCTGGACTTCCTGTATCAGGACATTTAGATGGGGACAAGAACGGGGATCCAATTTATGGGTAATAAAAAAGGTCATCAGCGTGCATCTGAAGAACAGATAAACAGACAATTGCACCAGACAACGTCAGACTCAACAAGCAGCAGAATTTCAGCCAGATAACTGGCATAAACATAGACTTTGATATCTCTTCTTTTTTAATCATTTAATCGCTCGATTTTCTTTTCAAGAAAAATACTGGTAACTGCTTATTAATCTGCCTCAACAAAAGCCACTTCTTTCCAAAGCCAAGCAGCATGGGGGGTGGGTGAGGGGAGAGAGACAAGTTTGTTTAAAGTTCAACCACACTACTACATGACTTAAAAACATATATATATATAATAACACAATAACACACTTGTAACACGGTTTTCCTAGAAAGTCCCTTGCTAATTCAGCACTGTGTGGGCAACCTGGAACAGGCTGCAGCAATGCAATGTACACCATGCTTCTGACACCACAGTCAGCTAGTTATAGGCATGGAAATAACTCCCTCTGAGAACATAAACTGGGCATGGTTGTGTTATTAAATCATATCAACACTTGGGAAAGTGTACTGACTTCTTCTGTGCCCGTGTTTATTACAGTTAGCAGAATTACTGATTGCTTCTCACCACCGATTAACTTCAACACGGTTAACTAGAAATTGAAGTGTTATGAAAGTAATCTTCCAGTTCTTTACACTGCCCGCATCATCATGGCAGGTAACCAAACACTAAATGCTTATCTAAACTCATGGATCCCAACAGCTCCTGAAATTGGGGCAGGTACTTTCAGAAGCAAGAAGGTAACAGACTTGTGCCACCTGCCACTCTTAGTAGCGCTGTATTTATTTTGCACACTGTCCAATGGAATACATTATTGTAGAAAAAAACCAACAACACTGCAGCTCTGCAAAACACAGCTGTTCAGATTGCCAAACTGCTTCAATGTATTTTACTCTGCAATGAGTAAAAGCTTTTTTCTATTCTGAACTTGTTGCAGGTTACAGTGAACTGGGGTAACCAGAGATTGATCACTTGTGCTAAGCACTGCACTGACTCTACTCCTCCGTTAAAGAATTACATGAGACTTCTCAGATTTCAGTACGTTCAAAATACAGTTTGTCCTTGAAAGTTATGACCCATAACAGAAGAAGTTCAGAGCAATCGGCAGGAACTGGCAGGAACACTCTACTTTTGCTGCTTTGTAGCCATGTACTCACTGCCAAAACAGGAAACAACTGAACTGAGTCAATACAAGAAAAGAACTGAAGCTTCCTTCTTCGCCACATCCATCTCTATTTTCCCCCCACATATTCAATCCACTTCAGGAGTGCATCTTACATTGCCAGAAGGACAGTGACTTTTAAGAAGTCGAAATGGCCTTTTCTTGACAGCTGTTTTGCAGAAGAAAAGCTTTGCTATCTTTATCATCAAACAAAGTCAGTGCCAGGAAACAAACCACAGTCCTATTGAAGTGCTTCTGTCAGTTACTCACCTACAAGAAAAACAATCACACAGACAAGATCCGGATTTTGACTTACCCAAACATAGAGGTCTACAGATAAAGACCTTTGGTTTAACCTCATCTCAAACAGATTGGTGCATCTGACAGCCCAGATACACACATAACTCGTAAAGGAATTTAGTCTGTGTTGCAAATTCAGACATGAATTTGTTGTCAGTATGGGTTTTCTATCAGTCAAAAATGTGTAATTTCTGGTCTGCAGGTTACTGCAGGCTTCATTAACTGATAACTGTGGTTATAAACAGTCCTCCTTTTCCCTCAACCATCGCACAAACCATCTAACAGCATTATGTCTTTTACAGAACACAAAAAACAAGGCAAAAAACAGGTATAGATTTTGCAGTCTTCAGTGAGGGTGGAGAGGAAGTAGCAAACCAGTGTGCCACAAAACCACGAGTTTAGACCAGCTACAAATGACAAGTCACAAACCAGAAGCAAAAGGACAAGAGATGCCCCTGGGACCAATGCAGATAGTTGACAGTTTCTCAAATGGATCTCTGACTCCATGAAATCAGAACTGTGGAATGACTTTTTATTTACACTCACTCAGAACACTCTACAGACTTTCAGTACATAGTATCAGCAGTCTCAGTATGAAAAAAACAAGACTTGACATCGACCAAATTCTCACATAATGCACCATCACCATTTAACCTTAAAAACAGTGACAGAGGAAAAAAGATTTTAAAAAAGATAAATGTAATTAAGATTCTCTGGTGTTCGAGTGCCCCTTTTTCTGCAAGGCATACAAAGAGATACAGTGACTTCGAAGATACCTACATCAATATCACTTCTTGCTCTTTGTCTATAGAACAGGTGCACTGTTCATTTTTTTGGCCGTTGGTCACTGGCAGTTTAAGGTTTCACTAACTCTTTAAGAAAGATTTTCTTTTGTGAGTGGTTTGGCTCTCCATTGTTTTAAATCAAGAAGTTAAATATTCTCTAATCCTCCCACAAGATTATGCAAAGATTTTCAAGCATTTGCTACATGTCTAAGTATTTAAATTCATGTTCTTAGAAAGCAGCCCCGATTAATACACCAATTACAAAATGTACCCTGAAAATTAAAGTTCAGTATTAGAAGTCCAGAAAGCCTGGCTTGTGTATAAAGCGCAGCGTTCTGAACAGAAAAAAAACCAAAACACAACACAACAAAAATAGTCTTAAAACGTTTGAGATATGATAATGGGATTTTTTAAGCAACTTTGAGGACTGTGCTGGAACAAGAATGGAAGATTACAAATAAAAGCCAACTAGACTGGTTTGCAGTCAGTGCTTCTACTAACAGTTGGCACCCACACATGAACTTCCAACACTTTTTAATTTACTGTTTGCCATATAATTTCATTTGTAAAACTCCAGTATGAGATTAAAGCCTTCTAACAACTATCTTAACAGCAGCCCGTTGACATAACATCTCTCAGTAACTGATCTCATTTACTAAAATATAGTAGAAGGCAAGACCATACAGATATGGTTTAAATCTGCACGTTTTATCCCAAACTTCTTTGCTAGAAGGATAATCATGCATTTGATCAAGCTACCAGCCAGTGGCTCATTCAGCTTCAGAAAAATTAGAAAAGGTACTGAAACAAAGACAGAAAGGCAGCGAGGATTCTAGTTCTCTGCGTGCACAAACCAACTGCAAGCTTCACCAGCATTACAGGAATTACCCACTCTTATCCAGATTTAAATGTCATCTTTAGAAAAACATTAAGAAAAATAAGAAAGTTTTATTATTTGGAGTCATTTCAAGCGATATCTAAAATATCACACACTCTTTGTTAATATCAGAAGTTTCACGTAGGGCAAAAATCAGTATGAAGAAAGTGAATGAGTTCAGCCTGACTTCCTGTACATTGATTTCAGTACACTCTAACAAGTACACTTAAGATCTCGAAGCAAAGGATGGTTCCTGTAAATGAACACGAGTATAGTTCCATTTCATAACTTACCATCCTCTCCTTTACACGGAAAGGGCATGTGATTTTTTCTATATAGGTATAAGGCGTGTGTTCTGCTGCAGGAACAAAATCTTGACAAAAAGTTAGACTGAATTCCTGTCAGCTGCATGACAACTTCAGCAAGCAATGAAACTGCACAAAGCTATTTTTTCCCACCTCCTCCTGTTGTCCATTCTGACAAACTTCTTCCTTCATTTTGATAAATGCACCAAAAGGTTACCTGTGGGTTTGCATGCTGTTGGGCTGGGGCCTTTTTTTGACTGTTTTTAATCATGTCTTTCCCAATGAAGCTACCTGGCTGGCTTCCTTCTATATAAGAAAGACTTTCTATACGATTCACTCACATATTTAGAAAAAGAGATAAACATGTGAAGCTTAATTTAATTACTATTTCACAATTTAAATCAGCCTGGTACCTGAATGACAGCAACAAAATATTTGGGGTCCAATTAGCATAATGTAATAAGATCAAGTTCCAGGACTATCACCCTGAGAGGCTCCAGCAGGCAACAAACCCCATGTCCTGTCAGTTGAAAGCTCAACAGGCTTTTGCTAAATCTTTTCCTTATCTCCCATTTTTTATCCCAATCAATATGTCAGCTCAAGACTTGATTCTGCACACATGGGCACACTGCCTGCTAAGTATGGTTTTTGGACATTGAGCATTTTTATTATTAACAGATAGTTGCATAGGCTTCTAAGGTACTAGTATTGCATGTAGCTCGCTCCAAAAGTAACACCTTCTGTTGACTTCCATGCAAATTACAACAGATGCAAAGAGCAGAATATTATTAGATAGAGCAATGGGAATGTCAATTTTCCTCATGGGGGAGAATTCAATTTCTCACCTCCGCTCCATGCACACTTCCATATCGGACACCGATCTGTCAGACTGCCCCTCTGCTGCCAGCTGTCACACAGCAACAAAACGTAGTAGGACACTGTTGGGAAGCTTCAGCCCCTACTGCCACACTGCCAACATCCACCTCTGATGCTGTGGGCCAACATCATCAAATGGGAGGCATTACTTTCGGAGCAGCCCTCAAACCAATATAGAAAGACTTTATAATCTTCTGCCTAAAGAGAGACCCCCGGTAGTTGTTCAAAATAATATCTGAACTACTGTCACTGTTCAAAGCTCTATGCCAGTGGGGGTCACTATGCTCTTCTTGAGAGATGCAAGCAAGCTCCTACAGTGATTAAAGGAGCAGAGCACCCACACAAAGGTTGACCTCTGTGGTCTTGACGAGTAACACAACTTGATGAGAAACTTGCCCAGTTTCAAAGGAAGGAGCACCACACATCTGAGAAGCTAAAGTTTATGTAAACCTTGATTAAGTTGCTTGTGTCTTTTTTAAAGAGACTTCATTTTATATTAAAATATATACTTCACAATCACTGAGCTACAAATGAAACTGATCTGTGGTATTTGTGTCCTTTCACCTTTTCCTGGAAAGTACATTGACTAAAAGTCAAACAAACAGCACAGCACATTGACTGCTTCATAGACAAACACTCCTGCCATTTTGCCCAGGACAAATATTTTTAAAGAAACAAAATGAAATTGCAAATGACAAAATAAAATAAAATAAAAATGTCAACATTTGTGCATTCATCTGATTAGCAGTTTATACTTCCTGTGTGAAAACAAGGATTTTATGCACTAGTCCTAAAATACCAACCACAGATAAGCTCTGAACACTGCCTCACTAACTAATGACCTTTCCTTTTTCTCCTCAATTGAAACTGACCAAGTAGTATCCACGAAGCATGAGGGATTTATGCTAGGAGCAAGGTGATCAAGCGGACTTAATGGACTTCTCTACAAAAATGACAGGATCCAGAAGTGCCTACAAAATAGACAAGATCTTAGCAACATTCGAGACACAGATAGAATTGCTATCTACTACAAAGTCATTACCTCTCTTAAATTCAACATTTTGCTCATCCAATAGGAGAAAAAAAATATTCGCCAGGCTCTCGGGATTGCTATAGCTCTAATTTTCAAGGCAAACATAACAAGACAGAAAAAATTTCTTAAATAGTCTCTTAGTGGTAAAGAGAAGAAATACAGAGCTTTCACTTTTTGGAGATGGACTTCACACTCCACCTGTCAGCTTCAGTACTGATTTTGATCTGATCTCCACCAAATAGCCATTACTGCAGCCACATTCACTCAAGAACAGCAAATACCCCAGTTAAAGAAGTCGCCCGCTGAAGACCAATGGAACCAACTTCTTGGTCGCTATTATGGTTGCATTCTCCAAGCAGATTAGTTTTCATCTGCAGTGCTCTAACTCACTTGGCTTCTAACTTCAGAGCCAAATTTTCTCACTACCATTTTAGGAATCCAGCTACCACACTGTAATGCTCTTCAGTTGACAGCTGTATTGGAACAACTACGTACTTCTCCTTTCAGAAGGAAAGATATTTCTCTGGACAATTTTTCTAGCTCCTGTAGGAATGCTTTTGTCTTCCCTTGTCCCTAGAGACAAGGGGAGAAAGTTTGAGATATGCTCCCCTCCCCCTTCACTAGTTTTATTAAACAAAAACCAAACAAAACTGTCACTGGAAGCAAACATCACTCAGCATCACCGGAGCCATCATGTGTTTCTTTAATATTTCGGGAGAAAAAGAAATTCAAAATAGAAAAAGTACATCTACATTAACATCTACATTAAAGTCAATGGCCTGTTTTCCATCATGACACAAAACCAGAAACAAGAAGAATCAGAACTATTTTCTGGAGTTTGTCTAGATTTTATTTTCTCAATTCGAGTTGGTCTGAACGTCTCTTACCATCATGAAAATCAGAAGTGAAAAATGTAACAATTATGAAAACAGATTTTCAACATCCAGCACTGACTGAATGCGGATCTTACTGTCACAATCTAGAACAGACACAGTTAGTAAGCTCCTGGTGTTAACAGCAGTAAAAGGAAGTTAAATAGTTTTATTTTTCTAATTGAATTCTGATCTGGAGTAAAAGTAGCTATGTATGTTTTCAGAAAGCACAGTCTTAATCAACTGCAGTTTTAGACACCAACATGCCGTTTGCTCCATTAAAATTAGACTGATATAAAATCAAAGAAAAAAAGGCAATAGACAAATACACGAAGCACACTGGTTCATTACACATACATTCTGAGGAATTTATTTTGCTCATCTAATGATCTTTGCAGAAAGCACCAAAAGAAAAAAAAAACCAACCTATGGAAAAAAAAAAAGAAAATAGTTTAAAATTTAATTTTTAAGTTAGTCTCGTCACTGTCTCATAGAATTGTAGTACTTAATATTATGTGACTTTTATCAGCTCATTCCCAACTCTTGTACTGCTGCAGTTATTTACTGAAGTACAAAACCGTTAATTAAATGATTTTTAAATCTCTGGACAAAACTTACCAGTTTGTTTTTGGTTTTTTTTACAGGATCTGTTATGTTGATTGTGTCTCAAGGATCAACAGAAAAGCACTTTTAATGCAAACAATTCCATGCAAGAAATCAATGGAGAAAGGGAACTCTCTTGGAGGGGGTAGAAAGGGGGGAATATGTATGCTAGAGAGATTATAGGTAAAGAACTTATAGAAAACAATTACTTCACTCCAGGGATCATGCCTTTTCCTCTGAGGAAGCATTCATTCCAAACTCATGCAAGTCACAGACATGATTACAGTGTACCACAGCCCAGGTGCTACTCAGGAGCTCTGTTTTGTCTGTATTTTCACACTCTTCATTCTGAGATAAAAAGTAACATACTGTTTGCACTAAAAGTGTTGATTGTACTTCATTAATCAGTGGGATGAATATACATTAATATAATTTTTTGAAGGTAATAACATGGGCACTACTGAGAATCAGAAACATTATAAACTGGCTAAAAATAGTAATTTGAATTACTAGCTTAGTCAGCTTGGCAGAAACAGCTGTGTTCACTGCACCCTCTAATTAGTTTGCATATTATAAGAGTTTCAAAGGTTATTTCCCTCTTAGAAACCTACCAAATTAGCCTTCACAGCACAATACTGGTACCATATTAAATGCAACAGCAACAGATTATTCAGACTGTAGAGACTTACCACTATTTTTTCTGTAATGTTTCATTTATATAGGCATATATTCTTATTTGATAAGGTAAAGACAATCTCCTCTCTAT
Organism: Cyrtonyx montezumae; assembly: GCF_038088225.1. Lineage (NCBI taxonomy): Eukaryota > Metazoa > Chordata > Aves > Galliformes > Odontophoridae > Cyrtonyx > Cyrtonyx montezumae. Next base: position 13,800,971 of record NW_027072100.1, read on the forward strand.
CTGGAACATTCAGAAGAGCCTGTCTCAAAAGGAAAAGAAAAGGTCCAGTTCATAGCTGCTCACTTATAAACACGTGTACTCCTACTTTAAAGAGCTCTGAAATCTCATTTCAGTAATCACTGCATATAAGTGTAGCTTCTATATCTACCCAGCAGCAACAACATGAAATAGATTTGAATAGAGTTGAACACACTTCTTAAGCACAATACACCAGAACTTCCATGAAGTTTTATTGTGAGCCCTCTGCATTTCAGAGAAAGAGACTAGAAGTTTGGAGACCTTTGTGTTCAGATGATGGAAGATACAGCTTAGAAATCAAAGTTGTTTTTCAGCCAAACTGTACCTGTAATATTACTGTACTTTGGCTATGCAGCCCAAGTTACTGCTAGGTAATACTCTGAACACGCTGAGATTTTCAAAATGCTAAGTGCCTCACCAGGGTACAGTCAAAATAACACTAACTTACTAGGTCAAAGCAGTGGAAGGCCAACATTCTCCAGGTCTGAGTATCAATTAATTGTCATATTGTCAAAGAAGCCTCAATTAAAACATAGGAGGCTTTACACCTATCAGATTCTTACTTGTCAGAAACGGGTAAATCACTAATGAAGAACGAGAGATGAAGAACAGCTCACATTATCACAGAGAGTTTAAAATAAGCATTCACAAAATAAGACATCTAAGCCATCATTTTTATGAACTGTGTACATATTAAATCTGTTATTTATTTCTGCTGGTGAAGGCTAATTTTAAATTTAATTTTTCTATAGAGAACTACAAAAAACAACTGTAACAAAAAATGGGTTAAACCTCTAGAAGGACAAAGTAACACCAATAAATGTTTAATACGCAAAACAAAGGACTTAATTCTAATTCAAGGAAACATCCACTGCTTTGAAACACTAACTAACTGGTCTCACTTTGCATAAATGACTCCATTCACACTGAGTACTACATAACACTTTTGACATATTTGCAGAATTTAAGGGAATAAAGTCTTACCACAAGCACAGTGTGGTAAACACTCGGATCAGCATTATTTTTATGTTTAGAATACCACGAGACAGACAATGACTGTATTTCCAAGCTTTCTACTCATTCCATGAAGTTTTTCAAAACTTATGATCTTGTATGCAAAAGAAGTAATAAAACACACGAGAAAGGAAGTAGCAGGAACTGCTAAATAGGAAGTTGTGAACTCTAAATTACCTATTTAAAAAAAAATCTACATCTTATTTAATGATAAATTTCATTTCCTTGAAGATGTTTTTATCATACGTTGTTTTACTGGCTTTCCTGAGATACAGTTTTTAAGTTCCAAGTATGAGGGCATTACTGGATTTATTGTGAGGAAATGCTGTTCACTAAAAATGATGAACCATATGCTACAAAAGGTACCAACTCCACAATGTAAGTGGGTTCCCTATTCAGTTTCTTCCATACAAATTAGGGTATCATACAAAATCCCAGGAGGTTCCAACCTATGGCCTAAGAACACTTCCTTGCATTGGACATCAGTAAGCATACAGGGAACAGTACTATACTCTTTACACCACTACCAAAAGCTTTGTACCATTTCAAGCATGCTGAGATTCAAGTGTAAAGAGAATGCACAATTAACAGGATTGCACAAAGTGTCTTCATGCCCCCACACACAGAGGTCAAACTCAAGCTTTGCTCCTGGTGGAGAATCAGGAAGCAGTCAGGCCTTTTTGTACTGAGTTTTTCCACCATGCTGTCCAATTAGCTATTTGGGAACTGTGAGTAGCTGCGCGGGTTAACATTCACTTGCAGAAAGAAGTTACAAGTATCCCTTTCCTAAACTAATTTCAAGAAAGAAATCTGGACTGAAATTATTGGATTACAAATTTGGACAAACAACTTGTTTCATTTGGGATCTGTTTAACATTTCTGTTGCTATTATAATCACAGATGCCCACTTCACTATACTTAAAATACTCAAATTTGGAAAGGAAACTTTCAGTGATGATTAAAAGCATACTGAAATCACTGAATGGTGCAATCTACAAGTTGCCAAGCTACTGCAGTGCACACAAAAACCTGCTGAGAACAAACAGTACTGCTGAAAACAGATGGTAGATAAAGCAAAATCAGGATACTCCCGTTTTCTCACAAGCTGTCAAATATCTGCTTAGGACCAAGAAAGAGCTAAACAAGTTTTACTTTACAGCTTACAGCTTTCTAAACCTGAGACAACCAGCTCACTGGACCAAATGGATCTATAGACTGAACACAGCTTTTGGAGTAAGCCACCTCTCATCCTCACAAATACAAGTTCATACATTTGTTTACCTGACTATATGGCTGCTGGGTCATGTAAGGGCTGGACAGATCACGTGCCACATGCACAAGCCCGCGAGTTGGTAGCAGGGACAGAACAGACTGTACAGCCTTCACCTGGCTCCAGGGCAGGATGGCTGGGCACCTCTGCTCTACGTAAAGGTTCAACGGAAGAACTTGCACTTAGAGTTCACTGTTTACACAACTGTTTCCAGAGTAGTAAACTGTTCTAAGAAAAAAAAAAAGAGAAAAATCAATACCTTTTTTTGAAAGAGAAACTTAACCCCTGAATGCCAACAGTAGAGATATTACATTCAGTGAAATTGCATTTAGAGAAGATACCTGGATTGAAATTGGATCTTGGAGCTCTTTGCTAGCTGCCTTTCAAGCACAAATCAAAAGGTACATTCAGCTTTAAGTTACAGTGGATATTGATATTGCTTTTTACTCAAAACAAGCCTACCTTCCAAAGCATATTAGCAATTGGTTCTCACAAATGAAGGGTGAATAAAGCTATGCCTCCAGAATAAACAGTGTCTATAGATTTTCTTATACAAAAAGCCTGATAAATTCCTGTGGAAAGACAGAATCCTTCCATTAATTCAAAGTAAGGCACATCTTTAATGCTAAAATTCATCCTACTATTGCTCCATTTTGCAAAGCAGTAGTTTAAGGCAATGACAGAACCAATTCTGCATTACTCATGACTGCTTTAACTGTCACTGCAGTGTATGAGAGAGCTTTAACCTCCAGCCAGGCAGGTTGTCTTCGCCCTATCTGAAGGCAAATGAGAGTTTAAAACAGCATCAGTGTTAAACAGGCACTGCATGAAATCAAGATGACCCTCCAACAGAGATAACACAGGAAAGATTAGCACTCCGCACTCCAGTACATGAAAGAGTCTGCAGAACAAGACAAGCTGGGACTTCAAAGAACTATTTCATATTCCCCATGCTAATGAAACAGATTCATCACTGAATGCAAGTTGCATGGATCAGACAAGAGAAACAACGTTTGGCCACTTCATGCATCTACTGGTACAGCAAGTTTAGAATAACGCACTCAGGGAACACCGAATTATCCAGCAAAGCTGCACAACTACTGCAACTGCCACCTCCGCCATTACAGCATCCTCTCTGGAAATGCACAGCTCTTATAGCTTCCTTTGCTCCTCTCTCACAGGCCAGACCTCTGTGCTGTACCCAGCTCACTGTGACCACAGCCCAGCCAGACACCTGCTCTTAACGCTGCATCTCCTGGAAGCCACCAAATTACAAAGCTGCCAGCGGCTATCTCTAAGACCTGTTTGCATTCTTAACACAAATCCAGAACACTAACAGGAAAAAAAAAAAGAAAAAAGAAAAAAGAAACCCACAAACTTTCAAACATCTTAAAAAATCCAGAAGCCCTAAACTTTACCCCCATTAAATACTTTTTTGTCCCCAGTCCCCACCAAAAGACCATTATCTAACTGTTTCTGAACACTGGTTCACCAATAAAGGTTACTGACCATTAGGATCACACACAAGTACCTCTGATTGCATCAACAGTGCAGTGCGCAGGCATTTTTACAACAATATTTTTCTTAAACCATTCAGAGACAGAAATTTGCACAATATGAAGCTTTTATTTGGAGGACACATTGTTAGAAAACACTTCAGTGTAAAGAAACCCTTGAGGTCTTTTGTTGGTTTTCTTTCCTTAAATCTAATGTACACATGTATTATTATTGTAAAATATGTGCATGCTTGCTCCTAACTAGTAGCAATAATAAAGTAATTCAGCTACTCTTAGAAAATAATCAGCACATAACAGTTTTGTCACCCCAAAGCCCCACTTCACATGGCAGAGAACTTAGCAAACACCAAATTAGAAGGAATTTACAGTCAGAGTTCATCAGAACAGACTCAGTTCCAAACTGAGATCCCGAGTGGTAAATCTGACACCAATGTCATATTTATCATTAGTTTCTTGTTTATCAGTAATAGCCGTAAAATCTTTCTGCTCTGCCTGCTTCTTGACAAGCTATACAAATCCTGTTGTAAGATTAGGCTCTCCACTAATGCTCTGATATTGGCTAATACGTGCAGCAACTTAGCAGCTGTAAAGATTTTATGTATTTTCAACCTCCTCTTTCAATCTTCCATCTCTGCTGAAAACAAGACCACTCTGAGGGACACGTTTAGGGATGCACCATCCTGCATGAGAGCAGCAGAGGCTTGGTCCTACTTCAAGTAGCTGCAGTGACTGCACAGAAGACGCTGAGAAAGAAGTAGCTGCATAATGGAATCAAGATTTGAACTGGTACGGCTTATTTTTCCTGTCAGATGAAGGAAGCACACTCTTCCTTAGTCAAAGGCACATTTTTAAAACAGATCTCATACTTCCTGCGATCACACCTAAAGGTCACCCAGTTTATGCTACTGCGACTTGTCACTGTGGGATTAGAAATTATATAAACAAGCAATTCACATTCAAATGTGCACAAGGAAAGAAGTTTAGGAGAACATTCCTCCTAATGCGTAGACCACTTGTTCCAAATAAATATAAATAATCCAAGAAACAGAGTGCCTTTTGTAAGAGGGCTCGCAGCATCGAGCACTTGATGAATCAAGCACTTCAAAGAAGAAACAAAGTTCTGGGAACTTGAGACACAAGAAGAAGCACAAGAAAGATCACAAATAGCTACTTTACTTCTACTGCTGCCTAGCAGCTTTTCCAACAAGCGACTGTCTCGGTGCCAGAAGCACAGTAAGCTTTCTGAGCAGAGGGCTCCCAGCCTGACCCACACAGCCCCACCCTCTCCACCGGGAAAAAGGTCAATGTTTTTATATTATTACATACTCAGTCAAATGCAAAATTTGCTTTCCTGTTGCTTTATTTCCTTCTCCTGCTTGCACAGAAACTGTTATAACCTTCTCCATGGAGGAAAAAGACTGTGTCACACAATTCAAATCTGATTCGACAGCGTCACAACAGCTGGCGAACGACACAGATCTTCCTCATCACTGACCACTGCAGTGTCAGTGCTGAAGGTGCTTTTTATTCCTTTAACGGTGTCACCGCAGCATCCACAACAACCGAGTGCTGAGAAAAGGCACGGATGGTGAAGGCATGCAGCAGACTGCTTCCCGTCCCTTCCACTGGAGTACACTGTGGTGAAAAGATGGAACTAAGTACTACTTCATGGTTTGGATCCCAGTACGGAAGGACTAAAAACGTCCAATGTACAATGAAGATCCAATTTCAGTCCCTGACAATGAGAACCAGGCACTAAAACAAGCCTTTGATGCACGTACTGTGCCATTTAAGTAAATCCAAAATATGCCTTTATCAGATTGACGCTGAATTCAGCAAAAACCTTTTTTATCTGCTTTCTTTCTTTATGCCCAATGAGAAAGCAGAATGCCCAAATATTTTTTCACTCCAGAGGCCAATGAAACAGCAACTATGATACATGTTCAGTATTATGCCCATCAACAAGGATAGGTAGGAGACAGCAAGAGAGAGCAAGAGAAAAGCAACAGCCATTAGAAAAAAAAAAAAAGGAAACATCCAACATAGTGCCTATGTTAGTACTCTGAGTTAAAAGTTACAGACAGGCTCTAGCCACAATGATTGAAAATTCAGACCTGCCAAGTAAGCTGCCTGCACTGATGCTCCTCCACAAGCAGATGCCCTAGATACCCTGCTCATTACTCCACTGCTAATGACCACAAAGACAGTAACTTATGGAAATAATGTGTTCAGAGGTCTATTTTCTGGGACAAAGTGTTGAGCAAGGTGAATGCATACAGAAACAGAACCTACAGAACCATAACCTTGGGGGAAAAAATGAATTTTAAAAATTTCCAAACTTTCCTGCTATGCTGACTCCTTTACCTTCTGCACACAGACAACAGATTTTTCCTTGCTGCCCCATGAACATCCCTCTTAAATGTAGAAAGCACAAACCCAAGTTCAAGGCAGATCAGCTACCATTACTAACAACCACAACTTTCCATGGATCACTTTCATTGCTTTTTCTTAGTATAATACAATAGGCAAGTCGTTGAATCTTAGCTGTGTCTTGCATGGTGAGAGAAAAGTGCATCTAAATTCACAAGCTCTGGTAGAAAACGAATTGGTGTTTGTACAACATGATCTACAAAGCGAACACACAAAGGCATTTTGATGTACCACAGTGCTCCTCCCAGATAAACCAGCAAGGGCACGTCTACTGGCACCAGAGAGATAACAGAAAAACGTTTCTTGTGCAAATCAACATGAGACACGGTGACCAATGACTTAAAAAAAAACCACAAAACAAAAACCCTCAACATTAAACACTGCAAGCATCAAAGCTGACAGATCAGATCAAGTTCACATTATTACTTTCAAACATCACAGAGAACCTCTTTCTTCATTTTATTTTCATACACTTGCTTCCTACACGAAAGAGAGAACACGCTGTGTGCTCCAGCAGGTCCAGATGCACTATGCACTTCTACGTAAGTACAGACACAGATATTATAGTTGAATATTTTAAAAAGAACCATTTTTAAAATTCACGTAATTCTGTAAAACATCAAACATTGACAGCACTTTCAGTTCAGCATTTGAACACTATATAGAACCTTATGTGGACCTCTGTTTGTCTTTGATCTCACTTCACATTAACCTTTTTCCAAATCAGTACTGCAGGAACTGCAGAATTAAGCAGGGCTTACCAGAAACTTTGGCACTCAGGAAAATTCTAATTATCCAGGTAAGTATGTGGCTTGTTTGTTCATTTGTTTTGTTTTTAATTTTTAAGGTTTATGGCATAATAATCAATTTTCAAATATTTATCCCTCTGGTCATTAATAAGCCTCTGACTAAATTATTTTGCAGACTTCCACCTAGCAGAGATTTCATCCTCACTGATGAGCAAAGGCCTCTGTTTTAAACACAGACTGCAAGAGAAGACAATGGCCAGAAGAGAAAATCCACATGCATTCTGCATTACCCGAAGGAACACACGAGCTGCAGTTCTTGTCACACAATGCTAACCTAATTCAGAGGTACTAGAAACAAACAAACAAAAAACACAGAGAGAAAACCTCTAAAACTCCCTCATATCTTTACAACAGAATAGTAGCAATGTATGCGTATTTCAGGTTCTTTTCCTTCTGAATAATATAAGGGATGAAAATAATTTTGTGCTTCTAAGAAGTTCTCTGACACTTTAAGCAGTTCTCATTGTGCATGTGAGGAGGCTGAAGAAAAAACTATTCCATTTGATCAAGGGAAAATACCTTCAGTGGCACACCTCATGAGCGATACAACCTGCCTGATGCTCACATCCACTGGACTACAAGCAGCAGCAAGACTTCAAGCTAATAGTGCTAGCACAGCTTTCTCCTTTCGTTCTTAGACTCTCTTTCCCATTCCATTTAATTTTAATTTAAAAAAATCCACTTTGATTCATACACAAATTCTGAATTTTAAGGAATCAGCCAGTACGCTCTTAAGTTTGATTAGGATGAATTAACAGTCCAAACAGATTGTTTGTCATGCTAAATGGTCTAAAATGGGAGAACTGGTATGTTATCAAGAAAGTAGCAGTGATATATATTCAGTAGCAGCCATAGATACATTTCAGCATGAACCACAGCCTAGAAAGTCCCAGATAAAGAGAACACCTGGAGAACATTCATTTGCAATGAAAGCCTCTCAAGAAAAGATTTAATGTTTAGATACCCTGTTAATTTAAACCTGACAAGAATATTTAAGAAGTTATTTTAGTTTCAGAAATAGTTATTCTACCTTGAACACAACGTATTCAATTCTCTACTTGCAGGGGCTACTTCTGTTTGAATCCAACATCATCTGGCATGTGGTTAACACGGTACTCTGTATAACTGTCAGTCATGGCAAACAGAAAGGAAGAAAGAGGAACAAGTGAGGAGGAAGAATACGCTGAAACCCTGCGGAAGTACTCAGTAGCAGGCATGGTACTTACTGCCCACAGGTATGATTTTTAGATTTTTGGCAAACGGTATCCTTTAGCAGTAAGCCACAATACAGAAATATGGGCTCCTTTTTTATTCTACTTAAAGCAATGCTATAAGAAAGGACACTTCAAGTACTTGTATTAGATGCTGGATTCTGAAAAACAAGCGAAACTAAGCTGCTTAGTAGCTCAGTTCAACAGGACTTTCACAATCTCACACTTGCCATCAGCAGATATGATCGATCTTGACCTGAAAAAGTGATGAGTACAACTAGCCAATGCATCTGAGTGCCCTGGAACATCCTCAATAGCACAAACCATACTCGCACTTGCAAATGAAAGTAAACTCTGGTTTTTCATGGAGACGATAATGACTTCAGAAGCCACAGAGGCTCAGCTACTTTGTCTCTCTCACAGTTCTATCAAAATTCAGTGGCTGTACAGCATTCGAAAACATGGCATATCCTTAACTGTACTGTAGGAAGAAAGAGACTTCTTGCAACTATCAATTCTAAGGTAGCTTTCCATAACCAGAGCCAATTAAATTAAGCCTTGAATGAATCAACATAGCACGAGTTAAGAAGTGGCAAGGCGTGCATGCAGAGACCTGCACTTTCAAGGAACAAGAACTGGCAGAATCAAGCACAAAGATGCACTTACAATAAACTGTAGTATGAGTACGGCTCATCTGCTCCAAGTAAGTTTAAAGTTCGATAGTATCAGTGCAAAAGAGAAAGGCAAATGCTTAAGACTGCAGCGTGACAGTCTGAACTCTCACGGCAGCTTATAAACCAAAAACACTGGTAGAACTTCCTGTTCATTTACTTTAGAAATATAACACAATCACAGTATTTTAAGTGTAGAGGGCGATCCATTTTACAGCCCGTCACTTTCAGCACTAAAATCTACCTACATACACCTCAAATACAGAGACAGTGATTACATGAAAAAAGGTTTTCCACATCTCTTCTCTTTTGAGAGAGAAATATTCAGAATATCTTTGGTTGCTTCCTGTATCTCTCCTGTATAACCTCTCCTCTATAACCTGTGTGAAGTTTATTAACTCTGATATTTTGTACTATTTTAGTTAAGCTTAGGGAGATTTGGGAAAAAAAAATTAAGTCACATTACTGAACTGTCATCAGCTGTAACCATACTTTAGTTTTCCAGAGTGCACACAGCGGTAGAGTTAGTACTATTCTCAATATTCTCAATTTTCTCAATTCTGAACATAGCTGAAAATCTAGACAGTAATCACTTATTTCTTATTTTACAATCTAAGGACTGTTAAAAAAACAGCATGCACAAATTCTGCATCCTTCAGATGGAAAACCACACGAGCTGTCGCCATAGATGTAGTGAAAACCAGCAGTATTAAGTTTGTAGGGGTTGCAGTGTCTGTTTTGCATGGGATTCCTAGCTGAATGCTAAATAATTCAGATTTCCTTAATGTTATTAACACATCAGACTTAATACCATTAGCCAACATACTAACATCAACCTACCTACCCAGTCTATATAAACACAAGAAGCAATTTAACCTGTACCTGAGGTTTGTGTTTTTAAGATAGTATCTCATTCTACCAACATATAAAAGGAGTCAGAAATCAAAATTATTAAAGACTTTTACATATAGAATTACCATTAAAATCTAATCCTGAATTCACTGTGAGCAAGTGAAAATTCAATGTCTCTCAAGACATTTGGATCAAAACCACCTTCCTTTATCCAGGAGAACAGTCTCCCCTCCCCTAACTAAGCCTCAACCGTGCTTCAAAGAACCACAAACTGGTTTAAGTTGGAAGGGACCTTGGAGAGGCCATCCAGTCCCACCACTCTGCCATGGGCTGGTTGCCTCCCAGCTAGATCAGGCTGACCAGGGTCCCACCCCAACCTGGCCTTGAATCCCTCCAGGGACGAGGCATCCATAACTTCTCTGGGCAGCCTGTGCCACAGCCTCACTGTCTTCAGAGGGCAGAATTTATTTCTAACATCTAACCTGCATCTTCCCTCTTTTAGTTTAAAACCATTCCCCCTTATCTATCACTACCTGCCCTCTTAAAAAGTCACTCTCCCTCCTGTTTCTAAGTTCCCCTCAAGCACTGGAAGGCTGCAATGACACCTCTGCAGAGCCTTCTCTTTTCTTAGCTTTGGGATACTGCATTTTGTTGGGACATCTCCAGAGTGAATGCATTTCAATCCTACTGATACTCCTAAATGTACTTACGCATTATGTATATCCTTCAAACCATCTTTAGTTATTTGTTTTCTACATTGTACACAAACCACAGTATCACATTGAAAAGTCTGTATTAAGCTGCTGACCATTCTCCTACAATTTGCAGTTTTATGGAAAAGGGCTTAAACCTTAATGGTTAGCATTCTCACTATTTCTTATGCTATGATTAGAAGATAACCAACCAAAGGAGACCCAAGTATGTTTCTCTATAACAGAAACAGAAGTTAGAACCACACCAACCCTCGTAAAATACTGAATCTCTGAACAACCTTTACAGGATCTCATGGCTGCTAGTTCTGGTAGCAAGTAAATCTGATAGAAGTAAGGGACGGCAGTGGATGTTAAAAAACAAAAAACAACACTGACAACTTCATAAGTATTTACCGTTTCAATTAGCTACCAGAGAGTAGTGCCACTAACCATGTGGTGCCTGAGACAGAATTGTCACAAACACCTTCAGAAGTTCATTTTGAAATGTCTCCACGTTATCATTATTTACACTTAAAAAAAAATCTCATATTCTTTCAGAACTGTATGATTATTGCAGCTGAACATAGCTTCCCCTCATCTAAAAACAGAAGCCTGGAAAATTTTATCCCTTCTAAGTCACGTGGCACCCACGCACGCCTCCTTGCAGTCATCCTTCCAGTTAGCTTCACCTCCCTGTTGCGTTCCTAATGCCTCCTCTAAATGTCAGCTGTATCTCCAGACCAAAGATATAGCCAAGAAAGAAGAGGAAGTAACTGTTGGTAAACTGCATTATGCTTCATCCAGAACACTGGTGAACACCTCTGGATTTTAGCAATTATGATCCTAGCCCCTAAACACTGGAAGTCTGTGGTATGGTAACCTGGAGGAAGACTTTAGAAAGAAAAGACTGCATCAGTAGCAAACATTATTCACTTAAGTCTGTTCTTCAGGCAAAGATTAGTATTTGTAGGAAAACTGCACTGTTCATGTCACTGCCAAGACATCAAAAGCATGGATTGCAGCGATGTATGCTGTCCTACACGTACACAATCAGCCACAATGTCATTTAAAACAAATGACATTTAAAAGCAGGATGCAGTTCAAAACTGAGTTACGTAATGCAGAAGCACATACTTACTAACTTTAAAATACAAGCAAGAAAACAAGAAACCCACCTCTCATGCCTGTCAACAGTTGGATGCAAACTGCTGCAGCTTGTTTCTTTTTTAGCTGAATATTAGTTCGTAATCAAACCTCTCTCTGTGACACAGTCTGAGCAGATTACTGTGTCACACCATTCGAAGAAAGCAGGACAAAAATACCACCAAACGCTACACTGAAAACATGCCACAGTCCCTCATTCTTTAACTTTGCAGCTCCTCACAGATGCACTTCAGTAATTAAATCGTACCCCTAGAAGTACACCACCTCCACTACAGCACTGCCACTCAAAATCATTTCCTGAGTGCTAAGCCTGCAACAGACCAAACTGTCAAGAACAGTTTAGCAGAAACATAACATCGTATATGCACATGACTTTCAACAAATACAGAGTTAGCAAGCACTGAGGCTCTGCAGGAAATGAAATCCTCTACCAAAAAAACTGACTTTTCTGAAAATGATACACAAAATTTCATGAGAAAAACGCTTATCCTCCCATTGCCAAACAACTGGAGATGCCCATCCCACGAGGTATACTTTTACAACATTCACACCACTGTTGTGAGGCTGATGCTCATTCAGTTCACTTTTGTAAAACTCCATTCGTTTTTCTCTTTTAAATGGCAGAGAAATGCACAGCAAAGGGACGTAAAACCAAACTGACTTCTACGATGCAAACGCGGAATTAAAATTCATTTGAATATACACCATGGCAGTTTAAGCATTCAAATGACTTTCACGGCAGCGCTACCTGATGGGACTGAGCACATCCACCCACTGCTCGGCCGCTTCCTCTCTCACACTCATTCTGGATGAACGCACAAAGAAATCTTCCAAGGCAAAAGACCTCTTTACAGCTGTACCAGTCAATGTGCGTTCACCCTGTCAATATCCTTAGAACCACGCTCGCTTGGCACACAGATTAAAGATATCACAAATGGGCTAAACACAGAATAATAGAAAATAACATCAGATAACCGCACGAGTGCCGCTCCTCGGAGCCGTTGTGTCATCAGAGCGGCCGGCAGCGAGCGGCACGCACCGCCGCCCGCGTGACACAACGGCAGCCGTGACGGCGGGGCTCGCTGCCCGCGGCGAGGAACGGGCGGCCCCGAAAGGCTGCTGCCAACGACGGCCGCTGAACGCAGAGCTCGGAGCGGAGCCCGCGCTGAGGGCCGCGGGTAGAGCCCGCGAGCGCGAGGGGAGAGCCGCGGGGCCTCGGCCGGCGTGGGGCCGCTGCCCGGAGGCTCCGTGAATGCCGGGAGAAAGGGGAAGAAGGGCACGGCGGCGGCTGCCGCGGGAAAGGGGGAAGCGCGAGTGGAGCGGAAAGCAGCGCCGTCCGCGCGGGGCTCCCGGCAGACCGGGAGGGCGCAGAGAGCGGCCGAGAGGAGAGCGCTCCCGCATCGCCGGGGGCAGAGCGGGGCCGGGCGGCCTTCCCTCACCTGGTACATGGCGGCCCAGCTGGCGGCCTGGTCGAGCCGGTGGAACTCCTGCTCCATCTCCATGGCGGGAACGCCGCGCCCGGCCTGGCCCCCCAACACCCTCTGCTCCGGCTGCTGCTGCTGCTGCTGCCGAGGCCCCGGCTGCCTGCTCTGCATGTCACCCCTCCCTTCTCTCCGCCGGAACTACGCAGCCCGCCCCGACTACGCGACGTCCGGGGCGGCCGCAGCCGCGGGGCGAGAGGGGCGGCGGGAGAGGGGCGCGGGGCGCGCGGGCGGAAGGAGGTGCTCTGAGGCGGCGTTCCCGCCCGGCGGAGCGGTGCCCTCCTCCCCTGTGGAGGCGGGAGAGCGCGGCTCTGCTCGATCTCCCTGTACTCGAGAAATGGAGAAGTTAACTATTTTTTTTCCCTTACTCATACAACGCGATGGAGTGTTTTTTGTCGGCCGTTCTACATCCCTTCATTTAAGGGAAAGTGAGGTGTGAGAAACTCAGCATGGAGTCTGTTCACCTGTCCTCCGTTCTTGGATTCCTGCTTAGCTACGGCCGTAACTATCCATGTCCTATCCCAAATGCTGTTCCGTTGCACCCTTTTAAAAATGTTATGCTGAGTGTAGTTTCTGCCCGTACATCTCAAACTGAAGAGTCCGCATGCTGCTTCCTCAGGTGAGGTTCCGAACGTAAGAACGTGGTTATCCCATGCACACTGCTCAGGTGCTCGAGCACACCGTGTCCAAAGCAAGTTCGTGTGTCAGCCAACTTCTGTTTCTCCGATCACTGTTACTCAGGTTTTTGACCATGTTACTTCTGAGGGTTGGTGCAGGCTTGATATTCTTGGTACCTGCAGATACCCACAATGAGATTGCGAGAGTGGATTTGTACAATAGACATTTTTTGTGAGTGCCTTTGATTATAAACACCCTACAGCATGGATTTAAGACAGAGAGAACGGCAGAGTTAGCAGGTGAGATACGTCAGTGTCACTCAAGACAGAAGTGCTTCATAGCTTGGTTGGAGCCCCTGCACTTCTTGGTTGTTCCTGCTGGAGGAAGCTTTCCCACTGCTTTTCTTAATTGTTCACCACAGTCTCAAACAGAGGCCACATTTCAGTGTTAAGCCCCTAGATGCCCCCATGTTTGAGGCTTGCTCATTAGGTTACTAAATAGCAAAGGGTTGCTCTCTGGGGAGAGAGGAGCAAGCCAAAGAGATGAGATAAGGAGCCCAGGGTGGGAATGCCCACAGTAAAGGCAAGTTGCAGAAGGTGGCTTAGGATAAATGATTTAACCTGGGTAAACAATGAAACATTATTCTCTAATCAGGTACTGCATGTAGTACAGAGGCATTAGTATGTGGTATTAAAAAAAAACTTGCCTTACTTGCTTTCTCCTGGCTTGATTTTTGAAACTGGGCAGACACGGTCTCATGAGTGAAAGTGAGACTGGTTTCCCTGTTAGTAACAGCTGTGAGTGAGGGGCAGTATCACCTCATCTGGCTGCTGTGAGGATGTACCCATATCTGGAGAGCTGGTGGTCAATCTTTAACCTCTTGGACCTGGGGACAGAAAGAGAAATCCAACAGCTCTGCTATTTTCCCTTTTTCACTGATTTCAGGGTTACAAATTACAAACATATATGGGAAGTCTTGCTGTATTCCAGTGATTCCATATTGAGAGGGAACTATTTATAATGTCACTAGAGAGCAGTTTCTGTGGATGGCCATTTTTCATGCAGGTGTAAACCTGCTCTAGATAGGAGCAGGTCAATGCTTGTGATACTGTAGCCGTATGCATCTGTATTACTGCAGTGTATAAACACTTTACAATGGAAAAAAGCATAAAGACTTCTACACTTGTGTCACCCGAATGGATGCAATAAATAAAATTTGCATGAGTTCTTCAGTTAATGGTTAATTAGTGGTGTATTCTGCTAAACGTGTACTATTGTCACAGAAATAATTGCCTTGAATTGCAGAGACTCATTACCTGAACAAATGGATATTTTGCTACCAAATAACACAGAAAATAAGAGGAACGGTTTGCAGCAGTGATATATGTTGTAAATCCTATTTCAAACAGCACACCTAATGGAGGCATTACACTGCTGAATTCTTTTGGCTTTGTTTTGAGTACTATTACATGCAGTGACTTCTAGAGGTGGAAAAAAAATAGGGATACTATATACAGTTGGATGTTAGCTTGTGTTAAACAACAAGCTTCAGACCTTGTGGTGCTTCATCTTCATGTGTCTTGTGGTGCTATAGCAGTGCAACAAGCATATTCAGCCACTTTATGAAAACATCAAATGCATTCCATATGTGGAAGAGTCTGGAATTCCTCTTGTTGAGTAGGGAAAGCATCCTGCTTTTTTGTTTCTAAAAGTTGTTGGGATTTTTAGTAGTTTTTATATGATCCCTAATATACACTGGGCTCTAGCTACCCACAAAATAATGGGAAGCAGCTTGGCTTTGAGTTTAGAAGTGAACATTAACAGAACTTGAAACTAGTTCTATTATTTTTTTATTCATTTGAAGCCCATAAAGTGACTTACTTAGCTTAATATTGTTAAAGTCTTTAATTTGCATTTCTGTTAACAATATTCAGCATTTTGAGATGACCTAGTTTAAAACAGCCAACGTCATAAATCCCAATTTAAACGTCTGCAAATATGATACATGTTGTTTCTTTGCTGTTTGACTTTGAATGCAACTTTATAGTCACACTAAGCCAGTTGTAGCAGGCTGCATCTCCAGTGTACAACTGGGAAGCTTGCTTTTAACATTCCGCACACTTAATTCTATTGCCTGTATGTATTTGTGCCGTTGTTCTATGTAAACATCCCCTTTTTTATCAGAAATATAATATTTTGTTAAACAGAGCTCAGACTTGGATCCTCCAATACATCCTTTTGGTCTTAAATCTTAGACATTCCTTTTTCTGATTTTCTGTTTGGTTTTTGTTAAGCATTTGGTATTGTTAATATGGAAAGTTGATTTCTGTCTTGATTTTTCTCACTAATATTACAGTATCACACAAGACTCTGACAATTCACCTATTAGCCCTTGGTTACTCTGAAGAAGCTGTAGGTTCACAAGCAAAATCCAGTGCAACTGGGCACTGTCATGTGGTGTCAATAGTCTGTTTTGCTTCTGATTTTGTTCTGATGTTGGCATAAGCTTTGCTGTGATAAAGTTATTCTTGATTTATGTAATAGTATGCAAGATCAGGATCAAGCTTGATATCTGCTGTCTCTGTGTTAATCTGAGCAGTAGAAATGGTAAACTTTAATAGTTTTGTTCCCATTCTCAGAGTGTTAGGCATCTAAATCAAGGGTTTAGGAAAGTGTGTAGCTCTAAATTCACTGGTCTGAGTACCTTCTGGAGTGAGGTACACAAACCACATCACTTCTTCTTGTAGAAAGAGAGAATTTACAGTCAACATGGGCTGAGGAGAAAATTGCTGTAGTCCAGGTGTTGGAGATCTCACCAGAAAGGAAACTCCAATTCTGATCCCACTGGTTGTGAGTGTTTGATCTGTGTGGAACAGCTTAATGTAAGTAAGGAAGGCTGACGGAGATCCTGTCGCCTGGTGTGGAGGTCATAGGTAGGACACTGTTGAGATGTGAAAGATGTTTTTCCCCCAGGAAGGGATGAGCTGGATGCAGATCTGCCACATCCCAGTACTTCAAGAGATTTAAGCACTGAGATATTTGTTGAAAGGTGATTCCCATCTAGTGCTCATATCTGTGTTTCCAGAGCACGCTCTGCTCAATTATGCATTCAGGACCAACTTTCTTAAGGAGCTCAAGTATGAAGAACCTGTTTGTGATCTAGATACTTAGACTAACATGAGATGCTGGTTTCTGTAATTTTATTAAAACTTAGGGGATTTTGTGCATGCTAAGAGATCAAGTAGAGACTATCATACTCAAAAGTTTTAGGCAGGTTACTTACTAATGAAGAATCTAATGAAGAATCTGTTGGGGAGTACTCTTGGCCTCTTTTTAGTGAGGACAACTTCCCAAAACATGTCTGAAGTGATGGCATCACTTCATTGCTGAGTAAGCCCTCCTGTGGGTTCTCATCTAGGTGAAGTGGTCTACTTGGCCTTGCCACCTTGTGAGAGCAGAAAACACCCTAGAGGCTGTGCTAAAAAGGAAATAAACAGACAACTGTAGGAGTACAAGGGTGCAAGAAAGCAAATCACAGTTTGTCAGTGCACAGAACATTTCCTCCCATACACAAGTACCAATAATCTTTGCTCCAAGGCACTTCAGGGCTGTGATTGTGGAAGATAGCATTAAACCCTAGATGCTACAGAATCACAACATTTTCACTGCAACAACGCATCTTATGCAGTACCTTGCAAACCCAAACCTTTGATGGAAGGAGTGCTGTGCAATGGTGAGACGTGTGAGGCCAGTAGCCTGCAGCTAGCCTGTTGTACAGGAAGAATTTGTATCCTCGGAGTGCCTGAATCGCTGACTGAGCACCTGAAGGAAAGACCCGGTCAGCCCTGGGAGCACAGGTGAAGGCAGTTCATCTGTATGACTGGAAGGGGTGGAGCCAGGCACAACCCCTCCTAGACCTCATTTAAGGGCTGACTGACACAGAGGAAGGATCTTCTGTTGGAAGTCTTTTCTCTGTGGAGTTTTCCCTTGCAAGCTTTGGTTACTGAAGGCAGATAAGCACTCTTTTCTTTTGTAGCAACATTTGATTGCAATTGTGCTGTCATTTTATCCTTACACGGAAGGTGAGAGAGAGGGAGATGGTGTGGATTGCTATGTGTTGGGTTGCTAGAGAGCAGCTGCAGTCACTGGGGGCTAGTTTTCCTTGTCTTGGTGTGTGGCTGTGGTCCTGTAGCAAGGCCACAGTGCGGGTGGCTTCGCTTGGTGGCAAGGCATTAGGAGCAAAAGAAGCAGCAGACTGGAAACTGAACATTGGTGGTAGTAATAAAAAGAAGATGCAAATGGAAAAAATGTTTCTTGTGGCAAACTAAAAATCTAAATATTTCACTAGCAGCACAGATTTCCTGATGTCTGGTTAATGTTCTTATGCAGATCACCACGTGACACCTTGTCCATGTTAATATTTTAGATGTCACTATCTGCTTGCTGGTACTCTGTGTGCCATAGCGTGCACCTCTGCTACGGAGCTGGTGAGGTCATGGGTCTGTGTCTCATCTGCCATGTGTTTGTGGTAGATTTGTCACCATGGATAAGCCTAATCATGAGTTTTAGAGATAACTTTAGAATGTCAGGACATGATTAACACATCAACATAGAGCTCTGTAGCCTCCAACCTTAACCTATCCATCATGTGGCTCTCACTAGTTTTCAAGTTTTAGTCATTTAACCTGACCCTAAAGTGGTTTCTAAATAACAAAGATTCTGAGTGATAAAAAGGAGCGGCAATAAGAAATATATGCATCATTAAGAGTAACCACTTGGTGTTACTATTGTTCTTCGTTAATACCATATGCAGATAAGGAAATAATTAAATAGTTTATGTCTTCTTTAAGGAGGCATTGCCCTAAACAGCTGAGTAGGAGCAGAGCTGGGTGTGTAGTGAAACAATGTTTTCCTCTTTGAAATAGAATGTTTTCTGTAGTGGTAATTCTATCAATACCCTGTATTACTCATTGCAGTGTTTCTGGTTCTCCAAGGACAAGGCTGAATTTTAGGATCTGAATAGTTGTAGCTTCTGTACTGTGGGCAAGCATATTGCAGGAAGGAAGGGAAGATGAGTAAGGTGGAAGGGATAGAGCAGGATGCAGAGGAGACTGTAGCATGTCCTAACAGCTCAATTTTCTGTTCTGAAAGAAGTACTAGAACAGTTACTGTCGTGTATGGGAGCTATGGCCGTGGTTTTCCATTTATGAAAAACGGAAAGTATAACACAAAGTTATGATTGTGCCAGTGCTGTAGAGTTTCATGCTTAGGCTGTCCCTTTCTAAATGCGGCTCTGTGTGAAGGGGACTATCTTTGACCCATTCAATCAAGTAATAACGAAAGTTCTGTTTTATTACCCTTCGGTTTGGGGTCTCAAGGCCGCTAGTCTATTTTTGAAAACCGCTTTAATTGTCAATGGGAGGTTATTAAGAACTGAGTCACTTAATTTTCTACATTGTTCCTTTCCATTCTTCATTGTGAATATGCTCTTTTCCCAGTGGCAGCATACCTCTGTGCTTCTGTATGGAAAATCAGCTTGGCTTGTTTAGTAAGTTTTCTTGGTAAATTCTAAGCTATCTCCTCAGGACAAAATGGTACAAATGGGGGAAAAAAAAAAAAAGCATCATATACCACTATCTAGTGGTGATTGGGATAGAATAGGTAATAGGAGCGTATTGACTGGAAATTTTATGAGGAGGTCTGATTTATGTATTTATAATTTCATTTGAAGTCAATGGGGAAATAACTTGTTGATTAATTCTGAATCTGATTCCGCAGGCTCCATTATTTTGGATGCCCATCTCAGTGGATTTGAAGGTCTTAAATATATTCCAGTAGAGAATATGGGTCAAAAATGGCCGCTTGGATCAGGGAACTGTCCTCTATGTATGTACACAACCATTTAATACTTAGTTCTCAAATTGCACTCTCCACAGCATGGCATTTCCTAACAGCCTGTATGGAACTAAAGATCTACCTTACAAAATACTAGAAGTTGCAAAATCTGCACAGCATTGGAGGAAAAAGGGAGAGGAGATTAAAGACATTACTGGTGACTTAGATCCTTGTGATAATGGAGGATTGAGTAACTGAACATGTTGTGATCTCAGGACAGAACCCTTTTTGTGCTTTTAGAGGGAAGGCCCTTGCCAAAATTGTTCTACCCTAGGAAGAATTGCATCCTCATCCCAATATGTTCTCATTTGGAATATATAACCTTTTCAAAGTACAGTAGTTTACCCTGCTCTAGCATTAAGAAATTATCTGCCAAAGTTCTGTCTAAAAAGAAATGGACGATCTACCTATTAACTGTCCATGGAAGTTTCAGCCGTCAGTGATGTTGTGACAAAAGGTGCATATGGGGAGCGTACAAAATATGTGCATGTGTACTCTTTTTACCGTTTCTGATAACTTTTGGCCTTCATGGTGTTTCAGAATGTGTTTAAGGCTAACACGCCGTGGCAGAATCAGAGGTAGCTTCTGAAGAGCGATTTACCACTGGGTGGCACTGTAGTCCTTAGTGCTCATAATAATTGCAGCTCTGAAAAATTTTTTTCACTGGTAAGATTTTTCTGTTGAGCTGTAACTAATAGGGCAATAGTTACTGGAAAGATTTTTTATGGATAATGCTGATAAAATAAAGTTTCTCTTGTAGAGTTAACTCTCTTTTTGAAGCATTAGGTATTAGGAAGTCTGTTCAAGCCTTGCCAAGTTGCTTAGTTTTCTAAATATAAATTTCAAAATGCAGTTGATGCTGTTATATGGTACTCAGGTATAGTGTGCTCTTTCCTAGAATGAAAGATACTGTTGGCATAGCTTTTGATTATAGGGTATTTTATTCCAGGCTTTTACTTGCTGTTTTATGAATTATGACATGTTAATATTAATGAGAGATCGATTTTCAGTGGCCTTCATTTAAATGATCTTTTTTCGTTTTCTTTACAGTAGAGATACCATATCTGAGTTTGGAGCCACTTTCACTTGAATACTCCAGAGCTACAGAATGAGTGAGTATTTAACTCTGGCCTTAATGCAGACCTGTCATTTTAAAAGCATACGTACTTTTTACCCCAAATAGAAGATGCAAGGGTACAAGAAAATGTCTGTAGTTCACCAGTAAGGATAAGTGCTATTCCAGTGTGTAGCTGACTACACAGTAATGCTGAACATTACCAAGTATGTTCAGGACATGGTGATTAAGCACAGTTGTGCCAACTGCGTGTGTAATCAGAATGATGAAGAAACAGTCCTATAAGCGATTTGTGTGTCTAGTGTCTTTAAAAATCAGTTCCTTTGTCTGTGGCACCAGCCAGCAAGCATACCACATCGAAATTACTTTTATTATGAAGGAAGCCCTTCTAGCAGGGTTGAATCCCTTTTTTGTAAAGCTTAAAGTAGGCAGAAATTTAACCAATCCAAGTTATTCCAGTTTCTGTGAAAAATACTGTCTGTGAAGAGGTAAAAGCACTTACAAAATGTCAACATTCTCTCCTATCTGCATGCGGATCAATACAAATGGGTCACAGTAACCTCTTAGAGAGGAGGTCTGCGTGACAACTAGAACTAATATGTATCTAAGATTCTCAAAAACAAACAAACAAAAAAAAAAAACCACCTGAAGCCAACAAGTCTTGATGTATGGAGTATCTGCTCCCAACAAGACTGTAATCAGATGGGTCTGAATGCTCTTGTTTCAATATGACTTCTTTTAACTTTTTAAGTAAAACTTTCATTAACACAGATGGAAAATTTTAACCTAGAAGTATATATTCTGCATTGCTTGTTTCACCTTGTTTCCTTGTCAAATGGCTGTTTTATTATGATACATATAAGTATTTTTGACTGTCAGAAATGTTGCATAAGTTCTGTATTTGTATGTTTAATTACCACCACTGCATGCAGTTAGCAGTGCACACATCTATCTTGGGGCAGCACGCACAGAAAGTGTTAACTAGTACTAACAAAGGTGAAAAGGCATTTCTGCACTATGTGGTGGTACAAATGGTGGAGATGCTGAAGTGACACAGGAAGATGGTACAGCACACATCTGCAGATACATTTCTTGGCAGCTACGAATAAGCTGAGAGGTAGCAAAACTCCAGATTATCCCAGTATTGTAGTTGCCAGTGAAAATCACAAGATAGCTGTGTACAATGTCTTGTATGGCACACAGAGCCTGATTTCAGCTGAGAACTAAATGGTAAAACAACTAACAAAACCCTTAAAATAGTGTCTGGTCCAGTAACATAAGTTAGATTCAGTGTACCCCATGATTTGTGTTCAGCACCCTTGTAGGTTAATCAAGAGCCAAGGTAAGGCTGACTGGCAGGAAGCAGCCTTAATTTTGAAGTCTTCAGGGAAACAGTAAAGACAGAAGAGAAATATAAATACTTGCTATTTAAATTTGGCTTCTCTTCTTTGGCATGTTATTTGAAAACTGAAATACAAAGAGGTCAAATATGAAGTAGACTGCAAGGACTTGAGTTTTCTGGGTTTGTTTCCTTCTAAAGCATTTCATTTGCTACCAGTTTCAATTTTGTATTCAAGATTAGATTCAGCAAAACTTTCGACTGTATAGTGTATACTCAGTCTTAAGGTTTGCCTACTATGTCTGCTGAATTAGTCAAAGTTCTGAAAATTAACTTTTCTGTATAACATCTTAAACAGACTACATACCCTTTTTTTCTCAGCTGTCATGTTCTTCTATTATATATTGAGATACTGTACTGTTCTGTTAGACATCACATCTAAACATAGTATTTAATAAATAAGAAGTAAGTTGGAAAGATTAATCTGTTCTCTTCCACCCGAAGGATCAAGCAGTTAAAGCTATAATCATATTCCTCTGGATAAGATCTTTTGCTGATGGAAACTAGCTCAGTAAAAACCTGAAGTACAAGGGGCAAAAATCTGACACAAGTATAAATTTGAATCATTGTAAACCATTCTTGAAAATGTTTAACTTTTTTAAAAAACAGTGCCATGAAATCCAGAAGGGATACAAATAAATTGAATTCAGTTTGGAAAGGTCTTTGTATGAGAGTGCATGACTTCCTGAGAGTCAGCAAAATCCCATCAAACATTCAAACATTCCTTTTTTTTGGATAAAATTTTAGGGGCACTATTTAAGAGTTGGTTCCAGGGCCATTATAGCTTATTATTATTATTATTATTCCTTAATCTGTAATGGACTTCTAAAATGGAACAAAGGAGTTTGCTTCTTTTGTTACAGCAAAGTGCTCTCTAGTGTTAGAACATCAGGATTTATAAGGTGAAAAATATCTGTTGTCAGATTGGTTGAAAAGTTTTATTATGATACATATAAGTATTATATATATCATAATAACCTAAATAAATAAACATATCACCAAAAATAAATAAATAAATGTATCATCTAGATAAATAAATAAATAACAAAGAATTGGTCTGTTTTTGAGTGATGAAGCATGTAGATCTATGATAAACATTCCAGCATGCAGTATATCAGAGAATCACAATAGTCTGTTGCTCAAGATTTCCATATCCAAAATATAAAAATATAGGTAAGCTTGAAAGGGGACTGACTGAGTACCCATTGAGAATTTTTTAGCCAAACCTTCTTGGTCTGATGATCCTGTTTGGTTAAAAGGAACTTCTGTGGATTTGTAGTTTTTACACAAATTTCTAGAATCAGAATGTATTTCAGTAATTCAAGAATTTCAGTAGTTACTACTGTCACTCACAACGGGAACTAACTTTTATCTCTTCTGTCTTAGAGAAGACCCAAGAAACAGCTGTTAGAAATCTGACTGCCATTATGTGCTCATGTTCTGGTCTTTCTTGGGAAAAAAATTGGAAGGTCCACATCTTTTTCCATACCAGAATGCAGCTCCTTGCTTAAAGTTCAGTATTTTTCTCAGATTTTTTTTTCCTGTCCAGCCTCAAGTGCATAAATAATAGTTTAAAGACAGTAGCTTTTAGCTGTACATCTTGATTTCACTGCCATTTTTGGGACATGTGCATATCATGTTTGTCCTACATCTGTTACCCAGATGAACAATGCCATGGGATGCGTGACTCACCTAATGGCTTGGAATTCTGGCACCATGTCTTTGGTTGCAATAGGTGGGGCTGTATACACTCAAAACCAAAAAATGTGTATTTGAACAATAAAATGTTTGAGGCTCATTTGCCCGTGTTTAGGTTCACACGTTGTGTGCATGCTATTGACCCCAAATATATTATGAAGGAGAGAAGATCCATTAAATGAGTTATTAAAGTATTGCAGAACTTGTCAAATGAATGATACAAACAGTGGAGCTGTTTCTTAGGGATTAGAGAAAATCCAGACTGTTCCCAGGCAAAATCCAGTTGAGGTAAGATAAGAATTGTTCACTGGATCTTTAAAGCCTAAAGGATTGTGGAAAATGTTAAATTGAATAAGATTTATGAATTGCTAATTTTATTTTTCACTTCTATGAAGCTGCTTATATCAATGTAAAGCCAGGTATGGAAGGATTACATCTACATAAGACTGAAAGCAGTACTGTTGCCCAAGTAATGGTAAATAATATTAAAACTCTGGTAAAGCAGAAGTAGCCTAATATTCAATTACCCAGTGTCAATAAATATGAGGCAAAGCATGCTCAGTTATACCCATCACCACCCATTGTGGTGCTGAGCACTGCAGTGCTTGACATGTGAATGACTGGAAGAGTTTCTGGGTGAACAACTGGGATCACACTGCCTGTGATCAGAAAAGGTGCAAATCTAGTTCACTTCTCAAGGACTGTGCTGGGACCAGGCAGGACGGTACTTTAGCAGTACTGAATTTTGTAATTGTTAACTGGCACTTAAATATGCCCATACTGCTACTGCTAATGAGCAGGCTAAAGAGATAATGAGAAAACTAAGATATATGAGAGATTTATTAGACACTGGCATTCTAGTTAAAACTCTCCATGGAACAGATAACTGTACTTTGAGCAGGGCATATTTTCCATGCAGAATGGGCATGCTATTGTCTGTATTTGTCTAATTTCAGCCTAAATAGTTCCAGATTTCAATAAAACACAGTGTTTATGAAGTTTTTCCTCTACATATGTCTCTAATGACTGGGTATATTCATCTGGACATGGATTTGAATTCTCTGCTTACTAATGCTGGGAGTCTGATGGTCGTGACCCAGGCCAAAAGAAAATGGTGAAACCGGCTTCCGGAATGTATGTGCAATGTAATGTGCACAATTCTTGTCCTGTTTCAAACCACTGAAAGATGTACGTAGCTCATTCCCAGGATGTTCATCCTGTTATGAGCTGAATAAGACAACGGTCCTTAAAGAACCACTGAGATACAGAGAACTGTCTGGTGGTGTTTGCTGAGCAACCTCAAATTCCACTGCCTAATTGAAACTTTTCACTTTCTGTGAAGAGCTCAAGAACTTCAACGAACACAGTAGTGGTGGACAAGTTTAGAAACAGATTTTCTTGAAAGGGTAACTTCAGTATTAAGTTTTGAAGAAAGATTCTGTTTTCCAAAAACAGTTTCATGTCAGACTACCATAAGATTTGGGGGGTTTCTCGTATAAATTTCCAGGAGTCAATAGCTGGAATGATACAGCTCTGGGTGTCACTGACTGCAACTCTCAAATCAAGAAATTAAAACTGATGCTATTAAAGTTCTCATGAAGGCTCCTGTCCTTGGGCCGCTAAGCTAATAATCCATTCTGTATACTTCTATGGAAGCTTCTGCAGCACTAACTCGAAATCAACTCATTTCTTTTGTAAGGTGCTTTTGAGAATCAGCAATTGGATTTCTGACAGATGGTGTCAGTCTGTGTTGTGTTGTGTCCTCAAAGTTCTTCAGATAGTTTTTGATAACTATGAGGTACTTTTGTAGTACATCAGATCTCTTACTGTGCTCCCTACTCTTCTGCCAGTCTTACCCCTGCAGTTTCTGTTAGAAGAATTCCATGGGAACTGCTTTCTCTGTGGGACATCCTCAGCTGTGCAGATCCTCAGTTTTACTGCTGATTATCAGTGTCTGTGTTGGGCTTTCCAAAAATGACAGTGTCACATTGCAGGATCTGATTCAGTCTCACCTGTAGATGACAGGTTCAAATCTAGCTTCTAGTAGTGATGACAGACGTTTTGACATATGGCAGTTACTCAGTTATGTGCAACAGCAATTTTAATTCTTGCTATCAACATAATTCTAATCTTATGATCTTTTACATATATGCTTAACGGTATTTCAGAAATTCATTTTTTTCCCTAGTGCCTTGATTGTGATTTGACTATGAAGAGAGTGGAAAGAAGTCTTTGATTTTCTGCTAATTGGCCCCCATCTCCTTGTCTTAACTTGCTCTCCCAGCTACTGTGATAAGTTTCTACTTGTTGCTGTTTCTTCTGTAGTAAAACTTTTGTCCTGGTGCCAGAACATTATGTTCCTGGTTAGAGCCATGACGCCAAATGGTATCTGTCTCCAGGCCAAGGAATGTTGCTGGGAAGAAGTGAATGAATGAATGAATGAATGGATTTTTCAGTTCACATTGTAGTTGCCTCTTTCAGAGCCAGGAATCTTCTTATAACACTGAGTCAACTGGCTAATGTGGATGCTGTCAGTGTTCCTTACTAAAACTAGAAGGAAGTTCAGAGAGGATTCAGGACTGGTCATGGTCACTATGACTGTAACGAAAGAAAGACATGAGTCAACGCATGCTGCCTGCTAGATATAGTAGGAAAAAGAGCACTTTGCCTGTAGTAGTTACTATCCAGTGTTCATAAACTGAAAGCAATGACAAATTTCCAAATTTAAGAAATGTGTGAGGTGGTGTACAGAAATAATCCACCTTAATCTCAGCATGGCAATACACTGCTTTTATCCTGTACAGTTGTA
The DNA here is from genome assembly GCF_038088225.1 of Cyrtonyx montezumae. Lineage (NCBI taxonomy): Eukaryota > Metazoa > Chordata > Aves > Galliformes > Odontophoridae > Cyrtonyx > Cyrtonyx montezumae. The sequence goes on from NW_027072100.1 coordinate 13,827,594, forward strand.
AAGCTGAGGGTTCAAAACTACAATTCAATTTGGAATTTACCCCTTTAAATTCAGAAGTTTGAAGGTGCTGATAATGTTTCGTTCCTGGTTTTCACTCTGTTTTTTACAAAAATCTTCTCTTTCTCAACTGAAGGCTAATGTTCAATTTACTGCCAGTTCATTTTCACGATTTGCTGATTAACAAATGAACACGATAGGAACTACTGCTATGACATTCTCACCTTCAGTTTAATTACACAGAATTCTTTAATAGCTGCCATTTTGCATTTGTCTGTTTCTGCATTCTGGGTTCCTCCTAGCACATCTTATGTACCTCTTCACATCTCTCACCTCTCAGTATAAGCCTCCAGAGGTCTGTAGCATTGCCCTGGTCTGAGGCTTTAATGCTCCAGTGCTCTTTTTCTTAGAAACTGCAACAAATCCAGTTTTCCCCACAGAAGTAAAAGACACAGTAGTGGGTGTGGGAATGTAGTAGTTGGTGGACTTCTGCACATTTTATTTGGATTAGTTCTACTGAATTTCCATGCTGCTAGCCCCGCTAATTCAAACTATTGATCAACAGAATTAAGCACAATGTAATCCAACTGGTTTATATGGTGACACTTCTGAATCCAGGCTGTGTTGCCACACGAAAGTACAAGGAGGGAATGACAAGAAGTTAACAGAACTTCCTTGAACCTCTGCAGAAAAATTCTGTTTTATTCACAGCAAAGGTTCAGAACAGTTTGTGTTTTAATTGAACCACTTCACTCATCCCTAAATGAAAACAGCTGCAAACAGTGTCCAGTGTACATAGCCTCAGGCACTGGAAAACAATCAAATGAAAAGACTTCTCTTTGTTTTATTTATTTACTTGAAGCTAAAGAAAAATGGCAAAATTCTGCCCTTGTACAAATCACAGCTTTTCACATGCTTTACCCCAGGCAGTAGTTCCATTTTTTTCCTAACTCAAGAGTTGTTTTTGTTTGTATTTCTGCTTCTATATTTTTGTATATCTTATTTGTTTACTTTTTCTGCTCCTTAAAATCATCCATTCTCTTTAGAAATGGGAGAGAAGGAAAAAAATCGAGGTGAAGCCACAACATGTTTTCATTTTCTTATGACTAACAGCTCTTTTTTCACAAGCTTCTGCAGGCACTAAATACCAAATATGGCTTGAGACAATAAATTATAATGCCCTTTAGAGAGGAGTTGGGAAAAAACAAATGCATTTGCAACATGTAAGGAAGAGAGATAGCTAGTTTATTTTTAACTCTACGTTCTCTCATAATTTATTTTTGTAAAAGGTAATGATGATAATTATCCTTGTGCTGATCACTTTCAATTTGCCAGTCCTTACATATATGAATAAATATTATTTCTCCTGTTTTTCAAATCTTTTTGTTGTGTAAAGGTAGCAAAAGCCCCATGCAAGTTAAGGCTGACATTTTCACAACTGTCTTGTGTTAGTATTCATTGGTGACATTCTGTGTTGAAGATTATAAGCAAGCTCAATCTTAAATTGAACAGTTAAGCTAGGCAGTGTTCTAGACCCCGTGTCTGTTTGACTCTGCCACCCACTGGTGTACTTTATTGCTACTCACTGTCTTCTCTCTGTGACTTAGGACCTGTTCCATAATTATTTTATTTTTCTGATATGAACTTTTCTCCAGTGATATCAATTTCCACACTGACGTAGTAACATTGTCTGCAGATAGGAATCGTAATAGAAAACTGTCACTTGGAGAAAGTGTTTATTTAAAGTCTAGATTAGTATGTTTGTGTTGATGAATACCGTATTCAGACTTTGCTGTTGTCTTACTTTTGGAAGTTTCCAATTTCTCTAAGGTCAGAGTTTCTCTGATGTAGCACTGCCAAGGCCTAAGGAAAAAAAATAAGAAAGAAGTAGTAGCAATTCAAACTACTACCTTTGAGTATCAGTTACATCATATGAACACAAAATGTTTGCTCCCTAAGTGGTTAAAAATGTGAGATGATAATACATAAATGAGACCTTTATATTCCTAAACCATAAACATTGTAGTACAACCTCTCAACTATTTCTCATGCCAGGTACTGCTTTCAAATGAGAAACTTTGCTCCATGTTAAGACAGAAAATGTGCCCCATGTATCCAAGCAGAGGGATGATCTTCATGGGATAATCAGATGGTTCTCTAGAATATGTACTTCAAAAAGCTGAGTAGAGTGGGATGTCAGGGTTATTGCCAGACCAGTCATTCCTCTTAGGTGCTCAGTAATGGAACATGGAGTTTTTGAGGAAACATACAAACTCATTCATCCTTATCAGCACGTGTCCAAAATAAGTGCTGTCAACTGTCAAACCTGGCAAGTCCTGTACATACTGTACCCTAAGAGTTCAGTCACGATGCTATGAGGTTGTTTACTTTGCTCTTCTGTCTGAAGAGTTATACAGGTGTGTCCCTTCTGGGAAGATTAGAAGGGTGGGAGTTGAGAGGGAGGGAATGTTTAAGAAGTAGCAGGATAATAAGCATAGTGCTACGTTGGGAAAATCTGACTGAGCCCTAGGACAGAAAAATTTTGAAAAGCATGGTAAAGGTCTTCAGTGCTGGGGAGAATAATTGAGTACTTTAAAGTTTGGTGCAAGTGTAAGCATATTCACTGACGTGGTTCAAATACCAATGTTTAGAATTAAGATGTGTAATATTTATGGGACTTGCAATCTACATAGCCTTGAAATAGTTAAAAATGGAGATCCATCTCAAAACAGATCAGAGCTGGCAGTATTATAGACAGTACTTTTAGGTAACATTCAGGTTTTACTAAAGGAAGGCTGCATGCCTATTTCCCACCCAATTTTAGTTGGCATTGTTGACACATGAACTTTTGTTTTTATTGACGTGTAATCATTTGTTTTTTTCCTGACTTCAGGATGTCAATCTTTATTTATGAGAGTAATGGAGGCACTGGTTGGAAGGGACCTGTACTGATAAACTTCTTCAACTTCTTGCTTAGAGAAGAAGTTTACTTCTCCGTAAAACTCAGAACTTTAGGAAGTCTGTGTCCTGCTGAAAATGCTGAGCTGTTTGACAGCGGTTGGTGAAAGTAATTGTAGTCTCAGATACACCTGATAAAGTGAGCCTTTGTGACTTCAGCTAACGAGAATGTTCCTGCTTAAGCTAAAGCTGCTTTGGAGTGCCAAGATTTTGGTAGGAAAAGGAATCTGAACTACAAAACTCATAGCATCTGAAATCTTACTGCAATTCTGGGACTCATTTCACAGCCCTGAAAAGGACAAGAGCTGTGGCAGTATTTTGTAGTTTTGCTGTTGTGGCAGTCAGCAGGGAGATAAGTTTCACTGCATGATCCCACAGCAGTGTGGGCAGACTGTGGGGAATGTAGTCTGCTTGTCCCACAGCCTCCAGCAGGAGCAGCGTGTCCCTCGTTCCCCAGGCTCTTTAGCAAAATCTGCTTTACTCAGAATATGTCAGAGTAGTTCAGCTGACAAGTTTACTTTTAGAATAAATTGAAGCAAAATTGACTTTGCTTTCCTTGCTTGCTACATACAGCAAATGCATTAGGCATCCTGATGTGGTACTACATGGGCCGTGACAATACTTAGCACATGTAAAATGGCAAAGTTTCTATTTGTATTCTGTGCTGTGAATGTATGCATTTATGATATTATTTTTAATGGCATGGGTGAAACAGCAATGATAATATTGTTCTACAATTCTGGGAGAGTTTTTTTGTTTGTTTGTTCGTTTCAGTTAATAAATGCATGCAATGGAATAATGTTTCTGGATAAAATCAAGGTGCTAAACAAACTATTTTGGTCAAGGTGAGTAAGAAAATGATATAGTTATGGCACTAAAAAAGAATTTTTCAGGTGATCTTCCCCTAAGTGCCTGGTCAGTATCTCACACAATGGAGGAAAACTGCAGTGTAAGGACATAAGGCAGTGCCAGTGCGTATGACCTTGCAGTTAAGATACAGTTTTGAGAGGGTAAACTCTGCTTTTTCCAGGTGGCTAAACATTGGATCTCTTCGTTGTTTACCTTCCTTAAAAGCACTTGAAATAAAGTAGTTTTCAGCTCTTCTATAAGAAAAAAAAAAAAAGGTTAAAAATGTTATTTAGATCTCCACTAGTTTTTCTCACTTTCTATTTGCTGAAGCAAAACAATCAAATATTTCCATCTATTTTTCCCAGCACTTATGAATTAATTTCCTTTGGTCATTTAATGTCCTATCAGTTTGTCATTTTATGCCTGTTCAGTAGGAGTTCCTGACAAATTTTTCTACTGCAATATGCAGTAGAACAGTGCAGATCCTTTTGGAAATTTAATTTGAGGTTTATTCTCCCAGGATGGAGCTTGCAGGCCTCCGTATGTGTTTAACCTTGTAGGGGGAATCCCACTGACAGCCATTGCTTATGTTATGCCACCTATACTTGTGCTTGGGCAGCTGCTGGACTTTTGAACAGGGTTTCAGTTTTACTGAGCTTTAAATGGCTATGCAGTTCATAAACCTCTGTATGTGTAGGCACATCTGTACACATCTGTACGTGATCACCAACAGGGCTTATGTAGTGGAGGAAAACTACCTGCTGTAAATACACCATTAGCTAAATTTCAATCTTTTTAAAACTGTTCAGCTGTAAGTGTGCCAGAGTGAACTTCTGTGTTGCTGGAACAAAGTAAATGTGTATTGCAAAGTACAGGATGAAAATCTGTAAGGAATGTTGACAGTTTGCAACTGCATTAATTTAATGCAACTGTAGGCACTATTCAATGTCATGACTGAAAGCAAAGAAAAACAAAATTGTGGCTGGCGAAAACATCTGGATTCAAGTTTTGGTGCCAGTAAGTTCTTTCCCCACTGGTAAAAAAGATTGTAAAACTTCATTCTTTAGAGGTTATGTGATTCATAGGAATGTTCTTCAGCATGCTCCAGCTCTTCTTCTAAATACTATAGCTCAGGGTCATTAGCTGGCAATGGCAGTGTTCTGGGACTGAATCAGAGAGAGGTCAAGGGGCTCTATCCTCTGTTATGCTGAGTTTGCAACTGGCAGGTAGAGAAGAATTAGGCTTAGCTCCCTGGAACTGCTAGAATCCAGAATAGTGCTGGATGTAACTCAGAGCAGTTAGCTGGGGACCTTTGCGTAGTGATTGTACGCTAAACAGTTTTGTTCTGGGAAGTGGCTCTGTGCTTCATTTTACCTCTGATGGTACTTATACTTCTCTGCCACCTTTCAGTGTGATCTAGAACTCTGAGTAAGAGCTAAGTGAAATCTGTTTAAAAACCATAACACTTGATAATGATTTGAAAGCGAAACATTAATTGTATTTTGTTTGAGAAATGAGATTCAGTAACTGGATTGGCCATAATAGAATTAAATGCGGTCACTCAGCCAGATCCCTAAGCCAGATCTAATGCAGGGGTGTACAAGGAAAAAAAATCAGAGAAATACAGGGGAAAGTGAATTTTCCATTTTGATTTGTGTATTACATAGTAATTTGAGACATTCATTTTTCAGATGTAGACTCAAGAGCTGCAATCAGCATTACAACCTACTTGTTCTCAGAATTAATAAAACATTTACTTTTTCCAAAATAGCAGTTGAATCAATAGGGATAATATTTATTGTCTTAATCTTTATTAAAGAAGAATTGTAGTAAGTTAAGTGTTAGACTTGTGAGAGTCACATTTGTGATGACATCTTGCTTTCTAAGGAAGGAGCTGAATTTGTGCAGGATTCAACTCTGCTCAGTCCTATCACACGAACAGTTCACATGCAGTACAGTTGTGTGCTCAGCAGATTCTACACTATTATGAATCACCATGCTCATATTTGGTGAGAGCAGAGATTTTGTGACTGGTTGTCAGGAAATTCCTGTTCACGGGAGCATTACCTGGCATTGAACGTGCTGTACTCTCTCCAGTTCTTCTAACTACTGTTTTTTTTTTTCCCCAAAATTTAAATTCCATTTCACAATAATGTGCTTCTGCCAATACCCAAAGGCATGTCATCAGTAGCTCAAAATGTAATTTACTTGTCAGGTACTATTGTTTATTTATTTATATTACTAATTAGAAATACGGATTTTTGCCCATAATGTGCTGTGAATCAAAGTAGAGACAACAATACTCTACATATATTTTAAAGGGGGAAAAACGTATGAAGAATATGAAGATTACATAGCATACAGCATCTGACATCTCTGACAGTGCTCTGATGGCACTGTATTTTTTCTTCCAGGCAGGTCCTGTTGCTCATCTTCTTGCTTTCACACTTCCGCACAAACGGTTGAATGAAACAGTTAGATCCAGCCTTTGTGTTTAGCACAGTAAATCATGTAGCTCATTTTCTTTGCCATCATTATTTCTTGGGACCAAATGTATCCTTGATACACGCCCACTGATTCAAACCAGAAATTAATTCACTCCAACTTTTTTTTTTTTTTTTTTTAAGAAAAAATATTCAAGTTGGGTGGAACTGCAACTCTAATAAAAATCAGTCTGAAACAAAAAACATTAAAGGACAAACTCTCCTTAAAGGACCTGACCTTAGACATGTCCTGTCCACATTAAAAAAGAAAAAAAGGCAGTCTCTTTTGTCTCTTAGGACTGGAATATATGATGTCATATTGAAACTGCTAAGTAATTCACAGTGAATAAGCATAATCACCAAACAACTGACAACTGTAGTTGCATGATTAAGAATAGTTTCATAACTGAAAATTATTGTTATTCGGGGTATGGAGACCCTACAGGATCACGTAGAAGTTATAAGTATGACACATTTGAGTCTATTTATTCATACACAGCTGGAGCAGACCTGATGACACCTGGATTTTCCTGCTCCTCCATGCTTCTTGTGATACTCAACAAAGGGTCATTCATCAGCTGGATGGCACTGTGGCTGACTTTGTGACTTTCCAGTGTATCATTCACATAGATTTCAAATGTGTTTTTTTCTGGAAATAGAATACATCCTTGATGTATCTGAGATGTGTGTTTTGAAATGTTCCACTTCTAAGAAAACTGCTACTGAAATTACTTCAGGATCTGACAAAGACTAAGGAGTGAATGACTTACCTGTTTACCACGTATAGTTGTTGGGGTAGCAAAACTGAGTAAGTTGTAGAATATTTAAGAAACAGAGTAAAGCCCAACAAGAACTGAGTAGAAGACGAAAGTGGACATTCAGCTGTAAGGTCATGTATTATTAGCAATGATTACTGAAACCACCGGAACAAAGTTCCAGTGCCTTCTAAAGAGATTCCCTTCTGAAGGACATTGCTTAGCCAAACAACATGTCTGGTCTCATTAAAATGGTTACTGACACATGGTCAGACCAGAATCTAGCCAGCCCTTTCTGTCTTTAAGTCATGGGAATGTAAACTGCTAAAACTTCGGTTTGGAATTTGCAGCAAAACTACTGAAATGTGCCAAAAATGCATAAACCAAACTGTTTCATTTAGGAGAGAAAAAACTGTATCTTAGGAAATTATAGTTAAGAAAGTTATAATTACAGAAATCCTAACAAGGTGGAAGAGAAAGAGAAAACTCTGATCGGGGAACATCTGACTTCAAATTGCCATATCAGCCTAAGTATTGATAAAGATCTGATAGTATGTCTCACAAGGATAGTGGGAGGCAGCTGTAACAATGAGGAAGAAGAACAACAGGGAAAATCCCAGGCACCTTCCCATAAGCCACCTGAAGAACTTGTCCCACAAGCCTCAACTGTTTGTTTCCATCAATACCACCCTTTGTACACAAAAACACAATCCATGTCTGGACCTGCTGGTAGCATGGAGAGCAAAACAACCAGTAGAGCTGAGCTGTGTGTCAAGACTTGTTTTTGCACCACGTGCAGCATAGCAAAGTATAGGGATTAACAGTGAGGCAGCCCCTTCTCCGGTTGGAAGGAGAAGCTCACATTCTGTTTGGATTCAAAATCTCATTTTAATGATAGCAATACGGTGAGTATTACCTTTTGGACAGACTGGATTGCAGGGCTAAAGCCAATGGGATGAGGTTCAACAAGTCCAAGTGCTGGCTCCTGCTCTTTGGCCACAACAATCCCAGGCAATGCTACAGGCTTGGGGCAGAGCGGCTGGAAGGCTGCATAGAGGAAATGGATCTGGGGGTGTTGGTCGATGCTCAGCTGAACATGAGCCAGCAGTGTGCCCAGGTGGCCAGGAAGGCCAATGGCATCCTGGCTTGGATCAGCAATAGGGCAGCCAGCAGGAGCAGAGAAGTAATTGTCTCCATTCTCAGCACTGCTGAGGCTGCATCTCAAGGACTGTGTTCAGTTTTGGGCCCCTCACTGCAAGAAAGACATTGAGGCCCTAAGCATGTCCAGAGAAGGGCAATGAAGCTGGTGAGGGGTCTGCAGCACAGGGCTATGAGGAGCAGCTGGAGGAGCTGGGATTGTTCAGTCTGGAGAAGAGGAGGCTCAGGGGTGATCTTATTACTCTCTACAGCTACCAGAAGGGAGGTTGTGGTGAGCTTGGGGTCGGCCTCTTCTCCCACATAACTAGAGATAGTACTGGAAGGAACGGCCTTAAGTTATGCCAGGGGAGATTCATGTTGGACATTAGGAAATAATTCTTCTCCAAGAGAGTGGTCAGGCGCTGGCACGGACTGCCCAGGAAGGTGGTGGAGTCACTGTCCCTGGAGGTGTTTAAGAGATGTTTAAATGTTGGGGGACGTGGTTTAGTGCCAAGTATTGGTGACAGATGGACAGTTGGCCTTGATGATCTTAGAGGTCTTTTCCAGCATTGGTGATTCTATGATTCTGTAAACAGAGTCTGTAAGACTGACTTCAGTGTTACACTCCATTTACTAAGACAAGGTTTTTTAAAGGAAAGATGAAGGTTTCTGTTGATGTTTTCCATATTTATGTGGCAGAAGTGGCCAATCTGTAGCTCACTATCTGTGTGGCTTACAAAGGAGTTAAATAGGGTTTGTGAGAATGCCTGAAGAAAGGCAAAAATATACATCATCTTGGCAAAAGCAAATACTCCTGCTGTGTATGTCACTTCTTGAACAGATCTCATGCAAGATCATGTCCATGTCTGAATCTTGAACTGTAAAAGCAGCTTATGAGAGCTGGCTTGAAGTTTCTAGGGCATCGTGTTTAGACAAACACTAAAATATTGCCAAACTGAGGACAAAATCATGAGCTAGCGGAGGCGTCATATGAGAGCTGGGTGAATACTACTGGCAAGTATTTGTTGGACTAATTTGTTTCCATCAGCTCCAAGTAGTAAGTCTAATATGTCTTCATTCCATCTGGTTGCATTCCGTAGTGAATTAAATATGTTTTCGGTCAGTCTGTGCAGGCTGTGTTGCAAATTATTTTTAACTCCTATGGTTTCATTCTTCCACATACAGAAATTTCCAACACTTCTTATGGCTGATTAGTCCACGTTTAAGAATGAGAGTTGTGTTATAGAAACAAAGCCTATCAAAGACTGCTGGCTTCTTTATGTGTCAAATGGAATTTCCAGTGGAAGACAGAAGGAAGACGTAATAAAAGGAATGCTGACATCATTCTGCAGGGGATGACTGGACTGGTTTCTGCAGCAGCAACAGCAATGTCAATTTTTAAAAAGTAGCTGGGTTAGTAATACTTGTTGCACATCTGGAAATAGTTCTCTTTAAAGTCTCTTTGACAAAAGACAGAATGGAAATCCCTACCTGGAACCAGTGAACTAAGCTGGTGCTGCTGATGTCATCTTAACAAAGTTAGGTGGGTCACATGAAACTCACAGGCCTTGATCTGAATGCAAACAGGTGCTGCTTAACAGTCAAGGCCAGAGAAAGCAGCACTAGAAAGTGTATGGTCCAGTGAACAAGCACTCAGTCAGAGAATACGTACCATGGTAAGCTGTGACTCTCATTCATAGTTGTAAAGAATTCTGTCCTGAGTCTTAAGAAGCTGATGCAAGGAAGTGCCTACAGGTTAACCTCAGTTTGCACATTTTTCACCTTAAGTAACACAACTGTATTGTCCAGTTGTTTGCAGAGGATTATGTAAAAATGCTAGATGTTGCTTCTGTCTGCATGGTGAATGTTGTAGAAAATGATATACTCCATCTTCCAACTGATTTAAATTCTTATCACTGACTCTGGAGTCTTGCAGCTGTCAACTGGTGGGATTTCACATCAGTGAATGAGTAGTAAGTAGGCTTACTCCTGAAACAAAGCATAAGGAAGATAAAGAGAGAGAGTTCCTTTGGGTCAAGAGGAGGTTAGTCTGCTGGAATAGGATCATATGGAACTGATGAGTATCTAGCAGGAAGAGAGGAGAGGTCTAGAAGAAGACGTGGAAATAACTCCTTTAGGACATTTTGGAAGACAGATAAACAGTAAAATGTTCTAGTAACCAGTGACAGAATGTTGTGGCTGGACTATAAGAGGAGAGGTTTGGACATTAAGTCACTGCAGCACTTCTCAGCCACACATTTAATAGGATTGAGGATGTTGCCTGAGAATGCATATATTGTGTTCTAGCATGTGTGCCATAGAAAATAGCCTAGAAGGTGGAAATAATAATAATGTCTATTTCATCATCGAGAACACAGAAGGTATAGGAAACTGTCATATAATGTCATGTTAGGTTTCAGTGCCACAGTAGCCTCACCTGAAATAAAACAGCAGTAGGAGCAATGACCTACAGTTCAGGAATTTCACACGAAGAAGCCACTATCTGCAGTATGGATTTAGCAGATCTAAGGTCGTGCCGGTGAAGGCAAAATGCCAAAGGAAGTTGCTAGTAGTGACTCATACATTTGTGGCTACATTTCTTCAAAGACCAGTGTGATTCTAGCTAAAGTGCAGAGCCAGCTGCAATGCAATCCAGCAGCACAACAAACATAACTAGACTGGAGAAATGCAACCAGCTGCTGGGACCTACAGCAAAGCTGTTCTGAGATCAGAAGACAAATGCTTTGTGTTGATAACAACCTGTGAAAATAAATGGATGTTATCACCTGCAGTTTATAGTTGTTGACATACAAATCCGTTGCCTCTGACCAAACAAACAAGTGTGGTTGCAACGCAACTTTAGAAAAGTCTCACCTTGAAAACAGAAAGAATAGCTATTGAGAATTCCTGCCAGCGTGTGAAAAGAAGAAAGGAGTTTTTAAGGGAGAAAAGCAGCTGGAGGGAAAGCCAGAATTTAGAAGAGGTCTCAATGTTCATTAAGAAAAGTATAATAAGCTGAGCCAACTGTAAATGTATCTGAGAGATTAATGATGAGCGTAGAGTAGATGTGAGGGAATTCTCATAACACAGGAACAAAATTAGCTGGCCTTGTGAAGTTTTCTATTGTACTTTAGAGCTAATAATGGAATTTAGATTTTATGCAAAAGAGAAACCAAAGAGTTAATAATTATGTAGAAAGCTGTACACATCAGAGTCCTGACAGCTTAATTGCTATGCTGACAGCATTTGCTGTTTCAGTGCTCTAATAGTATTTTCATCTGTATAGACTGTTCTGAGTTACAGCAACAGCTGGGATGCAGAGACACACCTCGGTAATGCACCTGCTGACAGGGAACGTCTAGGTGGCTCTCAGACAATGAGGAGGAGCAGGTTAAAGCACCTGCCAGACAGTCTGGGCATCCCCCTGGCTGAGAAGGGATCAAACCCATGTTCATAGGTGTTTGAAGAAAGAATAAATAGTTGTTCTAGTTTTATCCAATGCTTGTTTTGCAGTTCATCAAGAACATCAGATGAGCTAATAGCATACTAGTCCTTTCTTGTAGGCATAATGTGAAATTTGAGCTAGTTTAATTGTTAATCTATGTCTCAAAATGTACTAATGAAATCTGATACCATCCAACATGGCCACCTTGTGCAATTCAGAGGGATGCTCCTTCTATGCTGTGTGAATGGGCTGAGGGTGTTAAGGTTTATATTTTCCTTTCTCTGGTTTTGGTGACTTTTTTGTCAGCATTCAAGTGTGAAACAGATGAATAAAAGGAGAGAGCAGGGAATAAAGCAAGTGTGATGTTGGGGTATTTTTAATAACTTGCTTGTAAGACCTCTTGCACTTTTTTTTAAGAATGCAGAAATGCTTTTCAGAAGGTTTAGTTGCAACTAAGAAATGCTTTTATGGTGTTCCTAAGCTCTCAGACTCCATCTAGTTGACCAAATTCTTCAGATTGGCAGTCAAATAGAAATAACAGTCCCTATTGGGTTTTCAGTCATTGGCTTTCCTTTGCGCAATGAGAGCTGGTTGCTCTTCATATCACTTCTACAGTCATCATATCTGACTGAGTGCCCGCTCTGTTTGCTGGGGAGTGCTTTTGCTTGGCTTTGAAACCTAGCAGGTCTATCTTCAGCTCAGGGTTTCCTAGCATGGCAAGTTCTGGACAGGACTTTGTATTTCAAGCTGTTAGAGCAGAACATGTTGAAACAGAGATGCCTGTATCACATAAGCCACTGACAACCACAGACTCATGGTACCATTTTTGTCTCTGCTTGAATGCAAGAGAATGGGCTGAATGTGTAATATGGACAGTACACAGTGTCTCTGTAGGCATCATCAGCAACTGGATATGATTGGAAAAGGCTGTGTTATCAAAGCTGAAATTTCCCACGTATAATTTTAACAAATGAAAGTGTCCTTGTGTTACTCTGAGTTAGCCCTGTTAAGATTATAACTGCTGATTGTGCTTTACAACACAGACCGTGTGCGTACCTAGGAGCAACAGGTCATGCTGCTCACATGTTAAACCCAGAAAGCATGTGTTTTATTTCATCACTGTGTTCATATTTTGAATTATGGTATTGTTTGAATTAAGGACGGAAAACACATGAAGACAGCATCCCATAGATTCCCACTGAAATTAATCATGTTGCCTATGCTGATGTTAATTAATGTTTGATTAGTATGTAAGAATACTGCTATAAAAGTCTTTCTTTAACCTCTGTCTGCTTTCCATCTCTCCAGATATATCTTTTAGTTGAAGTTAATCTATGCTCAAAGTCTATCAATCTGTAATAGGAAATAAAGATGTACGGCAGAATAATAGTAGTTGCAGCCCTATATATCTGAGGCAGAATATCACAGTGTGAGTAAGGAATCCATCTGATTGAAGGCTCTGTGTTTAACAAAGCTGAGTCTTGCAAAGAAATGCAGAGGTTATGTCACTTTCTGCAGCTGCAATGTTTCAATTGCCCATCAGGATTAATCTGATTTCTAGAAAGTATAGAGATCATTCTTCGTAGTGCATGAAGAGATCTTCTGCTTCTGCCCAACACTGTGACCCAAAGTAGTAAAGGACCATGAACATTTTGAAGAGGTGGGAAGAGGAAAGACACCCACATTCAGTAGTGCTACTTATAGCAGGAGATTGGATGCCACAATGTCCAAAGGTCCTTTGCAATGTATTTATTTAGAAATATTAAGTAGCTTAAATGCCTGTCACCTCAGTTATTAATATGCTATTAATACTGCACCTGCCAAATACTAAGGGATTAATATGATCTTTACTACCATGTCGCATCTTTGTGCCTTACATTGTTTTTCCTGAAAGCAACTGACTGATGGTTCAAAGAGCATGATTTAACAAGTGGTCTGGTTCATGGCCCAGACTGGAGGATGTCAAGTGTCTGCTCAGCTACTGTGGCTAATGTTCTGTCACAGCTACGTAACAGCAAATTCAGTATTTCCATTCGCCTCTCCAGATCCCTCACATACTTGTTCAGACAAACAGGAAAAAGGCTGTTCACTACACATATACAACAGGACAAAAGCTCTGCCAGTTACTGAGCAAACAAGGCCCCGTCTTATAAGTGGTAGCTGCACTGAATAAGGAGTGACTCCAGATCAAAAGGCTCAGTGAGGACAAAACAAGATACAGTAGAACTTGAAGGAAGTAGGTACAAATATTTCCGTATTAGAGCAAAATATGGCAGTGCTTTCACTTCCACTTGTACTTCTGTCTTTTCTTAGATAACTGTAGGGAGCCAAATTAATTCTTTATGTCTACTTGTCCTTTGTCTATATCAAACTCTTGACGCTGCAATAATGCAGCAGTGGTGTTGTATATGTCTATATCCTCACCTTATCTTTATGTTTTGCTAATTCGTGCGACAAATAGTATCCATGGCATATAGCTTCCCTTGGTGATTTAAAAGGATACCAAACAAAACATTCTGTGTTCTGGAGGAACTTAACAATGACAGTAGTTCAGTTCAGGACCAACAGAAGTTCTCAGTACAAAGCTAATCTAGTGAAGTCCGATTCTTCTAATAAATGACAAGATTAATTTAATCAGGGCAGTGCCAAGGAAAATAAACAGTTCTTATGTGGTGTATAAACTGAAAATTGTTGGAGTGTTTTACTATGAAAGGTTATTTGTCCAGGTGTTCTGAGTGTTATTCTTTGGCATTCATAACTGCTGACAGATATGTCAGCGGGGAAGGTTCAGTTATCCATACATGCCTTTTTATGAATCAGATGATGAAAGACAAAATCCCACGGTGGCCCTGATACAGGAGAGTACTTAACTGCTCAGGACAACACTACACCATGTGCTTAATTTTAAGAATGCAGTCATTTAAATTCACTTACATGGTATATTAAACCTTTGAGTTACTTCTGATTAGAAATTGCCTTTGTCCATGTTGAAATTCACTTCCATTTGCTTTTCATGAACTCTTACACAAATAAAATATGTTACTCCGAACGTCTGGAGCAAGTGAATGTAAATAATTTGTTTTACCAGAATGAGATTTTTATTTGATCTCATTTTGAATGCTTTATTTACTTATTTGTCATGCACCAGTGCAAAATTACACTAGGTGTTTCGACCTGATGCCCTCTATCAGGGAGAAAAAAAGAAGCCACACTGGGGTCCTCCAGGCTGTTTTAGTGGCAGTCTATTAGCTGCAAGAGCAGAGGAGAAGAAGGCTTTACAAAGCCTGCATGGACCCTGAGCCCACCTCCAACTCAGTTCTGTCAGAGATCTCTTCATCTTGTCTTAGTCATGGAAACCAGAACCTATAATCAACTGCTGCACAGCAAAGCAGTCAGAACGGAAGGCTCTGATCATGATACAAGCTCATATTGCTCACAGTGAATTCAGAGTTTGTACTCCTGCCAGAGAGAGGCAGAAGCCGGAGGGGCCAGGCTCCTCCACCTGCATTCCTCACCAAAAGATCCCCAGAGTGACTGCCATTGTGGCAATGTTTTAAACGTTTAACCAAGCGATCCAGAGCTAGCTAAAACAAAAGAAACTCTTTAAATCCAAGTTGTGTTAGAATATAAATTAGGATACTTAACTTTTTCGATGAAGAAAACTCAAAACAAGTAGTTAAGATAGACCAGAAAGAAAAAGTGCCTGAGCAGCGGCTGCTCTGGGCTCTTCCCATCGCCCAGGGCCTGGCTTCTTGCTCAAGCTTCCTGCTCACTGTGTCACCACTTGAGCTGTGGGCTCCTCGCTGGGACAGTCTCGCCCCATTTGTCTGTCTGTCGTGTTCTTCCTTCTGCTCTGGAAGCTTCTGTCCCAGATCAGATTGCTCCTCGAGGGAAGAAGCAATTTCTCACTCCCTCCACAGGATTTCTTGAGACCCAAGATTTACTCTTTAAGGGAAAATATAACACAAATTGAGAACAAAACAGATACTATCCATTAGGGAAGCCTGTAACAAAATAGAACAAGATTACATTTAAATGTTCTCCAAGATCACGCTGTGTTTATGGCATGAGCAGGGCTAAACCCCATAGCCTTTGACTGTTTCAGATGTGTGCTTCCTCTCTGGATAATGCCTTAATGTAGTCTGGAGTGCTGTGGGGATGGGAGGATTCCTTTTCATATGGGAATCCTGTAGGAAGTATTCACAGGCTCTTCTGTGACACTCTACCAAGTACATGTCATGTCCCAAAGGGTAATACGACACTTCAAAACTTCCATAATTATTTTGCTATTCTTCTGTAGAAAACAAAAACATTCATAGTATAAACACCTTGCTTTTGAGAATGGCAAACCTCACAGTGTTTGAGCTTGCTTCATTAGGCAAAAGAAAGGGCAGCTTCTGTATGCTGGATTACAAAATGCTCTTTGTTTTGGATAAAGCTTGCACTGTCTGCTGCCCGTTGCTGTAGGGAGAGCAGCTCTTCAGCTGGCCTACCAACAGGACAGAAAAGCAAAATCTTTTTAGTATTAAAATCACCAAATTTCACTCTGATATGAGTGAGTAGCCTAGCTGATTCAGGAGGTTCTGCATTGTTCAAAAGTAAATAAGCACGAATGTGCTTTATAACTGAAGTACTAAAAGAGGAGATAGGGCTAGAGAGGTGAAGAGAATTGTTCTCTTGTGCATCTCATCATTTGCCTTTTCCTATTGCTATTGTTTGCCCAGTTGGAGCAGGAGTCCAACTGTATCAGTGGGGGCAGCTATATGCTTGTAATTCCTTTGCCATTTCTGATCCAGGGCACTTTTATTTTGCCTCAATAAAATAACTGCTACATTTAAATCTTTATTTTGATTCTGAAAAGAGAGACATAATCACACAAATGCTATATGTAGATGTCTTGACATGCATATTCAAAACCAGTGATTAGTAAGACTTTTTGTAGCCACCAGAAGCCGAGCTGAATTGCCTACTGTTATTCTCTTGGTGACACTATGGACATCATGGGATCATATAATGTAATGAGTCCAAAAATTACAGGAACTGTAATTTGTCAGCAAGGTGAGGACAGCTTTCAGGGAGATACCACAACATCCTGTCTCTTTGGAAATTCTAGTTACATAGTTGGGAAGCTACAACTTGCTTAACTTCTGTTTTTAATTTTGTCTCCCAAATGCGTGCTTCCAGATGTAGAAGGCCAGCACGCAAATCTCAGCTTTAGTCCCTTGGCCCTCAGGAAATTTTGATTTTGGTGTTTATCACATCAACCTGTGACCTTGCATCCTAGAAACACTGAGCACCTTCCACTTCCAGTGAATTACTTTCTTTCTGAAGATAAAGGAGAAATTTAGAAAAAGAAGAAATTAATTTTAATAACGTGATTTTATGTTTCCTTTTACAATGTAATACATAAAAAAACACAAAGTGAGAAAAAAGCACTGTAACTTTTCAGTAAGCTGGAATAAAATACCACCACCATGAGAGCGAATGGTTATGTGACAAGTTGTAGATATCCAGTGCATTCATTCTGTAATCAAGCCTAATCCCAACGGATTAGAGCCAAGCAACAGCCAGGTTACTAAAATAAGACTCATAAGAAGCACAGAGTCACAGTCTGCACTAGTAGAGTTGTGAATTGTGTCCAAAGAGCAAAACAGATAGAAAAATTCTGTAACTGTATATCTTAATTAGAAAATATATATATTTAAAAATAGAGCTACTTTCACTGAAATAAATATTATGCATAAAATGTGACAGCTAGAATACAAAGCTCTGAAGATATACTGTGCTTAATTAAATAACCTCAGCATAATAACATTTGAGCGCAGGATATATTCTCATGGATCAATCCAATGGTCTGGTAATACAAAAAGGAGATGGTTAAGTGGGAGCCATGAGCCAGACCACTTTCTGAAGTCCTTTTCCCTGATTTTCCCATGACATGCAGAATTGCTGCATTAGGGAGAGTACGGAGAACTTCTCTGCTTAGTGTGTTAGTGGGCCTGCCATCCTTAAATTCATCAAACCTTCTCTCATGCCAGCTGATAACGTCTGTTTCTGTAATTTCCTTTGGCATCAAGTTCCTAAAATTCATTACCTGCTATGTAAATAAAATTTTATTTTTAACTGCTCTGCTATTTTTTTCAAGTATCTCTTAGCTCTTTTATTTTGAGACTTGGTGAAACATTGAACTTTTCCACCACGTAACTGATGTGGTAACGCTTGAAAAGACTCCACTTTAGTATTCTCTAAACTGAAGCATTTCAACTTTTTTAGATTATCTTCAAAGGATAAACAATTTCATCCTACTCTTAAGCCAAGGGATGGTTTGACATACAAACAGATTGAATGGGGAGTCCAAAGTTAAACAATAGAGCTGAAACAGCAGTAAGTTCTTGGCTAAAATGAAGTGCGTGAGAACTTCAGCATTTGAACTGGAATCAGGATTCTGCCTTAGTATCATGTGTCCTAAGCTCTTCTACATCCAGTAAATATCATAGCCTGTGATTGATGATGTATTGTATCTAATGAACACGTGAAATAACTGTCTTTGCACTGTTGAAAGTAAGGCCACTGCTTTGCTTTGAAAACTGACGTACGAGCACTGCCTAGTGAATCATCCAGCAGCAAAGTTTCAGAATGTGCAAGTTCATTGTAAGGATTGGGAGACTCTAATTGGGAAAAATGTGGCATAGATTATTTGTCAGTTTTATGGAATAATGCTATTTGTTGTGCTTCTTCCTCCAGGAACTGTAGAGAAGCCAAGGGACATTGTTCTTGCGTTAGCTTTCCATGAAAAACCTCTCTTAATGCGCACACACACAAAAAGCCAGTGGAAAAAAAAAAGAGAGTTCCCCAAACTGCATAACTGAAATACACAGGGTTGGGAAGTGAATGGCAAGAGAGCCAGGCTGTCACCTCAAGTAGTACAGACTTAAAAAGCCTCCCCAAAAATCCAAATGATTTTGTGTTAATAACAATATTACTTGAGCACAATTTCTAGTTCTAATGTCCACTTACTTAAAACAGGATTCAAAAATCCTGACAGGGAGATGAAAAGACAAAACCAATCCAGTAGGTACTAAACAAATTTTGGAAGTTAAATTAATCTCAAGGAAAGTATTTTAGAACTTACTTGACTGCCCTGTGTAGGTATTGTCAGAGGAAAGACATGCAGTCATTAGGATATTTCAGCTTTGCTGACAGGAGCATATGGTGGTTCCATGCTAGAAGCAAAAGTTAAAAAATAAATGAATATTTCCAATAAATAACACAGAAGTTACTAGCAATGAAGCTGATTATAGAAGTACCTACCCCTCCTTTCTCACAGTGAGATATAATTGGGCTTTCCTTATGGATGAGTTAAGGGCTTCATTGTCTGACTGGGAAAAGTGTGGCAAAGATTATTTTCCGGTTTTGTGGAATAATGCTATTTGTCGTGCTTCTTCCTCCAGGAACTGGAGAGAAGCCACCATAGTAACTCTTCAAACTGCAACTATAACCAAACATCGTTGTTTATCGGGGACGGCAGCGGCTTCACTAACCTTTAACCGAGTTACAGAATGGTTGAGGTTGGAAGGGACCTCTGGAGATCATCTAGTTCAACTTCCCTGCTCAAGCTGGGTCACCTAGAGCACCTTGTCCAGGATTGTGTCTACATGGATCTTGAATATCTCTAATTTCCCTGTGTTTTTGTCACTGTCCTCACTGCTGCTACCAATGAGTCATTATTAACTGCTGAGTGATGCGTGGTCCCCTTGTAGCTGGAATTGGGTGCATGACATTATCATTGCCTCCTGCTCCAAATGAAGGAAAACGTGGGATACAGATGCATGACAAATATAGTATCCTTCAAGTGCACCTTTTCTCTTCTACTTCCAGTATTTCTGGCCAATAAGTAGCATTGATAGGAAATAAATGGTATGGTAGCGATATACACTGCACCCAGACTTCATGTGCTGATGTCATCTGTTGTGCTCAGAATCCTTCCCATTCCTGGAAAGATGGATAGGAATTCAGCCTTCTCTTGCCTGCCCATATGTTAAGCTCTAGCGTTAATATTCTGGGAAATGATCTCAACATGTTTTCCACTTGAGTAACTCCTGCTTATGAAATTGGAAATAAATATGATCAGCTTATTGCTGTCTGTTTTCATGCATACATTTCAGGTGAGAGGACTTGATAAAATATGAGATGTTCAGACTTTCCTCACCTCCAGTTGGCCCAGCAGGAAATAACGTCTGTGATTTTGTCCATCCTCTTCCTAGGCAGAAGGGACATATCTTTACATACATTCTTCACGTCCATATCTTTTGTTTTATTGGTCACTGTCATAGTTATTTGCTGTCATCCATCATGTGCAATTTCTCAACAGTTTTGGAGGAGGCCAGGCTAAAATGCTAAGTGTCTCCTTTTTATGAAGGGCAAATTGAGATTCCAGTTATATTATACCTATTGAATATTTTTCCTACCTAATCCTATTAGCCTTTCTCTGTGTAACAACATTTCTCTGCAATGAAGTTAAAGTCTGAAGCTTCTGTATGTTTCGAGCAGCCACTGGGCAGATGCAGCATGTGCTCTGTGCCCTTCTGTGCCTAGTTTTGCACATCATTCCCTGCCTTAGTGTAGCTGCCACTTTTTCCATGAATGGAATCAGAATTAGCTGTTCGTGTGCTTACCTGTGTTTCTGATCACTGCCTACATTCTTGCATGCTTGCTGGACTCTGATTTAGTAGCACGTTTCGACTACGATTTTTCGGATTGCTGTGCTATTAGCCTCTCTTGCCGCAGATTTCATAACAATACGTTTCTCAGCAAAATTAATTGGTTATCAGCACAGACCCAGATCTTCAAGGATCACTAGGAAAGAGATGCTATCCTGAACTGGTCTTCACTCTTAGAGTGCTCTTCTTGTTCCATGAAGTACACAGGCATTCCTGGATTTCTTCCATGGTGTAGTAAAAGGGTTTTCAGAGGTTCTGCATACGGCTATGAAATGTCAGAAAAGGAACAACCTAGTGCTGTCCATTTTATGTCATTTAACTTATTTTAAAATTAGTGAAAAGCTGTGCAGATCATGCAGTAGTCACAGGAGTGGATGTTATATTATGTGATATTATGTTGGTAGGCAGTGCCCCTGGCAAGATCTCCTGTGCTGAGTGCCATACAAAGGCAAAAAAGAGACAGCCTGTGCCAAAAGGCTTCTAAGTACAGCAGAGAAGAAGGCACAGAAATTTTCTAGGTATTCTTCTGTGTTACATCCATAAAGAAATTATAGATCTAGAGTTCATTAAAAATGGGAGAAGGAATGAAAACAGAAGACAAGGAAAGAACAGGAGAGGGCAGTGGTGGCATTTTTCCTGACAGGATGAGATCCTGAGATCAAATTGAAGTCATATGCTCTAACCAGATTGGCAAATCAGCGACTGCAGTGTTGATGGGAAGCTGTACTGAAGAATTAGCCATGATTTTATAATAACTGTGTGTAGTGATGTTGGGAAGTACTTACCTCCTACTGTCCCAAACAATTCCATGTTTGTTACTTGCTGAGCAAACTATTTGTATTTCTAAAATTACAGATGACTAATAATAGCAATTACTATCTATGCAGGGTCTCTTGACATCTTGGAAGAATACAGAAAAAGTGAATCTTTAGTTTCTTCTTCCTTTAATGGGAGAAGATCAGAAGGGAAGGAAACTGTAAAGAAAAAGGCAGGCCAGAAACGAGTTGAAGTCAGAATGAAATAGGGATAGAACAGCGGGTGCAGGAATTCCTGTTCCTGGAGTTATGGCAGTGCATGGAGTCTGTTTTGTAATTTTGATCACTTTGGCTATATAAAGTGATGTTCTTTTTATTATATAGCCCTCATTTTAAGCGAGGCCTTAATTAATAAATTATGTGGAGGCAATGTGCACTGTTGTTTGTAAATAAAAGAAACATGAAAAAATGTGACTGTTGTATTTGGAAATGTCAGGCAAGATTTTGTTCTTGTCTATGAAAAACACAGAAGGAAAAACATTTTGTTAATCCCAGCAGAGGGAGACTGGAGAGGGGGAACTGAGGGAATGAAGAACATTCCAGCCAATTTGTTGATGACTAACATGCTTTAAAACAGGCTGCTTTTTAAACTTAGAAGGTGATTTGCTGAGTGGTTATTCAGTGTTCACTCCCTGGTCTTGATAAGAGCTCCCACAGGACATTCAGTTCTTTCCAGCTTCTCCCGCATGGGTTTATCTGTGAACATCAGTACAAAGCAAAGGGGAAAGAGGCCAAGCAGGTTTGTTTAATCTCTGCTGTGACTAATAATGGTACGCTGGTCTGGCTGCTCTTTAATGCAGCTTGATATAACTAAGCTGACTGGCCTATGTAACATCTTCCTATGGGGTTTTGTGCTGATAGTCACTGTAGGACAACCAGTGATTTTAAGAGCAAGACTCAAATGAAATTCATTTCAACCTAGCTGGAAAACCCAGAGGTCTGTGTGAGTCTCGAAATGAATATCAAAGAAACATTGGCTCAGGAGATGCAGGATTGCACTTTCTTTGGCAACAGTAGAATTTGTAAAGGCTTTGGTAGAGCTCTGGTCTATTTGGTTTGATTCAAGCTGTCCTGCTGCAAGTGAGGGGTTGGACCAGATGACCTTCTGAGGTCTCTTCCAGACTAAACTGTTGTATGAAGACACTGTTAAGATTTTTATACTGCTGCATTGTGTTTTGTATTAGTTGTTTAGTATTAGTGCCATGTGTGCATTGTTAGGCCTTATTGAGGTAATTTAACCTGTTTTAATGGTGTTATTTTTCTGGGGCTCAAAGATCCCACAGGTCTTTTCAGATGTAGTAAGGCAGCTTCATCACACTGATCAAGTTCAGGGCCTTTTGAGTTATGTTTGCTCTTGTATTTGCTTGCTTAATGTACCTAGTAATAAACATTATGCAGGGTGGGCATTGTAATTCTACATGAAAGGCAGTCCTGGGCTCTACAGCACTTCTACAGAAGAAATAATAAAAGGTATGTGTGCATTTTTAACTCTCACCTACTATAAATGGAATCAAACTGCATGAAAGCAGGGTGGTCAAGGAGCAGGCAAGAAGCTAGTGACTCAGAGACAGAAGGCAAACTGTTTTGTGTCTTAGCCCCTGAATGTCATACAAGCTCTCCTCTTCCTCTTTGGTCTCAGAAATGAAAACATTACTGCAAGGAGAATGAAAGTGAAATGCTTGGTGTTCTGCTAAAGCAGATAAAAAGGGCACTTCCAGACCTACCAAGGCCTTTTCAAAGTACCACATTATAAAACCGTTCCTGTTGCCCTAGCAGTTTTATTCTACAGCAAGAGTTTCTGTCTGTGCTGTTCCCACATTTGGCAGCCCTAGAATTAGAGTGTAGAACTGGCTATGAGCCTTCTGGTTTTCAGCCTTACTTTACTAGTAGTCAGTTCATACCTATTTGCTCATACACCAGCAATAATGTCTAGCTTAAGCTGTTAATTTCCTTCATTTCCTGTTTTCCCCTTGTTGTAGTTGAAATCATGTACTTTTTCACTCCGCTCTTTGTTAAGCTTACTGACCTCTCCTTTCATATCACTTTCTTCTCGCTGAAGGACTGTTCACCTTCATTATTTCTGAAGGAGACTTGAGGGTCTGGGACTGCACATCTTCACTGTTGCACCCATGCAGTGAGGCAAGAAGGGATAAAATGCTCTGCAGAATAAGGCCCAATTATTCTTGTCTTAACAAATGGGCTAGTGTGCAGCATTCTGTGAGCTGAAACAGAAGATCAGCCCTATGTGGGATAGAGAGCAAGTGGCAAAGCACTCTCTGCAGGATTGCCAGAGTGGTAATCTGTGTGCTTAGGGTCACACTGTCCTCTGATACCCCACTGCTGTGAGCTGCAAGGCCTGCTTCTTGAATGGGAATCTATCTAGCTGCCATGGCCAACCATGAGCCAAGGGAAATGAGACTCCAGGATCAACTTCTGCAAATTTCAGATCTCAGGATTTTTTTAAAGTTGAGTTCTTCCAGCCATGTGAGAATTACCAATTTTCACGTCAGAAGAGAAAAGTGTGAATGCACAAACCATAAAAACTCAGAAAAGCAGCAAAAGAGACTCAACCTTTGCCCTGTTTAATTAAGCTCCTGTCTAGCTGAGCCAGCTGGAAACAGGCAGGTGAGTTTGGCTGCCTGCACAGTGCAGAGAGCAGGGCCCATCCCGCTCTGCACTGTGCTTAGGTGCAGTGCTCTGCTAGAGACTGTCCCAAAGAAAGCAGTGCCTGTTGGCTGTGACCCACCAAGCCACGTTCCTTGTCAGACAAATTAGTCAGTGTGTATTTGTGCTTATTGTGACGGCAGCAGAAGTTTGTGCTGATCAGGCTAGAAATAGAATTTAGGTCTTAATGGAGTTACTTTACATTTTTAGGTTTTGGACAAAGTTATTCCCTTCCTAATTTTAACATGCTCTGATGTTATGTATATTTGTTTTTTGACTTCTTTGATGCATAGCAGTTTTCAGAGTAACTCCCACCTTCTGCTTGCCAACTTAGTACTTGGTTTATGAGACGTGTTCTGGTATCTCAGTCAGTGTCATGTTTTTTTCCTTGTCTCTCTATTCCTTCAATCCACACCCAGAGAAGAGCAGTGGAAATTGCACTTGCAGCTTAAATTCCTTTTTATTAATAGCGATTAATAATTCAGATGTTTGATTATTTTGGTCTGGCCTGAGTTCAGATTGTTGTTCACTCCCAGCTGCGGGAGAGCCAGCTCAGCCAAAAAAACTCCATGCCTAGATTTTTACTTTCGGGAAGTTCAGGGTTTTGTGATCCAAAATTAGGTTTTCAGTTTGTGCCAAGAGGGAATAAGGCCCTAGATTAGGAATTTGGAAGCTTTCCCTCACAAAAATTTCTGTGTGTCGTATGTCAGGTCCAGGGCTTCAGATCTATCCCCACTTCAGAGTTAGAGTTATGGCTTATCTTCTTATTCTGGAGATAGGAAGAAAGGGGAGGAGAAAAAAAAAGGGGGAAAAATAAGACATAAAAATTTAGATCTTGGAAGAGTGAAAGAGGTAGAAACCTGCACTTGAAAGTGGGGAATGAAAACGAAGGCCTTGAGGATGCAGTTGAGGGATCAGATAAGAAATGGTGTTTTGTATAAAAGCATCTTTTTTTCATTGTTCTTGCTAGCTCTTGCAGACATTTTGGATCAAGGGGGTTATTTTTAAACTAGCCATTGATTCAGTAAGGATGCTTGATTATGAAATATTGGAATCTTCTTCCAGCAAGGGAAAAACCTCCCCGGTGAGTGGCTGTCTGGAAACCCACAATAGGGAAGGGGTTAATGGTTGCTCAGTTTACAGCTGGGAATTGCTGGTATCCAGGAAACAGCGCAGAATGCACAAACCCTGAGACCAGCTGGAGCCTGCTGGAATCCCATTCATTTTGGCAGAGATGTCTGTGGTCTCTAACTCTGACATCACTGCATTTGCGTCACACAGGAATGCCTTAACCACTTCTCCCTTTCTATTTTTTCCTATC
This sequence comes from Cyrtonyx montezumae, assembly GCF_038088225.1. Lineage (NCBI taxonomy): Eukaryota > Metazoa > Chordata > Aves > Galliformes > Odontophoridae > Cyrtonyx > Cyrtonyx montezumae. Next base: position 13,852,738 of record NW_027072100.1, read on the forward strand.
CCTCTTATTTCTGTGCCTGACTCAGATTCACAATGCAATGAGAAGAGACAGTTCCCAAACTCCCAGTTTCTTGTCATCAGCGTAGCTTACTTTAGCTTACAAGTGACTCCATCAAAGATGCCAGATGAAACATTTTTGATGTGCAGAAGAATCTGTGCTCGGGAAGTATAGATAGGATGTGAATTGTTTCTGATTCCAGTCTTACGTAGCACATTGCTGCGATGGCGAGCAGTGTTATCTGACTAGGTGTTCCAATTTCAGCTGGAACAGATTTGATTTTTTCTTCATAGTATCTTACAGTGCTGTGTTTTGGGTTAGGAGAAAACCAGAACACTGGACTCTAAAGAGAAAACACTATGTCATGATTCAGATAGTCTAGAACATAGCAGAAAAAGCTGGAAACCCACTCTGGTCATAGACTTCCTGGCTTACCACTTCGTGGACTGTGTCCTTCCTTCCCTTCAAAACAATTCAGACATTACAAGTCTATGGTCTGTTTCTGCTCTGTCACTAGTTCTCAAACCTAAATTGCTGTGAGTGCAACTGAAAACTCACAGGCCATTCAAAGGCATTGCATCCTGTTCCTGACTGCTTAACTCTCTGCTTCTTTTTCCTGAGCTATTACCCAAGGAAAAAATCCCTGAGTTTTTCTACCTTTTACTTCTGCTATCATATCCTCTTACATGGTAAACAAGTTGTTATTACTGCCTGTGTACATGGAATGTCATTTTGTGGTCCCCAGTCTCTGGCTAGGCTGCAGATCTTGCAGGCATAGGAATAATAATAAAAACATGCTTTCCTCTGCAATATCTTGATGAGCAAAATATTCCACTGTTACTTTTTGAGATCAGTTTAAGTTACTGGATACAATCAACCAACACTGCATATCCAAAAATGTAAACAGATGCTTATTAGAATGACTTGCCCAGGAGTTGTATTTTCAGTCACACGGCAGTGGTGGCTGTAATGAGAACCCCCCTGTGCAGGGACAGCCTGTGCCACATCACCATCTCCCTCTGGAAAAGCCTAGAGTAGATGTAGAGTACATTCTGTGGAAAAGACATTTGTTTTAGAAAGGACTTCCACCTCAAAGGACTATATTAGGGGAAGTCTATTGTGTCCAGTATCATAGAACTCTGTTCCTTCGGAGCCTGCTGGTGTCTGGTATTAGTCCTCAGCAGCTGATCTGCAACTGCACAGCTCTGTAAGCAGTGCCCAATTGTTCTGTCCTCTTATTTTCATGATTAGCATTCTGAACCTCAACATTCAGCCTTAAAGTGAAGCGCTGAATAGAACCATCTCCAAGAAGGAATCACTGTTCTAACCCTAAGAAAATGTGTATGTGTTACTGGGTCACAAGGGAAATGGAAGAAAAGGAGGAGAATATGTTCTTGAAAAATTTGGAAGTAGGAAGACAGTTAAAAGGCTAATACAGATCACTATTCTAGAGCATATGACCTAGGAAATTAGTCCAGAGTATTTATTTAAAAGTATTTCACTATTTAATCTCACCTTTTCAGAATGCATTCTAATTTATTTAAAGATTTGCCTTCTTTTTTTTTTTTTTTTTCTGTTGACACATGCATCAACAAATATTTGTCTTGCTGGAAATGGATCTGCACTTACTCTGCCAGATTTTCAGACCCTGGAGGAATTTCTATACCTGAAAGGCTCCAGGCTGTGTCATGACGTATCTGTCAGCGTGAAGTGAGTTCACACCTGAAGTCTAGGTAGCGGTCTGAGATTCATGTGGGGGTGCATAGTAATGAAACTTGGCACTTACTGCATCTCTGCTTAAAAGCATCCATCACTTTTCTTTGCTAGGGGTCACTTTTATTTGCTAGGGGTGAGGAAGACCAGTGGTGTGCATGCTCAGCTGGCCATCTGCTTCATGACCAGGTATGGATGGAGCCATCGCCTCTGTGTACATGAGGTACAGAAGAGAAAGGCGTCCCTCCTCCTGCACCTGTGCAGCCCTGTGCTCTGCCACACATTTGGAGACACTGGAACAATCCAGGTTAGTCTGCATTTCACTTCCACAGGGCTATTACTGATCCCAATGAGAGATTGTGAGGCTGGAAAAGAGAACAGGACAGAACATGCAAATACCAGCCTTGCCAGGGGGATAGTAATGAGGCTGGCATGAATACCATGGCATACAGGTTTCACAGACTTCCTACTAAGCTGTTATGAAACTGTCTCTTAAAGTCTTCAGCACATCGGTTTTGAGTCATTGGCATTATTGAATTTAGATGTGGCATGATTTAGTTACTTGTCAATTGAAATTTCTAAAATTAATGGCTTAAAAGGAAAAGATTCCTATTTTCAGGAACTTTGATCTTTAACAGTTGCCAGTAGATTTCTGGGATCTGCTCAGTATTCAGCACAGCACTGTGACTTTTAGGGATACAGCATCTGAAGTTGTGGACTTCCACTCTGAAAGCTAGCAATACACTTGTGTGGCATTCTTAAGAAAGACTTCTCTCTTAAGAGGCTGTGATTCCTTTATTTGCCGTTAGCTTTTGGTTTTCAGTGGTCTTGGGAAGCTTGCAGTCTGGCTCACTACAAGGTTTCAGCTTTACAAAATGCTTTGATACCTTTGCTCAGGCACTGCTTCAGGTTTTATAGTCTTGCTGTCTTGAAGACAGTGGTCCTACACAAGTTTCAGCTTTTGATGCTTCCCTTCACTGGCAGAAGTAAAGCTTTTCTTAGCAGACAGAACAAAAGCAACAGAAATAAATAACCCTTCCATGGAAAGCGCAACCATTTTATGCCTGTCACACACAATCCTGATCTGTTAATGGGGCTTCTAGGCAACACAAATAAACACCACAGTTGACAATACTGTGCTGGGCTTGTATCCACACTCACAGATGTTGCTGTCTTCACTGCTTACGAGGCACTATCATGGAGATGGGTATAATAATTTTAGTGACTGGAATTGGAATAAAAACAGCAGATGCAATCTCGAGCTGAGTTGTAGGCACATTGCTGGGAAGTGCAGGCTGAGCTTCAGCTGTACTAGACGAGTTAATGCAACCAGAGCAAACACCTGGCATCATTTAAAGACTTGACTAAAAATATGATATTTTCACATCAGTACTCAGGAGCAATTTGCCTCTGACCCCTCCTGGGTGTGGTATGAGGAAAGCCACAGCCATTGGAAGAATGTCATTAACGTCAATCAGGCTGAGATCAGCAGCCAGCCCCACCCACCCTGCCATGGTGTGAATGTGTCACACAGACACTGTTAAAAACAAGGATGCATGGGATTTCTGTATCAGTGTTACCTGAATGTTTTCGGATTTTCTCTTTTCTGTTTACCATCCTTATATCAAATCACCCATCTTGGATTGCTCAGGCTAAGGTCACTCAAGCACTGGGAGTCTTCAGTAGAGCCTTTATGCTTTCCAGTCTCTTCCTCTTAATCTTCCCATTTCTGTTACTACTGATTCTCTCTCTGTGATAAGCAGCACTTCAGTCTCAAGTCTGCATTTTGAAACCTAGTTTGAATTTAAATCAAGAGTAAGATCAGCATATCTTACAGACATTGTAAAGCATGTCTCGCTATCCTTGTGCATGGAACACTGAGTAGGAGATTGGGCATCCAAGAAGCAGCCTGTGCAACACATTAAGTCTCATGATGAAAGGAAGTAAAGCCTTCAGTACAGCATATGAAATCTTGTAACAATTAGGATGCAGTGCTGCCATACTTATGTGAACTCAGTACTCATCAGAGACAGTGGTAGGAGTGTTGTGTTGATGTCTTTATTTCTTATGATTGTCCGGTTTACAGCTGAAGCTTGGTCTTATGCTTACTACTTGGAAAAAGCATGTATGAACTTATGTAGCAAACCAATCAAACTAGCTCATCATCCAAAATAGGATGCTAAAGGATCAATACATATAAAATGAGTATGGTTTTTATCAAATCTGGGTGCAGGTGCCATTTCAAAATTGTATTACCTTGTTCAATTTCCATGTACAGTGCTCATGTTTCATCCTTTCTTGTCACCTCTATTAATACTTTTATTTATGATTAGAAGAGAATCTGAAGATCTGAAAGTACATCAAAGAAGAAAAACAACACACACAAGTAACTTGCTGAAAGTCATGTGGCAGCTCAGTGGCTGTTCTTAAGTCGAGTAAATAGTTGTCCATTGTATTACACTGGCACCTAAATAATGTAAAAGATCATCCTAATGCAAGCACAGCAACAGTACAGACTACATCACAGAGCTTGTGTGCAGAAGCTCTTGATGTTTTTTGTGTTACTGTATATTACAAAGTTAGTCCTAAGGGAATATTTTGCAGTCAAATGTGAGCTCTGTCCCACCACAGCTTCCTGTTTCCTTCCTTGAGGGCACAAATCAGTGTCTGTCACATCTGTGAAGTCACGCTGGATTTGGATTATTCTCGGCACTTTTTTCTATAATTATTCCCCCTTTTCTGCTTCTTGAGAGACTCTTAAAATTTTACAATCTAATACAAAATAATAACAAATTAAAAAGTTGTGAATTTTAAGTGAGTATTAACAGACCCCAAAAAAAGTCAAGGATTGCCCTGGGAAATGGTATTTATGGGTCCTTGTGCACTCATTCCTGTGAGGCAATCTGAGGTTTTGGCTGTGCTTAAAATGTAGCATTGATAAGATAAAGCAATGACAGAAACCAACTAATTAGACTTACAACAGAACTGAACATGGAGGTACAGGAGCTGTTCTACCTCCATTTCCCTCATTACCAGTACTTAATATGTTACTTGTGCCAGGGGTCACATTGGAGCTCATTCACTCTGTTAACCAAAATAACCCAGTAAACAGCAGAGCAGCCAGGGCATACATATAGTTATCCAAGCAAAAAAAAACCCAAGAATCTAAATAATAAAATAATAAATATTGGTTACATACCGGTATCTGTATGAAAACTCAGGCATAGAATAAACATTTTGGGCTGAGTCTGTGACTAGTGGCACATAAGGGGTTTTGACATGCACCATGATCTCCAGCTGCATGCATGTAAGCAAGGTGTCCCAGCAGACAACTTCTCAGTCAAAGAATTACAGTTGGATGGTAGGTTTATAGAGAGAGTAATGCCTTGGAATTTTTGAAATATTTTCAGATGGTATTTGCTATGAAAATTCAGCTTCTGTGGAGGGAGTTGTAAAGCCCAAATGTTGCATTGTTTGAGCTTTATCTTCTTTTATGGTTAAATGCTGAAGCTTAAAGAAGTCTTACTCAAACACAGCCAAGGTATGACTTCTAAAATGGACAAAAAAGATCATATAGATATTATTAAAAAATACCTTGGTCCATAAAAGTAGCATGTGAAAGCATTATTCCTACTTATTTTGCCTACACTACAGTTTGAACAGCTTAGCTTTCTGTAATAAAGACTGCTTTTAAGTAAAATTGAACCATAGGCTGTAACTACGCAGTGTATGCTGAAGTCTGTACTAAATGGTTTGTGAATTACATTCTGATAACAGTCTCAGATATAATAAAGTCAAGCAGGGAAAAAAATCAATTTATCAACACTGAAAGTGGGAACAATTATGTGGGAGTGTAGGACCAAAGGATTTATCCTTACAAATTTCTTTGATCATCAAATGGAATGTGAAGCTGATAGTGTGCAAATGGACTAAATTGGCTTCGTTGGTATAATTTTCTATACATACCTACAGAAGGATTGGGTAAAATCTCAGAAAGGATTTTTGGATTTGCTTTTTCTGCATAACCTTTCTCATGTGGATCAGGCTTTCAGGATCAAGGCGTTTATCCAAAGGCTGTTAGGCTCAATGGAAAAACTCTTACTGTCCTTAGTGGGCTTTGGATGGGGCCCTAAAAATTGACTCACTCTTTGAATGGAACACCGTTTGAAACAAAAAAGGCTCAAGGCTTCGTTCACATAGAGGATATAACTGCAAAGGGAACTTTCCTGTGACTTCTGGTGCCCTGCAGCCCGCTGCCTCCCACCCCTCTCTGGGAACACATAGGCTGAGAACCAGGTGTCTGGTGGTGGCGGTCTTCAGACTGTTCTTTTCTGCCTCTTCTCTGTCAGATGATGGGAGATGTCTGTCATGTGATCAAAATGTAGAGATGTCCCTCATAGCCGTGTATGCGTAATGCTGTGGTGAGGTCATACCCACAATATATTCCATACTGTGACAGAACATCCACCCGGAAACGTAGCAGTGAAACAGTTCTGTTTCAGTTACTTGGGCAGGTCTGGCAGCCCGAAGGACCCGAAAGACCAAAGCTGACTGTCCTCAAATGCTTCCATTAAGAACCACCATTAGGATCACCATCACCAAGACACTGGGCATTGCTGTTCCAGTCCATCGTCTTTCATATTCTGAACTGAATACATGCTCAACACCTTTCCTCCACAAAATGCGGAGGAGTGTCTTTACATATTTTAATTTCAGTCTTAACATTGTTACGCAGCCAGTTAGTATTTGTCAGAATTTAGTCTGAATTCACACATTCATTTGTGTGACTCCAAGTAAACTATGGAAGCCTGTTGCTTTGGATGGAGAAGGCGTGGAGTGCTTGGACAGAACCCTTCTTTGGTTAACAGAGGTAGCAGACAGGCTCTTCTGGTCAGCAGGGTTTCAGAATAAATTAAACTATTACAATACTAGTAAGCTATTTCAGAAAGAAATAGTAGTTATACTTGTTCACACCATTAGAGCAAGGACCCTTGATGGAAGGATGTGTTTGCATTTATTTTTACATGTGAGATTTAAGAGGCAAAATAAAATGTGAAGATTTTCTCCAGGTTTGTTTCACAGTTTTGATAGATACCCAGAAATGCAACGGATATAGCATATGTCCAGTTGAACCATCTATGTACAAAGGAACATAGAGCACATAACCCGCACCACAAGAAACATGTGTGACAAGCAACACAATCTCCAAATACCCCTCCACGTATTCCATATTCTGGATTTGCAGATGAACACACATGCTGCATACACACATCTTCAAACCTGGCAAACACTAATGTGGCAAACAGATTACTGCCAACAAAGGACGGGTTTGTCTGTCACATGGTTTTTGAATATTTGGACATTTCTTGAATAGAGTTGGGGAATCAGTTAAATTTTTCAAGCTCTTTAAACATTTTCTTTTCTACACTGAGTCAAAACCTCCCCCAAATTGTTCTTGAGGAACACCTACTTTGAGCCCTACCCCAAAGAAATTAATAGCCCTGTAGCTAGGACAATTAGCTGGGATGTGAGATATTTCCTAAGTCCAACTCAAAAGTAGAACCCATGTCCTAAGCCTAATGTGAAGATATTAATCATTAGACTGGTTGCTTTAGGGCTCTGCTGTTGTGCTCTAAATATTCAGCCAGAGAGATAATTTTGGTCAGAGCTCTTCTGTGGGAGGTGGGATTCTAAAGTCAATGTGTATTTAATATTTGTACAAAATAGAATAGCTCCAATGTTTGTTCTCATGAGAAGTTTCAGGTTCGACATAGTGTCATTTTCCTTTAAGAAAAAATCAGAGAAACTTCATCGGAAAATTCCCAAGTAGTTTTTCCTCTTGAACTACCTATGGAGTTTGCCAAGGCAGTTGACGTACAATGAGATTTCTGCCCTCTGTAATTTAAATCCGTGCTTTTTTTTTATAAGGGTGATTCATTTTGCAAAAACACACAACAAATAAACAAACACATAACCAGAGTTAAGAGGAAGCATGTGTTACGGATTAGGAAGAAGAGCACCCTCCAAAGCCCAGCTGGTCCTGCTCACTGCAGTCTTTTGTTTTTTTTCCATTTCATTGTCTTCGTTATTGTCTGTGCTGCTTTTCTCACAGTGTCTCTCTTCATTTTTTTCTTTCTGATACAGTCTTTATACCATGTGTCATTCATTTACTTTCCTTGCTTCTAGGCTTTGTCTAGACCAGGGTGTGGAATGTGTTAGCTAACCCCAGTTAACAGTCTAGAGTAGATAAGACAGTAGATAATTCAGCTTGTTCTGAATTAACTTAGATTAGAAGTCTCATGCTCTAGAACCCTTTATTTCCCTGAAGTGAATGGATTCTTTCTAGAGTACCATCAGTGTCAGCCCCATCACCGTACCCTATGAACACCTCCCAGCCTTGCTTAAAGCAGTACAAATAAGACCTGCCATAAGCAGTTTATTCTCTCTCCAGAGAGAGAACTCGTATGGCAAATGCTTTTATTTCCATAGATTGTTTCTGTCTAAAATGTTGTACCTGAATTGTGTTTGTATCTAAGGACGGTCAAAGCTTGCCCAACACTTGTGTTAGAAGGTGGTAATGGACTTGGGTGCTGAAGATTTTATTCCAGGGGCTCTGGGCTATTTCTCTTTCCTTAAGAAATGAACTTGAACTGAATTGGGCATGCAGGGGAATGATGTTTGCAAATACACATTGTAGATATGGTAGAAAGAGGAAGAAATAAGCAGAGGAAGCTTTTGTTTGTTTGTTTTTTAAAACCTTTTTATAGGAGAGATGTATAACTAAATCCAAATTTGGCAAAAAAATGATTTTTGAATCTATTCACAACGAGTCCTCTTTGTGCCAGTGTAACTCAGAAGTGCAGCATCTTCCACTAGAATGTGCTTTACTCCTCTACACAGCAATATTCCTTCCTTTTCTTCTTTTAAGCATATAAATGGTGAAATAGATTATACCTGGATGAATCTTTCTGCAGCAAATGCTGTAGCTCTGCCCTTTGGAAACTGGCAAGCCCAGTTGTCACAAGAAGAGATGATTAAGTAGCTGTGGGGCTGGGGAGAGCCAGGGGGTGCTGCTAGGGTTTGGGAACTGGCAAGGAAACAGATTCAGCCAACACTAGAGCAAGCCAAAAGCTGGAGTACTGCTAGAGAGAGCTGTAGTTTGAAAGCCAAAGACTTCCAGGCAAAAGCCAGAAGGGCTACATAAACGTAAATGAGTGGGTGGAGAGAATGGATCAGACGTATTCAGAGGTCCCGAGATTCACTGACCCTCCTTAGCACCCCCCAGCTGCTTTTAATGCACAGCTGGCTGGTGGAGGAGTCCTTCCATGTAAACAGAGCAGGGGATCAACTACTATCCAGGCTGTAGCCTGGAGCCATTTGCCCAGTACTGTACTTGTGCTGACCAACCGTTGGGATCTTTTTGATCATGTCCCACACGTTGTACTGTACTCAGCTGAGTCACTTCCTGTGTTTGCCCTTCTTGCTTGCTGCTGCATCACGGCACTGTTGCTCTGGGACTGGATAGTGAAGCCTGGGCTGAGCTGTTTGTGTTCTCTGCGCTGTGCCCTGGCGCCTGCTGGAGCGGACAGGGGGCTGCTGTGCGTCTAAAGTGCTGTGTCATACTTCGTTATTAATGACCGAGAACCACATGACACGAAGTTCTGGGAAGCTCAGGCAGATTCCAGGAAGGGGTCAAGGAGTTCAATAAACAGTTTTATTAGAACTTGAATAGCAACCAAGAGGCTACACATCTACTGTTTTGTTTTGTTGTTCTTTTTTTTTTAATAAAAATTTAGTGAGTGTTACTTGAATTTAAAAATCCTACGGATGGAAGAAAGACCCAGAGGGTGATCTTTTGTTATACATGTCACTGCTAGCTCATAGCTCTCCTTGAAAAGAGACCTTGAATACTCCTGTCATGTGCATTTTTCAGTTACCTCTGCAGTTTCTTGGTAAACTGTTGTGTCAACTGAACTTCAGTCCTGGAAGAAGTCCATTATGATCAAAGAGTCACATTCTTCCCTCAGTTGTACTGATGGAAATTCAGAAGTTAATGGAGCAAAGCTTATTTACACCAGTATCACACACTACTGTAACATCTGGCTCCACATGACGGTTCGATAAAGAAAGATAAACTGTAGATTACTTTCTTAAGTTGATAATGTACTATGGTGTCATTCTTGGCAAAAGATACCACATCAATGTATTCGATTGCTGAGAATCCTTATTGACACAGAGAAGTCACGGGCTATGTGCCAAAAGCTGCAGTGTCTCAGCAGGCAGGTGGCCACATCTCCGTCTCTCAATAGGAAGTGGCACTAATTTGCTCTGCTTCTTGGCAGCAAGCCTACGAACTGAGTGAGTTGGTGCTCAGTGAAAACAATTTTTCACAAAACTGCCTCTGCTAAAGTAATTGCTTTTACATTATCTCTATTGCACGCTCATTAAGACCAAGCTCCAGTTGTGTCCCACTGAGCGTGCTTTTAATTAGAGTTGGTAGCTTTACTTCTGTGTTTCCTCTTACTGCCACCAAGCACTATGAGTTATTGAGCACTGAATATGGTGTAAACTGACCAACCCATTCATCTGTTAATTTATATTTCTTAAAAGAAATGGGAAATGCAAGTGTGTTTCCCACTGAAAACGACCACCAAGAGTCCATTACTGTAAATATTAATACTTCTCTGGAGGAGCATTGCTGCTTTCTTATTACTGGTGAGTACTGAAGCACAGAAATTAAGGGTCCAAACAACTTATTCCAAAGTAAAATTAAGGTGTTTTTTTGACCCTTATAGATCATGAATGAACACAAGCAAGTTGCTATTGGAGATGGGTAATAGAGCTAAAACTAAAGGTTAGGCCCTCTGTTTCATACCCTGTAGATCTCTCCATGGGACAAAATCTTTTCAGTGCTATCTTTTGGTGGTTGTTTGCTACAGGCTGTATCACTGTATATGTTTAGCAGTTCTGCATATGAATTTTTCCCACAAATAGTACTGAATGCACCAAAGCACTGCACTGCATCATTCACTGGGTATTGTAGCTACTTTTGGGGTAAAACACTGCAAGTACTCAACAGAAACATACGAAACTGCTTGGCAGTTTTTAATGTAGGAAGTGAAAAAATACTGCATCTGTTTGAAATAAAGGGGAATTTTAGAGAGGCAGAATGGAATTACCCAAGCTGGGATCTGACTTCAGTTAGCTGTTGTTAACTCTTGCAAAAACAGCCACAGATTTTTCAATGATCACTCTGGTCAGAAGTTCAGCTTGACCTCTTCTCCTGCAGTGGCATTCCAAGCATCCTGGTACCTCCTGCTGGGAGGAGGTGGCCAGCTCAATGTTGACTCAGAGAAAATCACTACATTATTAATCTCCAAGGCTCTTCCACAACACCTGGAATTTGTCAAAGCCTGTGCCTAAAATTCATCACGACTTCTCATGACTTCTCCAAGGTTCCCATTAGAAATGCATGTCAAAGCATGGCGTACCCAGACGGTTTAATGCAACTGGATGATGGTGGACGATGGCTAGAACCTACAGCAGTTCTGTGCCATCAATATCAATAATTTAATGTCTAATGGGCATTATTTGCAGAGACTGTTGAGATTCTGTGGTGCACACTACGACAAAATACTCCACGAACTTCATGTAAAAACTGCAAAATGCTGTGCAAAAGATATTTAAGTCTACTAGTTCCCTGGGTACATATAAGAGTTTTAAAACTACAAATTAAACAAAAGTATTAAAGAATTTATTTGGTTCAAAACTTGAACCAGTTCTAATCAAATGTATTTCACATTTATAAACAATCAGTCTTAGGTAAACATAGTCTCATAGGAAGCAAAGTAAAGAAGAAGCAAAACTAATGAATCTTGCATTTCTATGCTCTTATGTCTTTTGGTGTATATTCTCATGGGTGCAACCTCCACTGGAAAATTTTCCTATAGCTGGGCATTCACTCTTCTCTCTTATCTGTTTTCGGTATTGAATACAAGGTCACTTCTACAGAAGCTTTTCTCTTCATTAATAAAATCCCTGTCTACTACAGTGATACATACAATCTTAAAATTTAGACCTCGGTCTTTATATCATATTTAGTGGAATGTAATTGTAGAAAATTATAAAAGACTGATGGATCAAGAGTCATGTGTGTAGCATATGCAAGCGTAGCACAACCACATGAATCCCTTTTCCTTAGGAAACCAGGTTAAGGAGAAGTATAGCAAGCAAAAGTCAATGCAGAAAATTGGGGATATAGTAAAGGACACTTCAACGTTTCTCTGGATTTCAAATTTTCAATTAAAAGCCACTTTTTGGCAAAAAAATTATTTGCAGTGAAAAAAATTAAATGAAATTTAACTTTATTTTCTATCACTAAAACTTCCAGGGAAAGATTTAGATCAGACATCGAAAGAAAGCCCAAGAAAGCATCCAGAAAGCATCCAAACCACACAGGGAGATCTCTCTTAGCTGGAAGACATAGAGATCAACAGAAACATGACATGGTAAAACATATAGGGACTGAAGCGAAAGTTCTGTTTAAGTGAGGACCATTTGGTAACTTGCTCTGAATTTGGGCAGTGGTGAAAAAAATTACCCACAGAAGTTGTCCAAGCAACAGTGTCCTGTTTATATCTTGTGGTCTTATGAGTAACTGACTGGAAAAAAACAAGAATGAAAAGATAACAATTACAATTAAGTTAAATAAGCTAGTGACTCATTACAGAACAGTAAAAACAAACAAACAAACAAAAATATTGTTTAGGACTCAGTAACAACACAGAAATTAAAAGGAAACATAGAAAAACTGGATGGATTGTTTTCCTTGTATAAACTGTCATTCACACTGAGGTAGTAAAGGAGTAGGAGTGATCATACACTTATTCAGTGGGAGACAGAACTTTCAGGAAATATTCATTACAATATTACAGAACTTCAGAAGCCACATTAATTTTAGTGGAACAAAGCTTTTTAAAGTGCCACACAGGAGATTAACTCAGCATACATCCATCCAAGATACAGCAGTGGAACTGACAACAGTTCTTACCCTACTTACTCAGTCTTGCTCCATACATCATAGATCATTATTACATATTTTTATTTAGAACCTGAATCGTAACTGTTTTATGTTGCTAGGCTTTTAAAAATTGTTCTCAGTTTAAAGCCCTGTGTGATCTGCTTTGGTACACACTCAGGGCTAATCCCAGAATAAGGGAAAACCAAGAAGCTCATTAAACATTTAAACTAACTGGATCTCAGTTTATGTATCTCTGCGGGCACAATTTGTGAAGTTTTGTGCTTGCAAAGTATGGTGCTGTGAACTGTATATTCTGAACAGAGAAGACTTCTACCTTTCAATGTCACCAATTGACAATCTCAATAAGAAGATTAAAAAAATCAGAGCAGAATATCAGAACTCCCCAAGTTTGTGGTCTTCTTATTGACTCACTTCTGAGAAGATTTGATCTTTCATCTTTCTCAAATATTTCTGATGTTCTCATTGCCATGATCTCTAAAAGATCGCTTCTTTAGTATACTAAGTTTGGAGGAGAGATGAGCGTGGTCACTCTTGGGCTGATTTTGAGTCTTTGGTGATGTGCTTTACAGACAATTGGAAGGTGGTCAGGCATGGAACAGGCTCCCCAGGGCAGCACTCAACAGCCTTGAGCTGCCAGAGTTCAGGGAGAGTTTGGACACTTCCCTCAGACATAGGGTTTGCATTTTGGGTAGTCCAGTGTGGAGCCAGGTGCTGGATTTGATGATTCTATGACCTTCTATTTTGCTATAGCAGAAAGGTTGAGCTGCTATTCCTGAAGCTTTACAAATGCTGTGGAAATACGTCTTGTTCAGTTCTGCTTTGGCATTACAATCCAAAGAACAAAAACCACTTTATAAACACAAACAATTGGTGTTCGTACCACTAATTAGGTAAAGTAGTGTGCTGGAGGAAGACAAGACACAAAGCAGCAAAGTGATTTCCCTTTATTTGCTCTGGGAGTCACCAGGAGAGCAATAAATAGAATCCAAGTCTCCTGACTGCTTGTCCTGTGCCATAGCCACGAGACTGGGCTTCATCTGACAGACACTGATTTCTGGTGTGTGTATTGTTTTTCTGCACAGATGGTAAATCCTCCTGTAAAGTAAACAGCCCGAGAAGGGAACAGCTGCAGATGCCTCTTTGACAAGCACCTCTCCTGATGCTGGCCGGGTGGAATATTTGTACCCGTCAGATATATTACACTGTCCTCATCTTCAGTTCTGCTGTGTTGTTTACAGCCTTGTTCCCTAGAAGTCAATAGAGCTTTTCACAGCTAGTCCTTCAGTTCTTGAAAATACATGAGTCAAGTATTTTTAACTGTTTCATGCCCTGGCTTCAATGACTCTGCTGTTCTTTGCCTCAGTTGTTTCTGTCCCTTGCTGTGCTGTAACTGAGAAAATATGTTCGTGAGTGTTCCATGCTCTGAAAGCCACAGCCATGAGGTTAGTGCAGGGCTGAACAGATTGCATGCTTTCTTACATTTCCCAGTCCATATATTTTGAAGCTTGTAAGGCTGTAAAAGGTATTGCCAGTGAGCAGTTTGGTTCTTTAATCAGTATAAAAGATTCTGCCTTACTGATACCGAATATGGCAAGGTCACTGTTTGTCTCTGACTTGCACACGTGGGCTTTTATTTTATTTTATTTTATTTTATTTTATTTTATTTATTTATTTATTTATTTATTTCTGGTCAATTTGTCTCTTCAGTCAAGAAAGATGATGTGAAACAATTTCTTCCCCCTAGCCTGGTGCTGGATTACCAAAGGAATGACACAGAACTCTCTCATGTTGCATGTTTGTATTCATTGTACAAATGTTTACTGCTGACATCAAGTTCCAGTTTGCTAGATGCGTGTTCTGGATTTGAGGAAAATGTCCTGAATTTATACATCTGCTCTAAAATAGTAACTTACCAACTGGGTTTGGTATTCTAAAATGTCACTGCCATTACTGTAAGTGATGCTAGCAATAAGTTGACAGCCCAGATTTTCCACTGAGGAGTGGAATATGGATATATCTTCTGTAGCAGAGTCTGACAGTTCTATAACTTACAGCTCAAAGGTAACTGCCACTTCACTTTACTTAAAATGCTAAACATTGTGTCCCAGGTGATTATAAATACCTAATTAATTCTAGAAATGTACTCATTTTGTTACTACACAAGTATTGCAGAATAAGTCCCCACTTTGAAAAGAGTATAAAATAATGGAAGTAGTAGAGAAGTGAGGAGCTCAGAGCCATGAAGACTGCAGAGGTGTTTTCTGAGGGGTTATTGGAAATTCACTGGAAACCACCAAACTATAAAACTAGAGGTCAGTGTACTGAGTGAGTTCACATCGTCTGTGCTGACGGTCAGTTCAGCATAAACTAAGAGGGATGAACTGAGTCAACCTCTTCTCCACCTGTTCCAAAACATTAACCTAAACATGTAGAAAAAGTATCATGTAGAACTGACATAGTACTCGGCTGTATAGACAGGAAGCAGAGAGGAGATGTCCTGGCATGGATCCTCACTCCTGGGAAAACCAAGCTGTACAACTTTGAACAGGGTCTGCCCCCACATCTGGACGAGAGCTGCAGAAAAATACAAAGATCAGCTGTGATTTGCCAAAATGTCTGAGGAGAGAGGCCTAAAGGGGTGCTTGTATTTAGGAAAATATAACTGCTGCCATGGTGAATGGACAGAGGATCTCCTCAGAAAGAGGAACTGAAGGAAGGGGATGACAGTAGCAGCTTTGGTCTCCACTTACAATTAGGACTGAGTTTAAAATTATCACTGAAGTTATATTAGTCACCAGTGTTAAACACTACAAAGCTCAGAGGGCAGTTTTTGATGACAGTGTAGCTCAGACCTGGAGTATCTGCTGAGATAGTAGTTGCAAGGTTGACCCAGATTGATAACCAGCTTGGCCTAGGCCTGTCTTAATCCTGACATGTTTTGAATCCTATGTAGGAGCAGAAAAGTCAAGTCAGAACGTGGAAGACAAGAGTTCCTTATTCCCTGATTCTGATCCTTCCATATTTCTCTTGTTTTCTCTGTCTGTAAATTCAGACAATCAGGGAAGTAAAGAGAAGTCATCCAAAGAGCAATTCTTACACAGCTGTCATTTTACAAATACAAAACTCACTGAGAATGTGAGACACACAAGTGAAGAGGCAGAATAAACAGGGCAAACTTTGTTTTAATATCAATATATACCAGAACTTGCTTTATGACAGAATTGTCCAGCATGATGTTCTGGTATCTGTTGTCCACATAATATCAGCTCTGCCAACTGATCTGTGGAAAAAAATAATTTAACTGTCAGAGAATAGGAAAATATGTCAGATATCAACCTGTTTTTTTCATTATCTCCCCCAAAATCTATAGCAGACTTGTTCCAACAGAAAATATTACAAGCAGTAAAATATGTAGTCAGTTGTGTTTTGCAGAGCAAATGCAGTTCTGCTTGTGAAGGGTTTTTATGACGATGTGTCTGTGTTTACTAGACTTTTTACTAACACGTTAGTAACAATGTTATGAAAAAAAAAGGACTTGTAGCTGTGATTTGTTTTCCAGCAAATGTTTTAGTGAAGAGCTGATCTAAGAGTAAGCACAAAGACTGCCGTCCACTTCTGAATGCCAGCATGTCACAGAGATGCTCAATAAGCTGTGAGGTGTTTCTCCGCAACCTGTGGGGTATAGGAGTCATTTGCAACACAGCTAATTTTTGTTTCCTGCATACGACTGAGGGGAGAAGGGAGGAAGCAGCAGAAACGCACCAAGTGGTCTTTAAGCAGCTATCCCCTGCCAAAGGAAGATAAGGAGCCATGAATTAGCTACTCTGGAACCAACTCCACTTCTTAAATACCTTTGGCTTTGTGCCTAGCTAAACATGCCCTTGCTCTGAATGCCTTGCTTCCATTCCATGTCAGTTTTCTAGTGCTGAAGTCATTTGCTGAAGCTTTGCTAATGTCCCAGCCAGAGGAGCTTCCATTGCTGCTATCTTTATTTACTCAGAAACATCACAGCAGTGTATTTTTGCCCTCTTCCTTTCACATAATTTCCAGCATCTCTCCCTGTCTGTACCCAAAGCTGCTTCCTCCACACTGATACATCTTAGAAAGAAGATAATGAAAATTCATCAGTGATTTCCTGGGACATGTTGCCCAATGAAGATTATCAGAGGGCTGCCTAGCTGGTAGCCCTCACTGAATTTCTAGACTTCTGCCAATAACCAGGTTGGAGTGCACAGAATTGTGTAGATACCTGCCACCTGCCATACAGCATTCACTCTGCTGGAACCTATGTGGCTTATCCATTTCAGCTTTTATCTGAAGTCATCGTAGCTACCTGTGACATTTCAGCATGTCTCTGCTGAACATACGTATCGCTTTAAGATGGATCTAGGAAAGTTGCCTTAAACTTTTCTAAAGGGTCAGAGATGGTTGTTGTTGCTTTTAGCAAGTAACTGCAACAAGAAAGAAAGATACACGTAAGTGCTGGACCAGTGCCATGAGCAGGATAGAATATGGCCCATGGCCCCAGAACAACATACTTGCAGGATCTGGACCTAGGGACCCACACAGTTTGTTTCAAGCTTTTAGTTCAGACTTGGAAACATGTCCTTAGGTCTGTCTGTTCTGCCTGTGTCACCTCCTCTCTCCTTGAAGTGTGGCTCACTCTTCCATCCGAACGGCTGGGCCGCATCTACATCCATCCATCCAGGCTGCAGGAGGTTGCTGGCAAGCAGAGGGCTGATTCCTCCCTCTCTCTGAGGATGAGGAGCCTCCCAGAATGATGCAGGATGATCTTGTTCCCCTGAGCTAACCCTGGTGCTTCTGTGACAGGCAAAATGGGCCCTCCTAAGAGCTGATCATAATGCTTTCCCTGAAGATGCTCCCTCCCCAAGGGCAGAATGCCCGTAGCAGGATGCAGACAGAGAACACTCCCTGTCTCCTGGAAGCTGAAGATGCAGTGAGAAAGCTCTTCCTTACCTTCAGGAGCTCAGCCATTTGCTCTTTTTTACCCTCTTCACCTCATCTGCTTTCTTGCAACACTTACTGGGACCAGATTTAATGGCACTCTGTTTAGAACCAGATAAATATAAACCCTAAAGATTTTGTTTTATTTTCTCAGTGGAATATAGCTCAGGATTAAATTGGTTATTAGTCCTGCTCAGTTTCCTGTTAGATCCTTTTCAGTTATACAGTATATAATCACAAACTCCTGGCTGATGTTAAAAGGGAATGCAGCAGGTTTTGGTTTTGAAGCCAAAGTTTAAGACTTTCCAGTAGTTTCAGGACAAGGTACCAATGCCACTTCTTAGTAATAAAATCTGATAGCAAGAAGCCAATGACTGAAAGTCCACAACTAGTCTTTCTTTCAGTGCTGTCACATAAAGTCACTTCTAAGATTAGGTTTGTAGGGCTGTTATAGTTATTGGGCAGAAAATGTTTAAGCCAGGAGTAGATTTGCAACAGGAACAAATTTAGAAAGACTGTGATCTGTTGGTCACAATGGTGTAGGGAAGCACAAGAGTGAGCTGTCTTTCCTGACAGCAGGGGTACAGGTCATCTGCAGGGACTTTCTGCTCAGAGCACTGGCGCAGAACCCGGGGATCTAATCACCTGCTGCTCTCTCTAGATACACAGGAGCATAGGGGAAAAAAAGCTCTTCTTCCTTCTTTAAATTGGCAGAGAGTGCATTTATGCCAAGGAACAACAGTATGGATTTGAATTACTGCTTATTTCTGCTGCAGTCATGCCCAGAATCCCAAAGTGAGTCTGAGACCCGGTTGCTATGTACTATTCAAAACAAGTCAAGAGAAACTACAGCAAATGAATGAAACAGTGAGAGGAGAAACAAAAGCAGAAGGAGGGGTAATAATTTGAACGTGATGACAGAGCTGGTGATAGAGTTTGGTCAGGAAAAACCGAATACTGAACCCACATCTCCCATATAGTTAATTAAATACTTACTTTACCATGCCCACTTCCTTTTTTTTTTTTCTCTCTTTTTGCATTAAGACAAATGCTTGTATCCAAAGGTATGTTGAATTACAAATTTTAAGATCTTTCTTTTGTAGAATGCCAGGACTCATTCTGTGAAATTAGGAGGTCAGCTAAATCTGTAGAATTAGTAGATGCTGCCCTGTCAGCAAGAGAGGTGAGTGGTGGGAGCAGAAGGCAGGGCTGCAGTTCTGCCTGATGAGCAGTTGACTGGCCAGCATAGTACCTTATAAAAAGACATTGTGAATTGTCAGGCAATCACTTCACAAATTCTAAGAACATGATTTCTTGAAGGCACTGCTGCACCCTGTAACAAGATCTGAGGCAGCTCCCTGCCAGGGCTGGCTGTGTGAGCCCTACATCTAGCATATGAGCAGGAGCACACTGCTTGTGCAATGCCCAATTTCTCCCCAAGTTCAGCTCAGTCGTGCTGTCTTCCTGAAGTGGCTTCCTCTACTGAGAAATTCCAGTCTTGTTAGTGTTGACTCTGCCTTATCCAATGCACTTTTGAGCTTTCCTCTCTAAGTCTGGCAAGGGCCTGTTTTTCAGTAGACTTTCTCTAAGAAACCTGGATTATATTTTTTTATGTCTTTATTTTCTGGGAGAAGGAAGTGCCATCTATTGATGTGTTTTAATGACAACTATGATACAGGTGATCTGGCACGCAGCCACAGGTACCTGGATAAAGTTAACTTCATGAATCTTTTCGCTTCTTTCCCTTTATCTGGTTCCACTGTAAGATGAGGAGCTTGGTATTTTACTTAATGCAGCAAGCGGCTTTGGTGGGAGCTTCTGTATGCTGTATGCTAACAGGAGGAGAACAGAACAGAACACCCATTCCAGCACACTGCAGGCGTGAATGCAAGCCTTTATGCTACAAACTGGCAACAGTTTCTCTAGTTTACAAATTAATTAGTACAACTTGCACAGTTAAGCACACACTCACTGATCTTTTAGGGTCAATACTATTAATTAGAACCATTTAAAACTTAATAATTAAGACTCTGCTTCTTTAAAATTTCCTCTAATTTTGACAGCAATCCCCTTGGCATATATTAGGGGTTTAGCTTAAGTGTTTCCTAAATCAGGGCACTAGATTGTATGAGCTTGGGAGCAAGGTCCTGCCTATATTTAGCTGTTTCATCTTAGAACCAGGAGCCCTCATCCTTGAGTAGGACTATAGATGCTGCTGTAATACAAATAATTATTAAAAAGGAAGCTGCTCTGTAGTTCAGTGAAGAATTTTTTTGCCGTTGGCCTGAAAGTCTGTGTCTCAATTCTCCTGCCAAGTCTTGGAGCTCACACCCCATGGACAGACGCAAATGGGTTTTTCCCATCGGTTTTGACAGAATAAAACTGTTTTGTGGTTTCTTGTTATAAACTCTTTACAGAAGCTAATTACCATTGGCACAGACTTAACCACCAGTTGTATAAGTGAAATTTTGCTCAGCTTTGTATCCTGTGCTGCATTCACAATATGGTAAAAGGAATGTGCTGCCCAGCTGTATGTGCTATTTGGCAGATGCTAATGCAAGATCAATCTATTTGTTCATCAAGTATAAGTTAAAAGTACTCTTTTTCTTTTAAAATAAATGTCTTAATTTCAGCTGGGATGGAATTGTTCTCTTCAGAGCCTCTGGTATTTTGCCATGTTTGGTTCTAGGAGAACAATGTTGATAACACCCTGATGTTGATCATTGCTGCTAAGCAGAGCTGTACTGAGCCAAGGACGTTCTCAGCAAAGGGCCCAAGGAGCTGGGAGGGAACGGAATTAGGACAGCTGAATGATACCTGCCAAAGGGATATTCCACACCATACAACATCGTGCAGAAGTTCTGAGGGCAGGGGGGTGTTCATCTTGCTCTCTTCCACTCACTGAGGTGCTAACTGGGCATTGGTCAGGGGACGCTGAATAATCGCTTGTGCATCACCTGTATGTATTCATATATATATACATATACATATACATATATGTAGTCATAACTATGATCCTTCTCCTTTTCTCTATCTTAATAAACAGTTTTATCTCAACCCATGAATTCTACCTTTTTTTTTTTCCCCCAGTTCTCCCACCCATCCCATTGGGAAGGGAAAGGAGTGAGCAAACACTGTGTGGAGCTGAGCCTCCTGCTGGGTTAAGCCACAGCAATAAGCAGGAAATAAATCCCAGTGTCCTTGTCAACATTTTCTCTCTAAATAAACTAGATTCTAAGGTTCAAGGCTACAAGCAAATGGCAGCAGGGCCTGCAAATGGGTTGACATGTTCACTTGAGTATTTTATGCACTTTGCTTCAGCGACATACATGTGGTATGGAAAACTCTCTATAAAGACCGATCTCTATTTTACCTGCTAAGTGTTGAGCAAATTTTTTTATTCAATTGTGAATAGTTGTTTTATCTGTGCAAACACAGGAAAAAAATCTGCCCTAAGCAGACCAACGGAACTTGTGAGGTTTGCATTTTATTTATGGAAAAGTAATTCAGTAGGGTCAAAGGGGCATCAGTATACAAGACACCCTAGCTTCACTGATTATTAATCTGCTAATTAATAGCTTTCTGAAGTACTGCCATGATCCCGCAGAATTACTGCAGCACACCAAACAACCTACCTCAACTCACTGACAGACAGATACTCACATGAGATGAACAAGGTGACTCCCTCCTATTTCCTCCAGCCTGTTTTCTAGGCTAAAAGATGTAAGATCTTGTATCTGTCACCAAACATAGATCTTTGTTCTCATATTCTTGGCAGCATGTGTGTCAGTTGCTGAAAGTGAGACCTGGCTTCTGTTTCAGCAAGATCTCCATGTTTTCAAAATCTGTAATAAAAATGCAAATAATCTGACAGCTTCCTCTTCGACCAACAGGAATTTAGCCAGTACAGATCTGCATTCTGTCCTTAAAACCAAGAAACCCTTATATTGAACTTGAGATAAAGCAGCTACCTTTTTTAAGAAATGAATTGTTTGTACATTAAGGTCTCTCTTGTCTTGTTCTCTGATTGTGAAGTAAAGGCTGTACTGATTCAAACTGAATCTCAGTGAGACATACATGCATGGAGGATTTATTTTATTGGACTCCAAGTTGCACTGCCAACTGTTGTCTCCTCAGAACCTTGAATGTTAAGAAAATCTGCTCTAAATCTAAAATAATAATTTAAGAACCCACAAAATCCACAGATCCTTGTGTAGTATTCTCACTAACCAACAGATCCTGCTTCCTTGTAGACCATGAGCTGTGTTATTTAGTGAAGTAATATCTGTTAATGTAACCCATGTCTTAGATGTGTGAGATGCTGTTGTAAGAGGTCAGAATCCCAGTCAGTATCAGACACAACATCTACGCTGATTTGAATGGAAGAGACTGATTTATGTCAGCAGAGGATTTGGCCCACAGCAGGCACAGCGTGTTCTGTTCTCTCTGTTTGGGGTTTAGGAAGATGAAGGTGTCTCACATCCAAAAAATACACATGCCAAGGAAAAGCAACAAGCATCTGCTCTGATGTGTCTGGCTTGTAGGGGTACTTCATATTCACCCTTGTTGGTAAGAATTATTTTATTCTGCTGGGGCTTTGGCTTCTGTACAATGCGCTATTCCCAAGACTTCTAATGAAAACCATTATAAGACTGTAAATTCTAAAGGTTGGGAAGATGTCTGTGACGAATAAGCACAAGGAACCAAAAGCTGTGTGATTTGTAATGCTTTCCTTTTCTAACTAGAGCTGCTGGTAACCCAGGGGCTATTCTACATAGCTGAGATTACTACTGTCAGTATCAAGAAGAGATGCCTTCAATGCTTCCCTTTCCATACTCCTCATGAGAGTAAAGATGTACTTGCCCCACTTCCTTAAAGCCCCCTGAGGATGTAGCTCTGCAGAATGATCCCCCTTCCAACGGTTGCTGTCACATCTGTTCAAAGTTCATAGGCAACTTCCATTCCTACCTTTGATGCTTTTGCCACACAGGAAAGTTCTGGAACTCCCTTCTCTATTCACAGTGGATCAGAAAAATCTGTATCTGTACATAGCACTTGTATGAACTAACAACGTGCTGCACTTTTGGAAAGTTTTAATCACCATTCAGGAGCACGAGGAATGTCAGATGTTTACAGTTCCTTAATAACCTAATAACACATCGGTGGTAAGAAACAGACTGCCAAGCCTGTTCTCAGTGGAGCTTTTTGGAATAAAGTTACTCATCTCATAGATGTCTGATATTCTTCATTGAGTTGAATGTCCAAATGTGGAAATGAACAAAAATGGTCACTTTAGGAAGTAAATGGCATCATTTAATTGTTTGCTTGTTAATTTCTAGTGAGTTCAGGAAGGAAGGCAGATAGAAAGAAGGATAAATACTGTGATAAGTTTGAATTTTTGCAATATCCAGCTAGTTCTGCTGTGTCATTTTACATGCACTAGAACCAAGTCAGCTGCTTCTGTCATCAGTGGACATGGGTTAGAGCCCTGGCTGATAAACTGAAGTTTTTCATTTTTGTCACTGAAGTGCTATCTTTCCTTGCTTCTGTCACCTTCAGGAACGCTGTTACCCAGTTCTTGGAGCCATTTGAGGAAGTCAGGATTAAGTAATAAGCAGCAACAGGGGATGTATGACACTGCACTAAGAAACATCATCTCTGATTAACAGCAGGTTCCGTAAATGTTACCCATAGCAGAAGGACCATTGGATGCTTCCCTGTCTGAAGTTCCTTTCTGGACACTTTCCCCATTCAATTAGTGTTTGCAAAAGCAAGGAAGTGAATAAGAGGAAGGAAAAGAGGCAATGAGCAAACATCTAACGAGGAAGGGGGCAGACAGAGGTACTAGAGGTACCCCTGAAGTTTATGCAACTGGCCTATGTTCGATGTCCAAAGAAGGCATGAAGGCAACTTTTCTGTTAGACAAAAGCCACGAGAAGGAAAGCAGAAGTGCAGCACTTTTGGTTACAGGAAATCAGTAAGGGCCAAACAACGTCCTGCCCAGGCAGCACAGGCCCTGCCCTTTCCCTCACCTACCATATCCTACGTCTTCATCAGTCATACAGCAGTTCTGGGTGTTGTTCAGCATCAGCTAATGACGGGTATCTATGTCCCAAGTGAAGCAATCTGAGGACCCATTCCTCTTGAGTGACTTACCCTAAGGCCTGAGGGCAATTCCAGAAACCAGTTTTTCAGCCTATTAAGACTGTTATTTTTCTTAAATGAGAGTCTAATAAGGCAGTAACTTCACTTCAAACAAAAAGATAGAAGGGGGTAGACTACCTTCTGCCCATAGCCAAGAGCATTAGAAGTGAAAAGCACTGCTTAGCTAGGGAAGCTGAGAGCTTAGAGCAAGTCTGATATCCAGCTGCCTCAGCAGGCACCTTAACCCTGAACAGGAGGAATCCCTTGTGTATGAGACATTTCAGGTGATGTCTGCACGCAGCAGCTGGACCCCGAGACCTTATTCCGTATGAATCACCTCTTCATGCAGGCCTCAGAATGAGAAAAGTCTGTCCAACTCTAGATGTTCAAGCTGTGTACGATACTGATTTGTGGTAACTGCTGCAACCATACTTTTGCCTGGAATTACTTTATGCACTCCTGCATTTTTGTCCGAGATGCTTGAGCTTTCCAAGTGCTGTGAATATCAGGTCCAGAGTAATTTTTTTTCTGCCATATATGTCACCATAAGTTTCTAACATCACTGAGAATAAACCTGGAGGACCACTGTCAAGACAAATGATGTAAAAGCTTCTTAGGCTTCTTAAATGCTTTCTTCATTTAATTCTGTAAAATACAGCAATTCTTTGAAATTCTGCATTTAATTGCCAGTAACATCGAGGGTGTTCTAGTTTCTGGATCTGAAGAACTATCCCTGTTTTTTACAGAGTATGGAGTATTATGTTTTGCTTGAGTTCCTTACTCTGTGTCAGGGAATCTGTTGAAGATGAAGGGCCGTGGTTTGAAATGAACTTATATTCACTTCAAGCAATTTAGAGTTTTAGGGGGAAAAAAAGAGATAATTCTTGCATTCTGCTAGAACACAAGCCATCTTTATCTCACAGCAAAGTCCATAGGGCTGAGCTTCACACCCAGAGTGCTCAGCATCTTGCAGAGTTAAATTGTCACAGGTGATTGTACTCTGAGACTGGAAGATATCCTCCACCTAGGCATGTATTTAATTATTTGTACATGTTGTAATGGTGTTAGGAGTCCCAGCTGTTGAACAGAACTCTGTTGTGTGTGATGGTTCTGTAAGCATGTGCTTTGTTTTTGCAATGGGAAGATAAATGGGGTTTTCAAATGTGTCAGCCCTAACACTGCCATTCAACTGAGTCAAAAGTACCGGCTGAGTGGGTGGATTTTTACAGAAGGCCTGGCTAATTTTTAGACCATTAGTAACATGTAGCTGAGGAAGATAAGGTAATGAACAGCATGATCCAGTCTCATGCTGCAGAGTGCAAAGAGTTCAGCTGCTAGAGTTAAGAAAGAATTATTTTCCACACTGAGCAGTCATTGCACAATAACAGAGGTGCTTGAGTGAGGGGATGTCGGAGCTGCTGGGTGTGGAGCTGCAGCAGGAGGCTGCATCAGTCTTACTGTGGTTTATTGCTGACTGGCATGGAAAAGACATTTTTCTTGTGTTTCAGAAGTATGCACTATATAACTAGTTCTGGGATGGAAGCCTTCCCCTACAGTTCCCGAAAAGCCCTCAAAGAACATTAAGACAGAAGCAGTGACCTGGGAACTATATGGCTGGATCACAAGCCCATTCTTACCTCTCTGTGCTGAGAATGGGCTCAGAACGTTGTCTATGATAACTCTGAAGAGGTGTTAGGAAACACCTTAAATGTTTGTGAGCGCTCAGCTGAGAAGGAGACAAGATTATCATAAAGAAAGTGATTGTTCAATATTTGGATGAGCTGCAGGGCTTAACATAAAGGAGTGTTTCATCACTGTGGTTTATGTGGATCACTGTCATCCCTTAAAATAATGATCTTATAACTTCAGCCTTACCGAGCATAGCACAGAGTTACTGGGCTTTTGTATGATCGCAAA
The DNA here is from genome assembly GCF_038088225.1 of Cyrtonyx montezumae. Lineage (NCBI taxonomy): Eukaryota > Metazoa > Chordata > Aves > Galliformes > Odontophoridae > Cyrtonyx > Cyrtonyx montezumae. The sequence continues at coordinate 13,878,515 of NW_027072100.1, forward strand.
GCTGTTAGGGCTCCCAGGAAAGTGCAGAAATGCCCTTTCTTTTCTGCACAAGCCTTATTACTTCTCTTCTCAATCTGTGTGCATACGACTGGAGGTAGGAGTTGTGACGCAGAACCTGAAAGATGTTGTCTCATCTGGGAAAGATGGCATGCTCGACCTGAGCTTTAATTTCACCGTACAAGAGAATAAAATAAAATGAGGATACTCATTCAGTTTTTGTGTATAACACTATGCAAAGCCTAGACTTCTTTACTGATTTTTCATACGCTGTATACATCAGCTAATATTCCTGTTTACAAGGAGTATGTACAAAAAGTGTTTAGACACCTCTGTATACTGTTATAGCACAAATGTTCTTGACCATAGCGCAGGCAATTAAACAGTGATCTCTATACAGATTAAAAGTGTTGGTGCATACCTTTAATGTGGAAGTACAATCAGTAATTTATGTGCATACTGGCTGCATAAAAGCATGCATGCATTTCTGAAAAACCTAGGCCTGTGTTTTGTATGTGCCAGTGCTGTTTGCACATGCAAATATGAGGCTTACTCACACAGAGGCTGCCTTTGAAGCACTACCACTGACGAATTGCTATGTAAATTTTGCTTGCACTCCAAGAGTCATAGATTCTCAAATGGTTTGGGAAACACTACTTGAAAATTAAGGCTCTTCTTCCCTTTTCCTGTGAGCACTGCCAGATCTGAACAATACACGATACACCACTGAATGGATGCGTCTCCTTTTTCTTCTTCACAGAATATGCCGGAGTTTCACTGAAATGCCGCAGTGCTCTGAGCTATGGCAGTCACTGTGACCAGGCAAGCTGTGTGTTCAATTCATTACTAGCTCATTTACTATTCATTATAATTTAAGGATTGGACATACTGAAGGTAAACCACTGATGTGACCAGTTCACCACACATACTGTTTGGTGGACGAAAAGCGTGCAGTATTGAAAGGAATGATCCATTCATTATGTGTTTGAGCATATTTTGGATTTCCTCATCCTGCACTGCTTGTGATAATGTGAATGCCTGCAAGCAGATTGACAATACTATTTTTTTTACATCACAATCAGGATCCAGGCCAGCAGTGATGTCAAGGATCAGTGCGATGAGAACATCAGGTTTCTGTAATAGGGGTTTACTGAATAACAAATGGTGTACGTGCGGCATCAACACAGGGGCATCAGAAGTATTAAGACACTGCTTTGTTTCTGAAAGCCTGGACTCAGAATCAGCTGGGAATGCAACGCAATTAACAAGTGACTACTTACAAAGTAGGTCAGCTGAATGCAAAAGTGAAAGCACATGTACATTGCATTCCCACATCTGAGGGGAAGAACTATCAGCCTGCAAGTGCAGAAAGCCCCACCACTCATGCGTGACTCGTGTTTTCTGGTGAGTGACACCCTGTGACCGTCCGTGGACACAGAGACGCAGCAGACGAGCATCTGTACAGGCGTGAGCATGCAGCTGGCATAGCTGGTGCATGTCTGGGAGAGATTAATGGCTGTGTGTGAGTGTTCACGTACTCAGGAATTCCACTGACTTTGCCACGCTGAGATCTGGGTGTAGTGCTGCCACAGAAAGGTCTTGGCCAGCAATGCTGTGGCAGCTGTGCAGCTCACAGCTGGGAGGCAGCGGGGCCAGCACTGTCCGTGCAGCTCCATGCTCAGATATGGGGCTCTGTGCCACGGCCAAGCTCTGTGCAGCCTCTGCCCCTTGCAGCAGCGCAGCTCCATCCGGCCTGCAGCCCCAGCCAGGCCCTAGGCGTCGCGTTACAGGGAGTTGCTTTTTGTACTGCTTTAATTATGTGATGCAGTTTCAGTTACCAACACACTTAATTGCACTGACAGTAAGCAGCCTCTCCACTCACAGTCATGTGCTCCTGCTTCCAAGAAGCCGAGCACTGCTGGGCTGAGGGAAATCCCCCAGCCAGGCCGGCTCAGCATGCCCCGCAATGACCCGCAGCTGGGGTGGGGGTGGTTAAGAGCTCCAGGCTGCTGCAGGCGGAGCTTTGGGCTGAAGCAGGGAAACAAGTGTGTCTTTCCTCCCTGTGGCTGAGTGAAAATGATTAGTTCATACAGTGTCATTAATCTGTATGAAACCTATGTGTGAATTTTAAATGGATCGCTGTTCCTCTGCGGCATGGAGGCTGTTCCGGGGTATAAGTGTTGTAGTGCAAATTAATTTAACCCGCTTCCAAAGTGGATTCCCAATGAGCAACCATGCAGGAAATTAATTAAGAATAGCTTTTGTGTGTGAGAAAAAAAAAAAAAAGCCTCAAGTGCCACAGTTCTTTGGATGTCAGAATATTGCATGTTGCAGCCAGATGGAACTCAGATATTTACCAGTTACCTACTTGTCATTGCTGTCAAAAAGTCAGAACACACCCAGTCAAAAGGCTTTCCTCGTATTAAACCAGAGAAACAGATCACCATATTTTAAACTTCCTCTAGACAGCTAAATGCATTATTAATAATTCCTGTGGGGGTATTAAATATAATTATTTCTAAGAATATGGCAACGTGAATGTGTTACTGTGGGGTAAGGTATGGTGTGAACTTGCTGCATATCACCTCTGCTGTGGTTTCCCTTGTGTGCTTACTTTTACCCTGCAGTAAGCATGAAGCCACACCAGGATGAAAGAGGAAGTCTCTGACTTGAGGCATTTCGGTAAGCACCACAGCAGAACAGTATTTTTTTTTTATTTCTCCTTAATATCTTGAATATGTTACTAATGCTTATACACAGATCTCATGTGCAAGTGGCTATGACAGAATCCCATGGCAAAGTGTTCTTCCAGTTAACCAAAAAGAGCTGCTGAAGCAGATGATGAATGAAGTTCAAACATTAGAGCTGAGAGGGGTCAGTCTGTGAGTAATGGTCTGTCCCTGGCCTCAGATCATGAGCTGCTCGCGTAGCTTTGGCTTGGGACAAAACTGGGTTGAAGATGACAGATGATGCCACGTAAGCCTTCCCTGTTGCTCCAGTTGATTCATTGCAGTCTGACCTAGATCAGCTGGGCCCCAAAGTTGTTAGTGCTCTATCGCCACTTATTGGTAATGGTGACAGAGTTTGTGCAAAGGGTTGTGACAGAATGGCAAAAGGGAAGGTGCTCAGACACAGGAGTCACTGCTGATCATAGCCCACTCTGGAGTACCAGCAGTGGTGAGAAGGGATGAGTCTATGGAGCAGCATGGGCTGGTGCTCCGGTGTACAGGATTGCTCTATGGGCAGACCAGGGCAGTATCATTTGTCCTCAGGATTTAGCCACTTCCTAAATTTGTGGTTTGGACAGCATAATGATATTTTGTGATTGGTAGCCTCAGAAAGGGACTAACTTTAGAAACTGAGTTGGATGTGATATCCACCATTATTGGACCAACTCTCATGGCTGACATTTCCTCTTTACCTCTCCTCCTTCTGCTACAAGTTTGCTTCTTCTCACTTGTGTTGGCAGGTTTAAAGGAAAGCCAGTGGTGTCAGTGTGCTTGATCACTGACTGACTTCCTATGAGCGCCTAGGAGGAATACATATATATATATATATTTTAGGGCTGGAGTGCAATTGAACATACAGGACTAGTCGTAAGCTAGCTAGCTCACGTTGTGCCTGCTGGTAATTGCAGGAGCCTTGCTCAGTGACATGGGAATACTTTCCAGCCATGTTATTTGTGCCTATTCAGCCAAGCGTAACAGTAGCAGTGTTGACAAACACACCTTGCTGTTTCCCCCCCTCCTTTTTGTATGTATCTGAAGCAATTAGAGGCAGTAACACTGAGGTGAACGTGCCTGTTTCTCTTAATTGGAGGCACAGACTCCTCCAGGTAAGCTATTTTCTTCCTCCTCAGGAGAATTCTTCCTGCTCCTGCTCTGGGCAGAACCTTTTCCCCTGGCAAATGGCAGCAGGCTGCAGCACATCTCTAACTTACCTATCTCTTTCTTTCGGTTTGTGTTCAAACCAGCATGAACACTGAAGTCACAAAGACCCTGATGGCCCTATTTTTGGTTCCCCCTCATCATTGCCTGATATTATTAACTGTATCCCTTTGGAATGAATCACTTGGGAGAGTCATGGTCATACAGAAAGTGCCTGAGCCTCATAGAGGGATTCTATGATCCACTCTCTACCTGATGGTCAGGCTTGGACTACTCCTCTGTCTGTATTTTCACTAGAGAAAAAAGAAAAAAGGAAACTGTTAGGTCAGCAACTCAAAAAATCAGCGAAAGAAAAGGCTTCTCAGCAAAAGCAGGGACCTCCAGCAAATGAAAAGGAGAAGGAAGAGCTACAGTACACAGCCTGTGACTTCATGAGTGCTGCCACACATTATCCAAGCTTCTTGGCTGAAACTTCACTGCAGTGGCTGAGGAGAGCTCGGTGAGGAAGGCACGCTGTTGTTTCTCCACACTCTGCTGTTGGTAAGGATCTGCTGAGTAACCTTTTTTCTCATGCTCATATCGGCTCCTGTGGGCATGGCACCAGTTGTTAGGACAGCCACGGTCTGCCTCTTTTTTCCTCTTTCCCATTCATTCACGTGTCTAAGAGCAGAGATGTAGCAACACTGATTTGAGTTTAATCTGCTCCCAATGCTAAGGCCTAGGCTCTTACAGTTCTGCTTGTTTTCTTCAGCCTCATAAGCATTACTGCCATTCCTTGGGACATCTGTCTGAAGAATGCCCTCCCTCCTCCAAGGACATTCTTATGTTTTCCAGTTTGAAAACAACCTGTAGCAAGCTGGAAAAGTGTTCCATGTGGAAGACCTACTGCCAGCGATGAGAATCACGTCAGCCTCTAGAGTGCAGTGTGACACACCGTGATTAACATGTGCCCTTCTGTAAAGAATGAAGAGAAGCCCCGGAGAAGGAAATGGTGCTCATCCATGCCAGCCTCCATCTTTGGACTCATATCCTGTGGTCTGAGTCCTGTGGCAGCTTGGGTGCTTTCTGGAGCATGGCTTGCAGCACATGCCTTCAAAAAATTCTGTTGAAGAATGGCAAATTGTTTGTTCATATGAGCCAAGAACAGCCTAGATCAGAGGCACGTGGATGTGTGAATCACTGCAGTCTGACCTTACATACAGTGATAATGCTCATTTCAGTTCTAGTTTTAGGTCTGGGTAGACCTTGAATATCTACCCAGGAGTTGCTTGGTCTCCTCCCCCCAAAAATGCTTTTGCCTGTTTGTTCACTAAAACAATGCTTGCTTTGGGAATAATGCACAGTAGAAAGAAAATAAGGTGTACCGTCAGTTAAAAAATTGAGTGTTTCAGTGAGGTGAAAAATAGTCCCACAGAAATATCCACATATGTGGAAGAATTCTGACCAACCTGATAAAACAAAGCAGAGAGACCCTGGAATTCTCTTGTGATCAAAGAGAACAAACTCCATCATTTAAGCTGCTTTTGTAATTGTACTACTTTATCAACAAACATATTGCTGGAAGGGCTGGCTGATTGGGTTGTGCAGATGTGTAACATCTGTGCACATTTGGCCTCTGGAGATATCTTAGTGATGGTTCATTCCAAAAATTTTATTGGTTTTCTAGCTTTTCTCTTGAAAATTTTTTCTCCCATAAAGAAGGAATGCTTTACCCAAGGTCATTTTTGGTGAGAACGTTTTCTGGTTCAGATCCAATAGACCAAGGGATGCAGGCTAACAGGATTAGAATTCAGTTTTCCTTAAGAAGTGGTTCCCCAAGCTATTGGTGACAATTGCCCTCAGCACATTTTTGAGGGCACTGCTGTGGATTTACAGTGCAGAGGGTACACAGCTCCCAGCTTACTACTTCGATATAACTTTTTTACCTTTAAAGAGGTAGAGAATCTTGGTCACAAAATGAATAATGCTCAGCAATGAGTACTGTGATATGTTTTGAACTATGCTGGTGTAGGTTAGGTTTCCATCCCAGTGTGCAGGGCTCAGTTATTTGTCCAGTAACACTTACTGTGCTCAATCTCATGTAAGAATTGCTAGGTGACACTTATGAAAAAGAAACATATTCCTTTCTGGGAGGTTAACAAATTTGAGATCTTAGGAAGAGGTAATTTTTATTTTTAACTTGGACAAGGAAGTTCCTTTTAGCTCCTTCTTCAGCCCTCTGGTGTACGTGAAGTCTAGTTCAAGAGCAACAAGGATATTAACTGGAATTTAACTCTATCTTTTCCTCTCTTCTCCATCTCCTTCAAAACCTCAAGATTTTATCTTACTTGAGTGAATCAAACCCTAAATTTAGCTGATAAGCATTTATCAGCTGCTGGAGCCTTGTTGTTTCTTGTTAGTTTTATTCACAGCACATGATTTCTTGTAACTTATCTCCCTACGCTTCTGTTTGCTGTATGCAGCTCAGACACAGGTATGCTGGGAGCAGGAAACCTGCGATCTGGGGTGGGAGTATTTGCAGCACCCCCTGAGCAGCCCAGCCTCCTGCTGCTGCCTGTAACTCTGCAGGCTGGCAAAGTTCTACCACCTGAAATCAGCTCAGCTCTGCAAGCTGGTGGATGGCATGGGTTGATTCAAGGTTGGCCTTATTTATTTTGTTTGCTGATGGATGAGCACTTTGTCCCCTTTGAAAAGCTGACCACTTCAAAATCCAGCCTCTCCAGTACCTGATTGCACCACAAGTCCTGAAAAGTTCAGGGACATCAATACACATCTTGAAAGAATGTTTCCAGATGTAATTTTGAGCTGGGTTGTTTTTCGACTATCTCCCACAATTCAGGAGTGTGTACCAGCGAATACAACTCCAGAGACATCCTATATTTGCACAGTACCTAGTTTGCACAATGAGGTTTTAGACCCATTTGTCACCTCTACTGCACTATAAATGTTGAACAGTAATTGTAATTCATAGCAGCACCATCAAATAAGGTACAGATCACATTGTTTTGGCCTGCCTAGTTTTGGATTTGGGATGTTTTTGTGGTGGTTTTTTTTTGTTGTTGTTGTTTGTTTTTTAATTAAAACAGTTTCTGTATTTAATACCTCCCCCCTTTAGCTGGCTTCCAGCTGAGACCTCTTTGCACTGTAGGCAAGACAGACTCACTGTTGCAAAGGCATCCTGCCATACTCACCATGGAGAGGGAGCCCAGTCTCTCTCTCTGAAAGTGGGACTATTATCATACAGCGTATGGTATGAGATCCTGTTTTAAATGCCATATGAGATTCTGGGAATCCTCCCCATGGTCCCAGAATACTTTTAGAACTGTTTATCTAAGCTCCCTAGTGGCATGCCAAACCACCAGGTGTTCTTGTATGCCTGGGGCTCTGCTTGTTCTGGAAGGCTTCCTTGTTTTTTGTTTGTACAGTTATCATGGTCTGGATAGTGGGATCAGTGTGCCTCTCCCAGTGCAATCTGTATGTTCCCATTGACCTGAGAGGATCTTTTCATGTTTCCAAGACCACAGATGGGTTAAGATTATTATAATCACATTTCAGTGTCCACTTCTGAGGACTGCAGTGGGTTTGACAGGACTGTGCACTGGCTTTGTAATTTGTCTTAAATATCATCTGTGGGCATTGCTTGCTTCCATTCAGCCCCATTCCTCCTCAGGCAGATGAGACCTGAGCTGGGCATTTATAAATGAGTTCTGTTTAATCTTATGCAGCAGCCACCGTATTGCTGCTGTGTGAACATGAGCTTATTGTAGTGAAAACTGGTTGGAATTCCATAGCCTTGTGTTATACAGAAGATCAAACCAGATGTCCATCACATCTAGGACACCATAAACAGAAACTGTGCAAAAATCAGCTGAGAATGACTAGAGGAGACGTGGTCATGTGAGACTGCCCAAATTTGTGTGCTCAGTCTGGGAACTTAAGGTTGGGTTTCCTACATAGACTGAAATTTATTTTTATTTGCCTTCTAGAAGGTAATTCCTCCTCTCCCTAAGTGCTTAAAGCAAAATAAACCAACCAAACAAACAAAAAAAACATACAAAAAACAAACGAAAAAGAACACCAACCCTGAAGTATACAGTAGAAGAGTCAAGTTCTGTCCACATCAGTGGCCGTTCTTCTTCAACTCCAGATGAACCTAGCTCTGTGGTGGTCTCTTTCTCAGCTTGCACTCATACCAAACTGTTACCAGATAGAAACCAAATAGAAACCAAATGGATTATGAGTACAGAGAGCAAAAATGTCACCTCTCAGAAGCAGTTATCTGCAGAACTGTCCCATGCAGGTGCCTATCACACATAATGGATATAAGCTGCTACTTGGTACCTGGGCTCATGGTGCTTTTACTCAGTGCTGTCCGCTCCTTTGTATTTGCATATAACTAGTTTGTGCATTTGCAGATTACTCCCCCTTTTCAAACAGAAAGCAATGGCTGGATCAAAACCAAGCATTGTTTAAGAGTGGCTGATGACTCTGTGGCTTGTTGTTTTGTTCGGTTTGTAAAGTCAAGTGGTATTTTCTGGAGGTAAAAGTTAACTTGTCTTAGAGTCTTTGACAAAGCTGAGCTGGAGAGGAACTGGAAATGTTGGTCTGGGTCAAAAGTTGTTTGTTTGTGGGTTTTTTTGTTTTTGTTTTTTGTAATTTCCCTGGAAAATGGTCATTTCTCCACATGAAAGGTCACATTGCCTTCCATTAATATAGCATGTTCTTCAGAGTCTGCCTGTCTAAGTGGAATCACCTGGATTTGTATTTAATCATGATTTCTGTTTGTGAACTGGTTTCTCAGGAGTGCTGAATTGCTGAAAACTTTAGGGAGGTGTTACTGACCCCGGCTTTATCTGGGGTGTGGGTGACCTGGGCAGAGGATTTGGCGTGCAGGACACTGGGAGTTAATCTGAGTTGCAGTGTAGATTTTGAATCAAGCAAGCTCTCATTAGGGTTAGGTACCTGGCAAGTTGACAGAAGGACAAAGCTGGTCATCAGTGACAATTCCTTCCTGCTTCAATGAGGTGGGAGACCTTCACTGAGTTACTCATCACAGTTTTTTATGGGAACAGATAGTGTGAAAAGTTTAATAGCGGACTGTTTGTTACAGACAACTGTGTCTAAGTGCCAGTGAGATGTTGTAAAATGTCTGATACTTCCCGTGAGGTCTACACTTTCAAGGTTGTTCACTGGCAAATATCATGCACACTGTAGATAAACGCTGGTGCAAATAGGCTTGAGAATGAAACTCTCCATTTTTACAGACTTCTGTGTGCTCAGTAATGGCTAAATGATGCAAACAGACATTCAAAACAGAGTGCAGTTATTACTTAACATGATACCTTACTCATCTGAATATGTCAGATTTTTTAAATGGAAGTAATCAAAGGTGTAGCATTGGCTTGAGTCTAGGAAAAAATAAAGAGAATGTTAAGAAAACTTTTAATTGACCCATTCCCGTTTTTTTTCTTCTCTATTTCAGTTTGTGAAAGTCACCAACTATTTTTTTTCAAGTGGGTATCGGGGAAGGTTTTGAAGTCTCAAAAATATTCAGAGGAAAGGAAAAGCATTTTCGTCTGATCTCAGCTTGGATGCTTGGGGGAGTATGACATTTTCTACAAAACTGACAGGAAACAGGTAGCATTTTACTGCCTGCCAGGCAGGTTTGAAAACCTGCTTGATTTCCTTCCATCTCACCCGCCCTACTCCTGGGGAGCCTGCTGACAGACAGACGGACTGCTGAGAGCCAGAACCCCTTTCCACAGCTCTTCAAACCTCAGGGCTGTCCCCAGTCCTTTCTGGAGGTCTGGCAGGGGGGACCGATGTAGCTCTGTACAGGACGGTTCCAGGCTAACGCTTCCAGACTTAACAGGTCTGCAACAGCCTGCGGGGGTCTGCGGGGTCTCTGAGCAGCTGCCCAGGCCCAGGCCCTTTGGCCCCATGAACCGTGGGGTTCCCTGAGGGCTTGCAGCTCTGGAGGGCTCAGGTTCTCACCTCTTGTCCTCACCAGAGCCAGGCAGCCTTTCCCCTAGAGGGCAGGTATGCAGACTCTCCAGCTGCTCCATGAGAAATTATTCAGGCTTTTTGGTTTCGTTTAGTTTGGTTTTAAACCATTGGAGAGTGAAAATAGCAAGCTAAAATCCAGTGTTTCTTTTCTGACAAGGAAATCAATCAACCAGATCAGCTTTAAATTCAAGCAACTTTTTTTTTTGTTGTTTTTTTGTTTAACGAATGTGAATTTGTCCAGTATTTGGTGGCGATTTCACAAAAGTAGTTTTTATTGAAATAAGGCCAATAGAGGAATATTCCATAGGGTATAACTCAGTGTTCTGTGAGAAATACCAATCCTTTTGGAAGTTGTGAATCCTGGATCAAGCTGGGAACAGATCCTTGCCATCTTTGAACACCTGCCCCAAGCAACTATGTTGAGTCAAGCCTGAGGTCAGTCAGACTTGCAGTACTGAAACTATTTTTGCTGGTTCATGTGTAATACAGCACCACCAGAGCAATGTTATGATAAACCTGGTCCTAGAGCGGTGTAAATCCTTAATTTCAGACCTGTTAAATTTTAAATTTGAGTGAGTTATCTGATGGGGAGCCCAGTGTGTCAGGGCTTCTTCCTGTCTTTGTTGTACCTTTATTTGCTCAACAGAATTAGGCAGCGCGTTGTGATCTCCTGCCCAGCTCCCAGCCTGCTGGAGCTCCCCTGGTGGCTGTCAGACGCCAGCCTGTGCCATCTCCACCAAGTGCACACAGCCTGGCAGAGGCCGTGCCATGTGCTCAGGATTATGTCCAAGACCATGTTAGCTCCCATTGTCCAAGCAGTTTGCATCATTTGAGCTGGGGTGAAAGTTGAAGCCTGAAAATAAAATTTCCATCTATCTTTACCAGTGAATCACAAAGCCCTATGGAATATGGCTTGCATTCAAAAGGTTGACAACATTAACCTCACAGAGCTCTCAGGAACTGGGAGCTGAGTGCTTTAGCCTTTACTAAACAAATACTTGTAATGATTTGAGCCTTAACGGGAAAGTCCAGTGGGGGCTGTTGAACTCTGGAATTCGCTGCAGGGGGGCACAGGAGAGATTAGAGGCCAGGGCTAATCAAAGAAAATCTGCTTTACGTTATACTGCTGCTTGCACAGCCCCCAGTTCATATCTGTGACTCCCTTCTGCCTTAGAGGAAGCTGTTGCGAATGTGGACTGACCCTTTCTTTGCTGAGTTTTCCTACTAGGATCTTTACCTCTGTTTCTCAGGCTGAAAATTCACGTCCGTTTTTTTCAGTGGCCACTTCTCTCCACTCAGCTGATTGCTCCAGTTCTTGTACTGCACCCATTTGGAGTCAGCACACCTTTTTCTGTGGTTATGGAGTAACCTGAACTGTCAGCTGAAGGGAGTTTTTCAGCTGTTCTGGTCTACCAGCACAATGGTGGGTGCAAAGCGTGGCACTGCCCATGCAACCAGACGTGAAACCACAGCCTTACAACTGAAAAATGCTGTGAGGCCAGCAAACAGCAAAACAGCTAACGGCAAAAGCACTGTCTAGTTCTTAATTTGCCTTGCAGGTAGTGGAAGATAAAGCTGTGCTTTCTGGCTCTGCACAGCCTTGAGCTCTTCAAACCAGTACAGTCACAGAATCATAGAATCCTTAGAGTTGGAAGGGACTTCTTGCTGACTAGCACCAGCAAAGACTGTGTTCAAGAGTATCTAGCAACAGGATATTTTTTTGCATGCTGAATTCAGTGTTGTATTTTACAACTAACAAGCTTTTGTTTTCAGGAACATTCACAGAAGTAAGAGGAGTCACAACTTTCTATTTCAGTAAGTCCAGCCAGTTAAAAGACACCAAAAGAAGTGTGAATAATCAGTTGGTTCAATTGGTTTGTTCCAAGCTTTATTCCAACTCAGCTCTTACTAAGGTCTCGGATTAGCATCGTGGGACACTGAGGCCTTCCACCTGTGTGACTGTGGCAGGTAGAATTGTAGCCATGTGCGTATCACTGCACACAGCTGTTGGTTCCCACGTCGCTGGCAGGACTGACTGTGGCACTGCTACAAGTCCACTTTGAGCAAAATCATCTGCCTTACTTTGTGATAGCTGGAGGCAGCTTGGATGACTTTGTACTGAAGCAGCTGAGACAGAAGCTCACTGTTCTGCTAAGTCATATTCCCTTGAAGCTCTATGGAGCAATAACTATCAGAAACAAAGTGGTAAGATGCAGTTAGAGTGAAGTAATACCTCAAATACCTTCCTCTGTTCCTTCAGTGCTCCTCTAACTGTGCTCACAGATGGCTTTGAAAATGCTTAACCTTGTGCTGTGCACCCATAGTGATTGTCCTCGCTGGTCCTGTGTAGTATTTAGACAGATGGGCCTAAGCATCAGAGCACAACTACACATCAAATTGTCTTTTGATTGCATTGACATCCCAGTTGGAACACGTCTTTTAAAAGGCAGCTTTCTGCAGTTTCATACTTCAGCTACCAGCTAAACTCCTTATCAGTGTGATTCTATCAACAGGAAACTGGTAAGAAAAAAAGAAGTACCAACCCATACACCATGATGTTATCTAATCTCCATCCAATCTGCTTTCTGCTTGGGGATACATTCAACAGACTGCAGTAACTGTATGTCAGAAGGTCAAAGAATACAGTCAGGGGACAGCAGTGCAAACAACCAGTTGGGACTCAAAGAATCCAAAGTTAAAGCAGATTTTTAAAGCTGCTCAGTAATCAGGATATCTCAGTGTGCAAATCTTGTGGTTATAGCTCCATTCTTTCTCATTCTTTGGAACGTTTGTCACTGTATCAGGGATGTGACAAGAGAGGATTATTAGCACAGGAAGAAAGATGGACATAGGTCTTAAACCATATTACTGTACTGTGTAGATACAGAAAAAAAAAATGATTTCACTGATTGTAAAACAGTCTTTTCCAGACTGCTGAAGCCAGTGATCCTGATGAGCTCTGTCATTACAGTTGCTGATATAAGACCTAGCTCTCATGAAAAAAAGAAAAAGGAGAAAAGAGATAGAAAATGATATATCAGTGTACAGCTGCTGAATCATTACTATTTGCAATTACAGTAGGCTGCTATCAACACCTGGAAAATGCTATAGAATTATTTTGCTTAGAATTGAGTCAGACTACCACTGGTGCTGCTTTTCAGATGAGGCTATGCTCACCAGAGTCTGAGCACCAGCTGCAAGGGCTGAAACAAGGCACTTACATCATCTGCAGGACTGGCAAAAAGGAAAACGCATAGAGTGGATCATCTCCTTCTCCTGCCCTCCAGAAAGGCGTGCAACAGGAGTAAAAGAACACCACATGCCTCCTCACCAGCTGAAACAGATGGCACAACAATGTTGTCATCCCATCCCACTGACCCCAGTGTTGCCCAAAGCCTCTGCAATCCGATTATTGGTTTTAATCTGATTGTATTACTGCACTGAGCATATTATTTAAAGACTACACAGGTATGGCTAAGTGGACTACGTGTGAGGCTCAAAAATTAGAGGCTTTAATGAAAGTGAACGTGGGTGCACACCAGCAATCCACTTACAAGGATTGCAAGGAGCAAAATGGGCAGATAGAAAAAGGGAGTTTGGAATCAACATATTCTTAGCGCTTTCACAGATTGTAGAATTAACTCATTCTTGATTCTGGGCCCCTTTTCTTGGAAATGGAGGGATATCCTCTTGACAAAAGAGTCCAAAGCCAGATGTGACTCAGTTTAGTGTAAATGATCCCGCTGCTTTTAGTGTATAAGTTCAGGGGGAGTAGGTTTTAATTGTCTAAAGACCTGAGAAGATTTATTCAGGAAAAGTGGCAATTGGAAGCATTTCCTTAATGGATTTAAGAGTTTAGAAGACTTCATGTTATGTGAAAGTGGATTCACACACTCTGAAAAACATTCTCTCTTCCTCATGGGAAGACAGACTTTTTTTTTCTTGTTGAAGCAGTTCTCATAAGGAAATAGTTGTTTCAGCAGAATGTGCCATTAATACCTGTTTTATAAGGAGAGATTTTCACAAACATTAAAGATTGGTCTGGTGCAAAGATTAGAGGATCTGCTTGCTATATTATTGCAGTGCTGCTGCTTTCTGCCCTGCAACTATCACAGTCATCGTATGAGAACGAAGTGAAAATAACTTCTTATTTAATTTTGTCTGCTCTTCCCAGGAGAGATCTGTGCACAGAGAATTGGTGCTGTTTGCTCCTACATGAAGTCTATGAACTGAACTCATCTGATGATGGACTTTTAGTGGTCCTTCTGTAATTTGGATGGGACACCATCTAGGAATCTTGGGTATAGCAGATACAGGCCAAGGAATTGTGACTAAAGACTTGGCTGTGGATCACAAATGGAATTCCAACTTGCTGCTGAGTTGGGGAATAAAAATGAAAGGCGTGCATCTTACAAGATGCAGCAAATAAATAAAGATGGTTTGAAAATGTGCTGCTATTCCATACGGAATAGATGGAGCTGGCACTGGAGGGATTTAGCCATTCTTGCCTCTCAATCACTGACGTTTGAATGAACTTAAAAAAATCATTCTCAGCATTTTTCGTGTCATTCTTTCTGTCTGACAAATGCAGATGATGCACCTCTCAGAAGTTCCCTAAGCTCTGCAAGTACTGGAGTACAGGCATTCCAGGTGTGCATGTATGTCATGTATGTAATCCCAAAACAAGTGCTAAAGCAGTGCTTGCAGAAGAAAAAGGCTAGTTTTTAGCTTTAAACATATATGTCTTTATAGAAATTTGGCCTTTTGTTTTATCTGACTATTTCTTTAATTGTGTAATTGTTTTCCCATTCCTGTCTCTTTATTTTTGTTTACATCCAAAACCCCACAGGCTGGTTGCAGAAATGCTCGAGTTTATGCTGGTTAGATTTAAGTTTTGTGATCACTGAAACCTATGAAAATTATCTTCTTTTTCTGCTGCTGCATTTGACAGGCAGCATTCAACCTGTGTTACTGGTGCCATCTCCATGTCCTGGCTGGCTGTGTGCTCACTTCCCTTCAAGTGGTTAGGTTCGTGGTTCTTTTGTGTCTTTAATTTAGCTATGGGAAACAGATCTTCCTAGCAGTGTGGTACTAGAAAAATCCCTAGAACTGTTTCATGTTTTGTTTTGTTTTGTTTTCCCGCTCAGTATTACAACAAGTTAATGTTAAATCACAGAACGCTAGCAATGCTGCGTTATGATCAGGTATGCACAGCAATGCTGTTATATGTTTCTTACAGCTTGTGGGTCTGTAACCAGCACGTAAGAGGACTGCTGTGAGTGACACGGGGGGCAGGCAGCTCTGGCTCCTTGCCCTGCTCAGTCGGGCTGTCACTTCTGTTCTCCCTGGTCGTGCAGCCAGTGCCTTTGCTAAAGCAGCACAGGGAGGACATGAAGAGGGAGTAAGAGAATTCAGTCAGTGTCAGTTTAAAGTTCTATAGCTGAAGCAAGGTAGCTCCCACTGCATTTGGGTAAAGGTACCTTTGTCAGCATAGCTTACCAAGGTAATGAGAGCATCTGCTCTCGTTCAGCAGTGCTTATGGGTTTGGATACAATTATTTATGTGGAGACAGTTGTAAAGGTGTGAAAATGCATAATGTGTAAATAAAATCATTTTGACTAACGCAGCAGGCTGTGCTTAACGCATCCTTGCTTACTCTCACTTGCTCCTTGCAGCCCCTTACACTCCCTGCAATCGGAGCAGGGCAGTTTCACACGCACCATCAGCTGGTCATGAGAAGCAGCAGCCAGAGCTGAGCGTGGGGAGCTTCCATTTCCTCGAGCAGCCATAGAGACACGGGGCCAGCTGAGGTGAAAGGAAAGGCAAAAGAAAATTGGATGCAAAACCATCACACAGCAGCATTAAGTAGGGCTTTTGAAGTTAGCTCCGGCTGAGGTCCTCTTCCAGAAACTCTTCTAGCTCTGCTGTTACCCAGAGCCCATGGAGGAGGGAATTTGGAAACACAGACCTCCACCTCCTCAGGAGATGTGTTGTGGTGGCTGGAACCTCAGCAAAAGGCAGTGATTATGTAAACAAAGCATCCTGTCCCCTGCATTTGAAAGAGTATTTATGAAAGGAATGCGCTGAAAAACCCACAAGAGGTGAAGGGACATGTAGAACCGCCTACACCCTCCATATTCCTTACACACTCAGTCACTGCAAAAAAAATAAATAAACAAGATGGGGCTGGCTCTGCCAAGGTGGATGTGGACTCACTCACAGAGCCTGGTGTCCTGCCTGTAAACAAGGTGAATAGGCATGGTCTGAAAGATGAAACATTTGCTGTGTGCAAATACAGGATTAAGAGAATGGAGGATTGTCAGCAGAGTATGCACACATCACTGCTGAAAAGCTCAAGGGTGAGTGAGTCCGCGTCTGTCGGTGTGTGTACAAGGATTATATGGCCATGTAGGGGAAGGGCTGCAGGACAGGCAGCCGTCTCAGCCCTGGGAACATCTCCTGACCTCACTATTACATTTCTCTTGACTGCTGTAGGCTCATGGCACTGCCGTGAGCAAGTCAGGGCTGTGTGCTGGGTCCATGTAAGCACATGCGTGAGCACCCATGTGTGTTTCGGAGCGCACCACATGTCTGAGCTTGTGCGAATATATTGATACAGGTGCATGCATAAACACGTGTGATGCATGTTTGTGTGCAGATATCCTGAATAAAAGCAGATGTTACAGTACTTCTGCAGTCTGTAAGTTAGTGTTTGCTGGAAGCTGAGCATTATGCATCTGAGCGCACAGGAAGCTGGTTTTGTGCGTGTGCTTAACCACCTGTGCATGGGGCCTTTCCACTACAAGGAATGCTGTTTCATTTTCTACAGACCAGTAGCAAAGTAAGAATGACTGAAAAGCATACACAGATCTGAGCTCCTGATTGGAGCAGGACAATTACAGCTACCAAATGCAACAGTGAGGATTTGCCTCGCATTCTTGAAACCTTACTTGCATTTATATCAAGCTCTTTGCAAAGATTGAAGGTGCCAGTTTTAATTCCACCCACACTGAGATTCGTTAATCTGCTCTATGAACACCATGTCCTTTGAATACAGTTATATCCCTGGTGTTAAGATAAGGCTGTATCTTTTCTGCAGCGTTATGATCAGTTTATTCAATTGCATTGACTTAAGGTCAGAGTTCCAGCAGCAGCCTGAGAGCTGAAAGCCACAGGAAGCTCACTGCCGAAGGACAAGAAGGGATTTGGTCAGAGTGCTCCTTAATCTTGTTTCTGACAAATGGGATGTGCATTCAGGGACTCCATACATGAGGTGGTTGAGCTCTGGAGGGCTCAGGGACAGCAGGCTAAGTTCACCTAACCCGTCTTAGAGGTTCCAGTCCTAGATGGATTACATGAGTACTTTCAGGCTTATACCTCAGGAAAGTGCCTCTTCCACCTGTTCATGGGTTAACAGAGCTCAGTATTGTCCTCGGAGATTCCATGAATGAAATGTTTTGCAATAGACCAATGTGTGCATATGTCTCAATAAACCTGAATATTTCTGGATTTTCAGACTTTCTCATGTGCTCATCATGAATTATAGTGGCTTTTGGACATTAAATCTGTGTGTTCTTGACCTCATGTGAACTTTATTCTAGTGTTGCCTGCTAGGAATTAAATCCAGGGCCCAAAGACCTGCAGTCACTGACCACTGCCTGGTCTGGTCAGCGACAAAGAAGTTTTCTCTGCCTAATAACTTCCAGCAAGTTCTGTTTTAATTGTGCTTGCCTGTAAGTATAAGTTTCTGACACTAGTACTAATACACTAATGCACTGTTTCTGTAACTCAAAATTATTTTATTGTCGGGAATGGAAGCCACTACTTTCAAATCTCAAATTCAAGCTGAATCTGCGTCTTGAATCAAAGTTATACAGATCTCCAAATCTAGCATAAATATGGTGCATCTATGTGAATGTCCACAAAACTATTTAACTCTGCCTGGTAAACACTAACAGAGAGCAGATCAGACTTCAGGTGAAGCTTCACCCTGTGGGTCAAATTGAAGGGCTGCAGCAAATGAGTACCTGGGGGTATTCCTGTGGAAATGGTTTCTGCTCCTACAGCATATTGGAGCAAAGAAGAATCACTACTATTGACCAGCCATGTCTTGGCAAGGTAGAACCTCACTGTCTGTTAGTGAGTGATTTCAGAGCAAAGTCACTGAAGATAGTGACAAGTGGATAAGGAAGCATTTGGGGGATTGAAAGATTGCTGCGGGTTAAACTGTGCATTCTTCTGCTGCTCTGGCTGAAAGGAGCTAAAGGGGAGCCAGAAGGTCATTTTGCTCCATGAGGGGCCTCTGAAATGATTTTTTGGGCTTGTGTAATGGATCCAAATTGCCTGTCTCTTATGAAAGCTTTGTAGATACACATCCTTAGCTGAGCTGCTTGATTTACTTCAGTGCAAGTGAAAAGAAAATTCAAGATATCATTTCCATGAGCAGTGAGCAAGCAGGAGCACATGCATTTGTCTTCGTGTTAGCCTTGTTCCTTTCACTCAGCCCCTTTTGTTAAGCTGCCACTCACTGAGCATCTTCTATCAGTAAATATCTTCTACGTGTAAAATAAATGTAATTGAAAAATGCTTGTTTGTACCGGGATACAGTGGGAAGCAAATCCTCCCAGCTATGAAATGACCTTAAGCAGCCAGGCCTGGTGGTGGACTTCGGGGAAAGAGGAAGGAAATTGCAAGGCTGCAGCCCCCCTCCCACGGTGAACTTGAGTTCCCTTGTGATGGAAGAGCATCTGGTTGATTAAGCAATAGTCCCTACCAACAGACAATTGTGTATGCCGTACTGAGACCTCTTCTGCATGCTAATTGCCAGGCTCTCACTGTGTATGCCTTACTTTGTCATCCTTTCCTGTTCATCATTCACCTCAATACATCAGAAATACAGAAACATCACATGAAAAAATTGCCTTGAGTAGGGCAGCACTGTGAGAATCAGCATGCAAATCCAGCAGACACAGGCGTGCTGTGCAGGTGACACTGTCTGTCCGAAGGGAAAGGTTTGTCATTCATCTTTCTGTGTGACGAGTCATGGAGCAGCATTCCATCTGACAGCAGCAAATGAAGAGGGTGAGAACACGGAAGAGCAGAAAACATTTAAACCAGGCAAACAGTAGTCAACCCCTACCTCAGCTGCAATGGCCCATGGCTGGGAATGTATAAGGAAAAAAGTACACGTTGTTGATGATCTCCCTGCTCAGCATTATAAATCAGCCACTGATTTGATTTAGCTGTAGCATGAGTAGAAAAATGTTTTCCTCTTGTTTCCCTGTTACAGGGAATTCACTCCAAGATCTAAGTGTCAGAATCTGTCTGGAAGTCTGCACTTATCTCCGTATCAGAAGGGAAGTGTCTTGCCGTCCTGACAAACTTCTCAGAATTCCCAGCATGGTGCTGTATTCCCACTGAGTTAAGCTGACATCTTCTGTGCTTTCTGCAGAAAAATCATAGAAGATGCCAGTGCCAGCACGAGTAGCAGTGTGGTCATCCTGGCAGCCATTTGGGGTGAGACTGAGCCACGTGCTGAGCTCCGCTCTCCCCTTGCTGTGAGTGCCTGGCTGCTGGAATGCAGGCTAGTCAGGAGCTGCCCTTCCTAATCCATTTGGGATCTGTCAAGCTTTTCTTAACACCTTCCTGAAAAATGTATAGAAAATATAGCTTGATAGACATCTGTTGCTTCTGTTCAAAAATCCTTTTCACTGAAAATTCTCAAGCAGAAGATAGAGCTGCAGCTGCAGCATGCACCAGGTGAAAGCTTCCCCTCAACCATTCTTTGGCTTTGCATGAATAGCCAGCAGCAGGACAGGAGCTGCTGCGAGGGGGACGGATTGCTGGGTGGAATAGGTCTGTTTTTCTCAGGTATGTTTTCTTCCTTTGTATTTCTAATGCTGTAGATTTTTTGATGGAGAGTGTGAGGAGTTGTAACCGATAGTCAGTTACACTGCCGTGAGTCCCTAGTGCAAATGCAGCCCAGCTGAGACAGAGTCTGAGTTCGTGGTGGGCATGGGAGACTGGCTTAGCTGTAATAGTGAAGTAACAGACCCAGTTAGTCAGTGTCTGAATCATATGCAGATGGGTTTGTTTACCATATAAACAACAAGGTGGCTTTGCTTGTTCTTTTAGTCAAAGAAGGGGCTCTATGTAAATTGTATTATTTACCACTGTTTGTGTATCAGTTTCTCACCTTCAAAGGCTGTCCAAGTGGTTTATTTACCATAAATCTATCCTTGGACTGAAGCTGAGATGCTCAGATAGCACAGTGATAGGCACCTTAGAAATGCTAAGGCAGAGATAAAGAAAGCACCATCAGACTGGGTGAAATGAAGAACTGCCTGGCCCCCTCACAAATACCCAGGGCAAACAATAGTGATCTTTGTGCTTGGGCTGTAGGTGTGTTGTCAAGGTAAATGAGACCTGGCAGAGGGCCCTATTGTCTCCTTTCCCACAACTCATTAAGATTTACTTGTTTTATCATCAATGAGTATAATAACCAGAGCTCCGATTATGCCACGGGGACATCCCAGTGCCAATGATTCATGACACAGAGATTGCATTAGTCATCGGAAGGGGCTTCTCAAAGGTTTCCTCTTAGTCTTGCAGGAGGTGGGAATGATGTTTTTAGGGTGGACTGCTCAGCATGGAGCACAAGGCTGGTGCTGCACTTGGGTGAAGTCCCTTGTATACTTTTCCAGTGTCATCCCCTTCAGTTTATCCAGCAACGACACCCTTTCTTAATGCACAGCATCAACACCCACACATGGAGGCTGAGTTGCAATAGGGCTGGAGGCCACTTTACTTCAGAGCCTTTGCCAGCAAGGATTGCAGCACATAATGAATCAGCTGGATTATGCTTACCTGCAACAGCTCTGCCAAAAACTCTGACCCGATTTCCTCTCCCCCCACTCTCATAACATTGTCGGGAGCCAAATGGGGCCTAGATGCAATACAGTGCCACCAGCTAAGTTGCCAACCCACAGAATTTTGCAATAATACACCTTTGTCATTCAGTAGCATCTATTATAAAACAGTTCACAGTTATTGTTACAGATCTTGGTGCTTCAGTGGAGCAGATAATGTGTTATTCCTCAAGCTACAGAAGGACCAAATGAGATACTGAAAGTTGAACAAGATCTAGAAGCAGTTCAGTAGTAAAAACAAGACTATAACAGGATGCTGTGCTGCACTAGCTATCTTTGAGCACACACCTGGTAATTCCTAGGTGCAGGTGCAGTGTTTGAGATCTCAATGCTCAACAAAATGAGCTGCAGCACAGCTCACTTTGTCAGGAGACAGTGGAAGATCCATGAGGCACAGATGGTGCAGAGTTCCTTAGCAAGGGCAATACAGTTGTCCCAACCCTTCCACTTGAGCTCAGCTCAGGGGGACAGTTACCACTGGCCATGCCAAGCCCTCATAATTGAAGGTGCTAGTTTTCTTGGCCATATCTCTTATAACAGCTGAAAACTTCATTCAAACATTACTTTGACTGTAGAAGAGTTATAGACCTATGAAAACTCCAGTCTGTTGGGTTCTGTCTGCATTCCTGGCAGTTGCTTTGCTGGAGATAATGCTGCAAAACAGAAAATTAATACGCTTCTCTCTCCTCCTGGTTTTTAGCTGAACTAGTAGATGTACCCTAGCTATTGGAGAGATAACTGCACGAGCAATGTGACAAGTATGTGGTGTAGGGTTTTGTCCTTATTCCCTTCTAATAGGGAAAACTGCCTGTTTTCATGTTTGTTTTTATTCTACATGCAATGCATAATAACATTCATGTAGAAGACAGCAACATCAAAGCTGAAGAGAATGGAGTGCAGTGAGAGCTGTGAGGATTTTTAGTTCCCGTGGAGTTTTTTCCACAAACCCTAGCACTTTGGGGTCTCTCCAATTCTTCAGTCCCATGCACCAGATCCAGGCAGATGGAGAAGGACCGCAGCACCGCACAGGGCTAGGAGCTCATGCCTCAGGCCTGTGCTTGTCACCCAGCACAGTGTGGAGCTTGCCCCAGCATCTTGTGATGTGGGAGTGGGACTCAGCCCATTCCACTGAGACCTGGGCTGCAACCACCCTAATTCTTCAAGTTTAAACACTGGGCAGTGCTTTGCTTGGGTCACAGGCTCACACAGACATGGGAGCAGGGCCAGTATTCAGCTGCAAAGCACTGCAGACAAAGAATATGAGTTTTTATGCATGCAAATCTTAACAAGACAGACATTTTACAAGAAACCTCATCAAGACTTTTTTCAGTAAAACCATAGCAGGGCATTTTCTCTATGTGCATTTTAAAACATTTTTATTAGTGGGACTCTATCTATGATTTTTTTTTTCAATCAGTTGGAGAAAATATCTGTGATAATATGTAACCTGTAAATAAACAGCACCTTACAGAATGCAGAATACAATGCAGTGTATTCCACTGTAGCTCCCAAGGTGTCCAAAAGGCACCATCCAACAAAGCAGACACGTGAGGTATGTCTGTGGGATAAATTCAATTAAATTTTGGGTAAAGACTTTGTTCATCATAGGACAGAATGAAATTAGTCCTGTTTTTCAGGTGGAAATAGATGTTCCCTTGACCAAGCAATCTACCAAATGCAATCATTCCAGTGAAATATAACAGTCAATCTTAAATATAATAGTTTTAGCACCTGCATTGATTTTTTTTTTTACATTTCACCCCCTGGGTAAAATATATATGTGTGCAATACTTTTCAATGAATGGTTAATGCAAATAGGTTTCTGCCTATGGATCACTTTCAAAATATTTGCCCCGGCTTAATTAGTGGTGCAATATGCACTGGTCATCAAATGCATTTCCTTGTAGGGATAACTCCCAGGGAGCCTTCGGAGCGGCTGCCAAAGTATTGCTAATAGAATACGCTTGTTCAGTGCTTTCAATAACATGGGCTATTTCTGTGCATAGTTCAACAAGTCTCGGGCATTTTGTGAACATAAGACTGTCCAAATCAGAAGAGGAACAGGGCATTTTATTGGGGACTGGGTACCTGTTCTGTGGGGGACCTTCCAATCTCTTGACTCCTCAGGGTTTTGCAAACTCCATCATTCATCAGGTACCCTTTTCACTGTCTTCTCATCCACAGAGTGTGTTTGTGTGTAAAAACAGAGGAAGAGTTCTGTTCTGAGTCACACTGCAATCTGCTAAGTACATCAGGCTGGTATGCCAGGTTGGTTAAGTTGTTCTCCTGATAAAGGTAGCACCAGAAAAACAGATAGCCAGAAAAATATGGGAAGAGGAGTGCGAGAGTAAGTGTCTGGCTGGTATGTGGTGCGTGTGGCCCAACTGGCTCTTGGGCATGGGGTGAGGATAGCCTGGGTTGGACCTAAGCTGATGACAATCTATGCCAGGCCATCTCAGTTCATAACTTGAGTCACTGTGAGCCCCACCGAGATCTGACAGGGTCCCATCTGAGACACACAAGTCAGCTCCAAAAGTGGAATGAGAAAGAGCAAATCTAAAGACAATACTTAAGAAGGGCAGTGGAACAACAGAAGGAAAGCAGCAGAAGGAAGGCCGGTAGAGATCCCAGTGACCCAAATGGTCATGGGACCCATGCACAATCAGCTGGCCTGAGTCCAGCTACTTGAGTGTTTCTTAGCCTCCCAAGCACCACCTCTTACAGTTAGCCCATGTGCCTTGAATTTGGCCTCATTATTCTTGCCCAATTGTCATTTGAATTAATATCCTGAAATAAAGAAAACTAAGAGTAAAATCCCAGCCACATCTGTAGTCTGGGGCAACATCCTGGTTGGCTTAGTGAGACAGAAATCAATTGATGCTGAAAGAGTTGCACTTTCTAATGCCAACAATGTCATTTGTTTTATTGGTCTGCATGGGCTTGAACTAACTCTTGCTAAAGTCAAGGAGCGAATGCAAAGCCTGTCCTGACAGTCAGTCGTCTTATCACATTCAGGAGAAACAGTGCTCGTGATGTTTGCTGCCAGGGTTTAATTGTGTTCAAGTTAATGTCAGAGTTGAGGTTACGCGGTGCTTGACTAACAACTATTTCTGTGTCAGAAATCATAAACCAAGGGGAACTAGCTTATAAATTAGCCATTCATCTGGGTAATCTTTCTGTACTGCAAATGGGAAAAAACAGAGGCTTCACCATTCTGCTGACATGTAAAAGTGTGCAGCAGGACTGTAATCAGATGACCCTTTCACAGAAAGTGTTGTCTTGTTAGCAGTGAGAGGCTGTTGGGGCTGTGCTATGGAAATACAGCTAGGAAAAAGGGCTCCTTTGGTGACAGCCAAGAGGTGGGAAAAGGTAGGAGGAGAATGCAACAGGCTGCAAGGGACTGGACATCAGAGACAGACAAACGCTGAAAAATGAAGACATGAGTCGTCAACATATGTGTGTGTTTGTGTATATGAACAAATTCCTGGGAACAGTGTAGAGCTCAGGTGGGGTCTGGACTGGCAGCCTGGAGGGAAAGGATGGGACGTACAAGCAGTACTGCAATTCTGGGGTAGGCACTGAGATGTGAACCTTTACAATGGGTGTCCAGGGAGGCTTCCCCATTGCCTTGTAGGTTCTGCGATGAGAACTGCTATAGAGTTCAACAGTAATCCGAACATTATCGTTGCGTCCCTGAATAACATAGAAGGTGTGTCCTGATCCTTTCTATTTTCTTGGGTTTATGACAGGTCTAAGAGAGATCAGATGAAGTATTTAAAAAATGGCTGCTCAATGTCTTTGTGACCAAATGGTGAGAGAACATTACAATGTTGGAACACAGAGCACTGGAGGGAATGAAAGCCACAACACTTCTGAGTAATGTTTCCTTCATTGTAAATACATTTTGGTTTTGTTTTTTTTGTTTTTTGTTATTGTTGGTGGTGGTGGTGGTGGTTCATTGGCTTTTATGAGCTATGAATCTAGTTCCAAGGACAGCTTCTGTCTTAGAGTCTTCAGCTGGTAGAAGCCAGCCAAGGAACCCTCTCTTGTGCTCCGACACAAAAAAGACCCAAAATACCCCTTGTCTTTGTTTCATTTTGTTTTGTTTTGGTGCAGCTGTTGTTCGAACTGATGCTTGGTGTATACTGGGCTTGTTGCTGCTGGACCTTGTGGTTAAGTCTGTCCTCCCTAGCACTACCTGAAGTGTCTATATTGGGATAAGCAGGGATTCTTTTTCATCAGAGGTTATCATTAATTACAACTATTACTATTTCATTTCAAAGTACAACTTGGGAATTGCAACGTTTTCCACTTCTCCCTTGGCATCAGTATCTCATGGCATTTCAGATTTCACTGGGAAATGCTGTCAGGAGGGAACAGAAGGGACCATACAGGCAAGACAAGGCTTTGGTCTCAGTCAAAAAGAGTATTTTTGAGCCACAGATTCCCCAGCAGTCAACTGTGCTTAGGCACCATGTGCCGTGTGATCCTGTGTTCCTATTTACTTTCAATTATTACAGTTCCACTGCCTCAGTTTGGCTGAATGGTGCTTCTGAAATGAGACTTGTGTTAATGGTAGGAGCAGCAGCGTGGTGGAGTTCTGACCACATTTCTGAAAGTGTTTACACAGCTCTGGCTTGCAGAAGCAGTGCTGCTGACCTGCAGTGGACAGCAATCTTAGCACCTGTAGAACTCAGCATGCGTCGTGAGCAGCAGTCCCAGGTCTGGACCACAGCTCGTTCATGGAGCACAACCCACAACAGCATCCTGGTCCACATATCCCCTGCATGTGAACCGGAGGATTGGGTATCAGAATATGAGCTAAGGCACAGCCGGAGCAGCACGCTGCACCTGATGCTGTCTGCCCCACTGCTCATTGCTGCGTCCCAAAGCCTTCCTCAGCACCAGGCTGTGCTTGAAGAGAATTGAGAGGGGAAATTGCTATGAAAGGGCTGCACCTTCACTGTTTCCCCAGGGATCCAGTTCAGAATGTCCAGCCTGTGAATGCCTAAGCTCTTCAGGCAAGAAACGTGTATAATCTAGTTTGCATTTTATGACAGCATATGAATGTTTTGTTATAACAACAACAACAACAATAATAATTAGAGCTGTGAGAGCCCTGGAGGGCTGGAAAGGAACCAAGCCCTACAGGTTCTCTCGGATGTTCAAGTTTGACAAGACTGAACCATCCAAGTTTAACCCCATCACGGGTGCCCTCTCACCCTACTGGCTGCCATCAGAGCGGGATGTCTGCTCTGTCCTCCGGTGTCAGCAGGGACAGGGACAGCCTGGGGCCTGGTGAGGGAGGAACCCGCAGCCACAGAGGACGGGAGTGAAACTCAGTGAACTTTCGTGAATGTGGGCTGAGGGTCGTGAATCATCATCTCTTCAGCTGAGGACAGGCCCAAATGGGTTTGACAGCCTGCACGGACAGCCCTACAGATATGGGATTGCATCAGTGCCTGTGTCCTTAGGGTGCACTGAGCTCTCTGGGTGAAAGTCCCCCTTTTGTGGGACCGTGAAGGCACTGAAACTGAATCTCTGTTAGGCAATGCTATAGCTGGTAGAAGCCATCCTTCTCTGAAATCTCCTCCTCATGTCTTTCATGGGATCTGCAGTCTGGGCTGCAGCAGGATCTGGAGCTGATACTGAAGGAAGAAAACAATTTTTTTTTCCTAGTGCTCCACACAGAAAGCAAATGTGGGAGTGGAAGGAAGAGATGTTGCTGATGCACCAAAGGGTCTGCACTGATCACAGTGTGTTACTGTGCTGACTTGGGGCTTTGCACCATCCCCCAGTTAGGCCCTTGTTTTTGGAGCGTGGAGTTGGGGGTCCAGGCCCTCCCAGGGCTCCTCACCTCTAATCCCAATTCCCACAGTGTTGTCTCAACTAATCGCTGCCTCAGTTTTCCTCACTTGTAAAATGTGGGGGTAATAACTGTGCATACCTCACAGAGGGCTGTGATGATTCGTTAATTAAATGATGTTTGGGAAGTGCTTTGAAGATGAAAAGCCCTATATAAATGCTGGGTGTTACTAGTGCTTAGTGAGTACCTTCACAGCCATAAGCAGGGTGTGCCTGCAGGAAGCAGGGCCATAGGCTGAACCTTATGGCTAAGTGCCTGTGAAAATAAATGCGATCAGTAAATGTACTGGAGGTCAGCTTCCCTCTTTCCCCCCAGGGGTAAGCTACCACCTCAAAGGAGCTGGCAGTTTTCTTTGCCTCCTCCACTTCTGGAAAGCACAAAAGGGATTTGGGAGTGATGAGGAAAGAACTGTACCCATGATGGTGATGCTGGAAGTTCAGACATCACAAGCAACAAGTTTAAACTAATCTGGTCCAAATATCTGTATGTCAATGAGCAGTATTGTCCTAATGGGTACCAGAGCACTTGGGATGTGAGGTTAGCAGAACAGCGGCTCTCACAAATCCATGTTACCAGGAAGATTTGTGTTTCTGTATGTTTAAATGGCCAGGGTTGCACACACATATATTGTCACTGTTGAGACAACCGCTCTGTTGACATGCAGGTAGTCTACACTCATGTAGATAAGTCTCATGACTATCTGTGCAGTCATACTAATTACATGCATGCTTTGGGTATAGGAAGGCAAATCTGTACTTGCTCTTTGGTACACGTTTGAATAAAAACAGATGCTGATTTCCTCTTCTTCCCAGTGCTCCTGGAAAATCAAGTATTTAATATTCACCTGACTAGGCAGAAATAAGAGATTTTTGTTTAGTTTAATTGTTCTTAATGACAGCCTACTACATTTGACAGATTCTTCTTGAGAAGCCTCAAGACAAGCAACTTCTTGTGTCAGGTATACCGTGCATTTTTCTGTCTTTAGCAAGATGCACTGAAGCTTCATTTTCTGAATTGGGCAGGGATGTCACTTCTTTCACAACTCTCGCCAGATTTGTCAGGGAATAACATACCTGCAATAATGTGTAACCCAGTGCAGATGTCCAGATGGAACTAGTGGCAGAGACCGATAAAGCAAAAGCAGTGCTTAGTAGCTTAAGCAACACTTGACTATAGAAAATAAACAACTTAAGACCAAACTTTGAAGCAGATTCAAACGCTCCTGAATAAAAGATTGAGGCAAAAGCAGGAAATCTTTCTGAGATAGATCTGTAAAGTGCTTCACAAGGAAATGACAGTTGTTAAATGTACTGATTTATAGCACTAAAATTCATCAGACCTTTTAGTTGTTCCTTATATTCTAAAATTCTATAGGAGATCTAAATAACTGAATTGCAGCTAAGCAGGTCTTATCTTTGATGTCAGGAATACTGCTGAAGGAAACATGCAGAAAGATCTACAGAAATGTCCTGTGGATGTTACAAGGGGAAGATTGCATCCTGGCTTTGTGAGTACAGAGACCTGTAGGAGCAGCCGGTGCTCAACAGTCTCTGCTCTGCACAGGAAATTTTATCTCATTCATCCTGGAATGTCCTTTTGGTTTGTCCCTTATCTTGAAGCATATCAGGTAGTTTGGCCACACATTGTAACACACTGAGCACCAGCCTGGGACACGGAGAGTACTGCCACTGGCAGGTTGGGATACTTTAAATCTGTGCCTCAGTTTACCCATTGATTAAGGTGGTAACTTTCCCAAAGAGCTGTGGTGATTAATTATTAACATTAGTGAAATGCTTTGAAGATACAGAGTGCTACATGCTGGCTGAAGATATTAATTACCTCGGACCCATGATTACATTTTTACATTTACATAATGAACCAGTCACAGAAGAGGTGCATAGATGGTCTCTCCCAGTGAACAAATTCTCCTATTCAGCTATCTCTGGCATCATCACTATCTAAATCAAATCAAATCCTTTTCTTCCTTCGGGAATCTGCTCTTGGAGCAGGCAGAATCCGCGTGCTCCGTGTGATGCTCTCAGGATGGCAAGCAGCCACAGCACTTTTGATAATTTTAGTCCCTGCCCAGCCCATGAAACTCACCTCACCCAGAACTTGTTTCAACTTCTCCAGCTGTTCTTGGCATGCGCTGAGATTTCATAAAGTTGATGCCATCAACTCCCACACATATGGCAAGAGAGAGTGAGAGAGAAAACCCACACATGGTAACTAATATATAGGGAGAAGAGATATTTGCATGGAAGAGCACAAACACGAGGCTTTTCTAGCTGGCTCTGATGGCTTTTGACTGTTAATGCTAAGATGTAAAGGGATATTCAGATTAGAAGAATGACTCAGACAGAGCCCTTTCCTGAGCACAGCTCCAGGAAGATGCATGCTGCTCCAAGCAGGGCTGCTCAGTTAATTCTTATGGAGGTCAGCTGAGTAGTTCTTACTGCGGTCCCGCGGGGCGGTGAGCAGCATCATTGCTTGGACCCTGCCAGGATGGGCAGACAGAAGGCAGTGGCTGCACTGGGGTGGCATATTGCAACTGCTTGCTGCCAGGCTGGTGAGGAGTGTAGAAGGTGACACATCTTAGCTACCAGAGCAGTCTAGATTCAAAATGCAGTCTACCCTCTGAGTTACTTCTGCTAGACATTTTACAGTACAGTAGTTGTATTGTCCTTATGAGTACTTTTTCCTTTTCTTTTGGAGGCAAGTGCATAAGTTTTCAAAATTTTTCATCCTTTGAGACATGTCAGTCTATAATTCATTACCAAGATGATGCCTAGTTATGTGATAGATCCTTTTAATTTAATCATTTCCCATCAGTTTCACTACAAAAAATTTTGCAACTTCACTCAAGGGAGAGTTTGAACACAAACACACAGTGCAGGCAGTGACACACTTTTCCATACTCACATTAAGATCTGGGCAGATTTCCAGAGGAATCTGCATTTGTCTCCTACAGCCACAGCTTCAGAAGGAGCATGGTTTGTTCAGCACGGAGCAGCCCGGGAACAGGTTTGCTTAGGGTTTGGATAGCTAGCTGTTGTCCTCCGGATAAGAGAAAAACAGAAATAATGCCAAGGCTCAATGCAAAACACCACTTCTTACATGTAGTATGGGTGGGCACTGGGCATGTATCAGGACTTGCTGCCTTTGTGTCATTGAGGTGCTTGGCCATGTTCTCCTGTTCTTCCCCTGACAGTTTCCTTCACGAGCCAAGAACAGACTTACTTCCTTGGAGCATCTCAGTCTCATATCCCCACCATACAATTTAGCAATGTTTATCCTCTTCGGTGCAGTGTCCAGCCTATGGGCTGCAGTTGCTTTGGTAGCCACTAATGTGCTACACGCTTAGAAAGCATTTACGTATCTTACAATGATTGAAAGGCTACAGTGACAGTTTGCTGACTCTCTTGCATACTCAGCCCTGCAAAAGCTTTGCTGCATTGTGGGGTTTATTGAACACGAAGTATGTGGTCATTAATTTCCTTTTCTATTTATAGTCTGTGTTTTAATAAAAACCGCAAATCTTTCCGGGTGAGCTACATGAATTTAGAGCAGCTAGCATTTGTATGTATTCATTTTGTAGAAAAACAGGTACTACTAGTTGCTTAGGACTCTGACTGCTATCTCAGATTTCGTTGGATCCCAGCTGCAAATCCTGTTAACAAGACTTTGTTGATGATTAAGGCAATGACGTGAGTTCCAGTGGCATGGAGCACCTTCAGCTTTGGCTTCACGGGGACCTGAGAGGACTCAGCACCTCGGACAACGCCTCTGCAGCTCGTGTGCCAAGCAAAAATGAATGTACAGGAATCTTCAGGGCCGGGTTTTCATAACTTTGTGCATGGAAGGGTAACTGCTTGTATAACCTGAGTGTATATCTGCAGAGATTTCTGGTATTTCTGCAGCAATGGCACATTTTCCAACCCCTACAATTCTGTGACCCTGTGATTTGAACTACTCTGATGAGCTGCAGAATATGAGAGCCAAGTCCTAAAGCTACTCAACTCCCAGACCGTAAATATAAACTGATCATATTTTTAAGGTCCATGCTTGGGTTTCTGAGCTCAGGCACTGAGTTTTTATATGTCCTTATCTGGGGAAGTTTTTGAAGTGCCTTCTCCCCGAGGTAGTACTCACAGATACCACTGTGCCCTGGAGTTTTGTTCCATGTTTCCAGGATTGCATGATCAGAAATGCTTTTTCACTAATTTCATCTCATTTCATTTCACTGATGACAGATCTTTTCTCTCTGCAAAAATACCTTCAAATTCTTGATTTCTCTACTGGGTCATTGGTAACTCTTCCGTGCTGTATGTAATGATGCTGGAGATCCTTTGTAGATAGGCTTTATGCCAGTCTCCTGCATAAAACTGAATTACATTTTGAGCAGGTATGAACTTGGAACAATTCCTACCTCCCAGGTAAGATAACTTATTCATAACATGAATCTTGCACAAACGGAACAGGCTGGGAAGCTGGAAGGAAAGTTTTATAACTCAAAATTGAATTTCTCCTGGTGAAGGATATGTACAACCAGCTGCAAGAAAACAAATAATTGTTCTGATGTATTTTCCACTGTAGAAATAATTGGTAACATTGTTCTTCTTGGCAAAGATGAATACTTGGAACCAGACTATTTCACATAGACAAAATATCCACAGGGAGAGATTTCTGAGGCAGTCATAGGATGCACCCTACTGAGTGTGATTCTCATGACATTAAAGCAGTGCTAATGGCACTGTGATTAACTTCTAATGAGAAAAAGGAGCGAACCTGATAAATGCAGCATAAATAAGTGTTCGTTGGAAAGGACAGTAAAAAGGTAAAATTTTAGGCAAGGTCGGGATCTCACTGAAGCCAAATGAATACTGAACTTACCCATAACAGGCAAAAGAATTTATGACCATGGAAGACGAAGAAGTGCTGCCATGAATCTGAGTTGCTGAATAACTCTATACCACAGAAGAGATCCCTCAGAGTTTTGCAATAGTAGCTGTTGTGCTGCTTTGTGGAATTCTCTGACCCTTTGATAATATTTCCTCTTTTTAAGAGCAAAATCCACACTGCTTCTTGAAAGCTTTCAGAATATTTTCCTTTGTGCTTTTATCCTAGAGAAGAAGGCAGGACTACATTTGGTATTTAGGACAGGGAGCTCACAATCTGGATTCTTTTCAGCTTTGTCACTAAATCGTGCTATGACTTTGGTATCCTTGTAAAGCTTAGGGAAGCTATGGGGAGTCTCTGTGCCTTGCAGAAAGCCGTTTGTGCCTACCAAAGGGACCGCCTTTGCAAAAGCTTGGCAGCCTCAGCTCCTCCACTGGCTCTTTGCAGCTCGTCAGAAATTACTCCCACTTGCAGAATCCCATGGAGCTGAGAAGTTCTCAGGGCTACCAACACGTGCTTCTTTGACTCAGTCTGTGATCTCCATGGAACTGTAACACCATACCTTTGTTAATTTGCTTTAACCTCAACATCAGACAAGCCTCATAGCAAAATGTAAGTTTAATTAGTAACAATTAATATTGAATATTTAGATACCAGATTGAGAGGAAATAAACAAATAAAATGAATGTTATTTCAATTCTAACTTAAATGTTGAAACTTCAGGAAAATGTTCTAAGCTATCCTCCCTGAAACTTCAAAAAATATCCACACACCCCATTAGTCCCAGTCCTGAATATAAACCATGCTCTTTCTTTCTTTGGCAATTATGTGAAGTTCTTTGTACTTTTGTTCCCCATAAATCAGGTTTTATAATATAAATGCAGGTATAGTTGTCTCTCACCAGAGCCAGAAGAAATGGATATTTCAGCACTGGTTCCTCTGGGTTCGGATCTAATTGACCAAGAGAGGTATGATCTCTGAAAATACACCTGCTGGCCCTTCCTGGGAACTGGATGCCTCATTATTTCTCCTTTTCTCCTATCCAGCCTACTGACTACTGCTTCCCACCCACTCTGAGCTGCTCCCTTAATTTCCTTATACAGTGTTACTAGTGTTATTCAAGACAATGGCTGTACACGGATTCCATTAAGGTTACGATTAACAATGTGTTAGTGGTTTCCTATAGAGATCTACATATGCTACATCATTAATACAGATTAGTTATTGATAACAGGTTGTTCTGAGGGGACTTGTCTATGAGAACAGGAATTCCTCAGCTTTATCCTCTGTCACTGTCCTGTCAACTGGGCTATAATTTTCAAAATCTTCAACAATAACAGATACTTCATTTTTCATACCTGCTTGGAAATGAGTCATGGAGCACCTCGAGCTTCTATTGACTTTATTTGGTTTGAGGTTCTTGACATGAAATGAGGGCACTGCCATTGGGTACCTGGACCCGATTCTATATATGCATATAATCTGTTTGTGTTGTAGCCTAATTAAGAACAGTGACTAAGACTTCACACATACAGTTTGTAAATAGTGTATTTATTCCATCTGTAAAATTCTCTTGCCTTGATTTCTCTACTACAGCTACCAACAAGGCATACTGCAGATTTCATTCTTTATCCCAGTACCGTAGAGTAAGCCACATAGTCAACCTCTTCAGCCCAACAGCCAAACGGCCCAGACCTGAGGCAGCTGACCTGGTGCTGCTGTGCTTGCAGCTTACATACAGCTTGACAGAGACTGCACACACCTTAGTAAACTGAGCTACTGTGAGAGCGCACAGGCATCCAGCACACACCACCAAGCCTGATTCTGCAGATCCCCAGACTGTGAGTGAGCTTGCCTACAGGATCAGTCAAACCTGGGGACTCCCACTGATTGCAACACTGATATGAGATTATTTGCATACATAAAATTGTGTAGGTGTGTTCCTGTATTTAAAAGTCCTGTTGTATCTATGTACCACCAACTTCCAGTTGGCAGTGCTTAGGACTTCATCGTATCTCATGCATCTGTCCTAATTTAGCAATTCATTTAGCTATGACAGTAGCTAATGCTACTGTCAAATGCATCTTCAAGTGATTTGTGGAATGGGAAACACACTGAGTACATTTATATACCTCTCACCTATGATTTAATTGTACTTTCAAAACACTGCTTTGAAAGCACTGCTCTTGGTGACAGATAGAGCCAGTGCTGGTGTTTTTTCCTCCTGATGCTAGGAGGCTGGGGCAAGCTGGGAAGTGCGTGTGCCAGGGCAGGTAGATGCAGGCGGTCTGGCCAGCTGTAATGACATGGCCTGTGAGAGCCCAGCAGTGCTGCGTGTGGTGCCAGGACACGAGTGTCCTGCTGCACGGTGGCAGGTGCTAGAGGCAAGAGTCACCTGGAAGCCACCGTGACTGAGCGGGGTTCTACATCATGTTACGACTTTTGTTGGCGATGTCTGCGCATTGCAGTCACAGTTGTAGGCAAACCACAAGCTGATGGTTTGAACAGACAGACAGCCTCTTCTTCACAGACTGCACCTTGTGAGAAATGGGTGTTTTCTGACCTGTCTATAGAAGTTTGCAACAGTGTGTAGTGAATACATTCAAATGGGAAAGCTTCCAAATGGTGACAGTAACATTACTACAAAGTATTACTAATAATTGAATTGACTTTATTTTTATTAGCTAAAAGAATAAACGTCAGTTCACAGTGTTTGAGTGAAACTTCAGTAGGGTCCGACAGCATTACAAACACAACTGGAATAAAAAGCTACCACATAGTAAATCAAAGACCAAGAAAAGTACAAAAGTACATGCGTGCATGGCTATTAACATTCTGCTCTAGCATTCCTCACAGGCTCTCTGCAGCATGCAGAACTGCAAGCCAACATTTTTCAACTGTCCCAAAGAATGTGAAATGTAAATATTTAGAAGAGTGTTCTTCTTGCCAAGCTGAGAGCAATCATAAACATCAGCTTCCACTAGAAACATTTTTAAAAGATGAACTCCTGTCTGCCAGCTTCTGAGAACAACACTGTTTAGATGAGATTGGAGTCTTGCTGGATGGACACTTCACTGCTGCCTTTCATTTGCCAAAACCTGTTGTTTTGAAGTTATGTTTAAATTTAAAGCATGAACTGCAACCGTGTTAAATATGTTGCGTTCATGTTATGTGGTTAAGCAATCAATTATCTGCCATGGGTTCATTTTGGGGAAGACGGTGGCCTAACGAAAATGTTGAAGGAAAAGAACAGTTGCTTGAATTTCTGTACCTTATTTCTATGGCGTTATGAACATAGTGTTTTCCTGTAAGATTTGTTAAGATGTAGTGTTACCATAGCTTATAAAATACTAAATGCTAACCCTGACTTATTCCTCTCTGTATCCACCCTGGCTTTTAGCTGAGAGGTCTGTAAATGTGCTCAATAAAATAATCCAGCAAACCACCATCATAGATCTGTATTTGGTAACACAAAAATCCCGATCCTGACTGTGTGTAATTTCATCACAATAACATCCTTCTATTAATTATCATCTGAAAATCTTAGCCAAAATGCTAACATCTGGGAAAACTGAAATGCTTTGAGAACTACAGTCATTTTCAAATGATTGTTTCAGTTCTATCACCTTCAAATTCCAAACAAATCAAATTATGCCATTTTAGCATTTTCCAAGGAGTGACACGTTTTAGCTTTGGGATTCAGAGTTCCCATTTTACTTTGATGCTTAATTATATTTTTGGAAGCTCTTAAAGCAGAATTAAGTCTTTCAATCAAACCCTTTCTTTAAGAACCAAAACACCTTTTCTGTCAGTACTGCTAGCAGATCAAATTTAGTATGTTTTTAGAAGAAAGAGCCATCTCTGATCACCACTCAAAGCATCTTCTTATGTTATCAATCTCTTATTTTGCACCTTGAGAGCAGAAGGACTTGAGGTTGCCTGATTATTTGAGGATCATGTTCATTCATGGTTTACATTTTTCGTTTGGATAAAAAACTTTGACAGAACCCAAGCAAAACCTGTTCTTATATAAACCTTCCAAGTGTTAATATGTATAACCTCCCACTTAATTGGAACAACTTTGTAAAATTGAAAGAGGACTTTTCAAAGGCAGAGAAGGCACTTTTGGGGACCAGGCCGAGGCAAATAGGTTCTAGAAGAAGGATGACATCACCAGTAGTGTTCTAAAAGTTTTAGTACTGAAATAGTAATGCTATGCAGTGAAATAATGGATTTCATTTTTTAAAAGTCATACTTTTTTAGTTCATCTTTATTCTTTAATTTGTGCTCTGGAATGATCACATTTAAAGGATACTTCTCCAATAATGGCAGCTGGGATTGTCTGACTGCCCTACTAGCCCCACCTGAGAACATCTAAACTTGACTGCAGGGCGTATTATGAAAAGCAAGGGAAAAACACCTTGTCATTATAAGCAGGGGGTGTTTTGAATGGATGCAGAACACTGAGTTAATTTCCTCTTTTCCTATCTTGGTTGCCACAGAATCAGTGATCTTTAGATGGAGTTTACAACTGTTACTTGTGTTGAAGGAAGACTAGGAGTGAGGGAAAGAGAGCTCCTGCAGGCATCGCGGGATAGAAGGATGTGAAAACAACTCAGCAGCAGAGACTAAGGAAACATGAGCTGTTCTGTGCTCACAGTGAAATCACTGGGATTCTTGCCATGAGTGCAGAACTGAGTTGCTCTTTCAGATGAGCACTGTACTGCAAATTACAAATACAGAGCTCACATTAAGAGGTTAAGACAAGAAGATGTTTTCTTTCCATGATGAGCCAAGGAGAAGCTGCATTAGCTAGGTCCCTAAACCTGGGTATTCTAGCCAAGACAGAAGTCTTGCTTCCAGAATCCCTTGAGGTGTTTTTACTTTCTATTGATATATATATCACAGTTCTCCCATCCCTTCCTTAAGATCTAGTGTCCTTCCTTCTCTTTTCCACCTGATCAAGAGGCCACACTGTAATCTAAAGTGTACTGGAGTGAGTAGATGTCTTTGCATTGTCTTTAATAGGCTCTGAGGTCTTTAATAGGCAAAGAAGTCTTAGTTATTAGATTTATAATTTGTTTTGCAGATAAATTGGGACATTTTGCTATTGTTTTGATTTGAACCTGAGCTAGTCCTAGAAATAATAGAAAGAAGGAACACGTAAAGCAAGGTTCATGCCAGTGGAACAACAATAAGAGTTTATATATGTCATCCTAAAGCAAACAGGATCTCAGAGGTGGAACTAGTAATGAAGTCTAAGAGTCCCGACTTCACTCCTCATGCTTTCACCATTTGATCATGCAAACTCCTCCAAATTATCATAAAATTTTGCAAAGACTAACATCCAGCAGAGACCAGCTCTGCCTGGCTCCTCTGAGCTTGCCAAGGCTATTGGGGTAGCGAGGGAGGAGACACACAATTCATTTTAAGATTTTCTTTCCCCCTTTTGCTGTTGTCTTTGTGGTGGTTTGTGAAATGCTGGGAAGGAGCATTACAATGAACAGAAAATGTTCCAAGGAAACCAGCCTTCTCCATGCCATTGCCCAACAAGCACCCAGTTGTACCAACCGCGGAGCTTAGCACAGGCATGTATTACACACATGGGGACTGTGATTTATGCTGGCCATTAGTCCTGTCTTCCCTTCTGAATCCACACAGCAGAGAAGAAGCAGAGGATTAGAGCCTGTCTCTGCCCAGTCAAGGCTCTCCCTCATCTTCATTACAAATGCAGGTGCAAAATTATCAAGTCCATATTGTTTTGCATAATTGAAAGCCATAAAATTGAAAGCTGCCTTTGAGCATTTGGCTCTTCCTCCCCTGCAAGTTAGGACCAGATGCAAAGGAGGACTTAAGCACCTCCAATTCAGTAAGTTCTTCCCTGGTCGGGATAGAATTTTTTCCAGTACCAGTGACTTTATGCCTGGACATGCCCTGAGCTGCTGTGATCCGAGCCGGTTAGTGCATAGTTCCCACCTAGAACCTATTGGGATCCTAAAAGTAAAGGACCCTTCATTTTCTCAGGACAGCCCTATCAAGTGAAATACTCTGAACCAGGCTCATACACATCAGTAGGACCAGTCCCCTAGCATGATGCAGTCAGAACTATTTCATTCAAAC
Source organism: Cyrtonyx montezumae (assembly GCF_038088225.1). NCBI lineage: Eukaryota > Metazoa > Chordata > Aves > Galliformes > Odontophoridae > Cyrtonyx > Cyrtonyx montezumae. Next base: position 13,916,218 of record NW_027072100.1, read on the forward strand.
TTCACCAGGTGGGAGTGGTGCTCTCTGACTGAACAGCAGTTTTGATGGATGGTCATGAGCAGTGTGAGAGATGTTCTTAGCTGCTTGCTGTGAGGGTCCAGGCCTGCCCATGTCTTGTGGGGGTTGTGAAGGAGAATACACATTTCCTCCAAGGATGAAGTTGGAAATCTAAAAGTTTCCAGCAATGAAGAATTAAAAGTAGAACAAATGAATAAACAAATAAATAAATAAATAAACAAATAGAAGAAAAATTAAAAACAAGCCCCTTTCAAGGAAAACATGGTGAATTTTAAAAATAAATAGTAATAATGATTAAAAATAAGAAAAAAGAAACCCGAAGAAACCACAGTTATTTTGCTGGCTAATCTCACGAAGACATGATAGTACTTGCAGCTTCCTGCTTGGATCTGGCTTGCTCCGAAGTTATTTTGTGTGTTAATCATGTGGTTTAGATGTTGAAGATTAGGTCTGAGTAAGCTGGTTCAGATAAAAGGGGGAAAGGCAGCAACCGAACCTTTACCCAAAACTGTGACCTAAACTTTTTTAAGCTTTGGGGGAAAAACAAAAAACAAAAAAACACAACAGCTTTTCTTTATTATTCTTTTGTCTTGCAATTAAGGTTTTGTTTAAAGGTGCTATTATTCAGTATCTACGGTTATTCATTCAAAGTTTTGAAAGTGGATGATGTCAGAAGAACTACTATTATCATTACAAGCACAGAAATGCACCCTTCAAGTTCACAAAAGTACATTTATTTTACTTTTCCTGAATGGAGCCTTTTATTGGAGCTTGTTTTTCTGAGAAAATATTGTAATGTTTCTAACAGCATGGTGTACAACTGTCTGCACTGTTTCATCTGTTGTGCATCTTGGCCTGGACTGCTGAGTTACAGATTTCCTGATAAAGACTCCAGCTGAAAGCTGGAAATTTGGCCAATGTTTCTTAAATAATAGGTGTATAAAAACATGTTCCCAAACCTAAACTGAAGTGTGCATGGGGTCTAAAAAAAGAAAAAAAAAAAAGCACATGAAAATCAAGAACTGCTTTCTGCTCAGCAGTTTTGAAAGTGGAACTATGTTTTTTATTACTGTGTAGCACTTTTAGACGCCTGTTTTTAAATAGTTGCCTCAACTAATGAGATGCTTTTGTGCTTGGTTTGCACACAGTTGGCATGCGGTGTGCAAGGGAAATTTGCACCTCCTCCATTTAAGCACAGGCTGGACAACTCATTGCAGATGTCAAATATATGCATAACAAGTCCGATATTTGCTTATGCAGATTTGAGATGGAAGTATAATTGTAGTTGCTACTGCCCTAGTCCTCCATTGCTTTCAAGTCATACAGATGGGGAGCTTGGCACTTCCAAATGTTCCAGAAAGGATTTTACACACCTTGTGGACTTGCTCTGAATCCATGGGTTTGACTACACAGATGTAAGACAGTGGGAAGTCAGGTTCTAGGATATTGTATACGGACAATTCTATGTAGAAAATCAAGTTTCTGGAAATTGAGTTCTCCTGCATTTCAACCCACTTTGACACACCAATGTGCAGTGAAGCTGACTTGAAATAACCCACAATGGTCTACCCATGGGAGCAGGGTACTGGACAGGGAGATACCGTAACATCAGACATTTCACAACACAGCTGGACCTTGATCCTTCCAAAGTACAGGCAAATAAACGAGATGCTCAAATGAGGAGTCTGGTTCCTTCGTGGTAGTCACTGTCCAGAGACATACACCTTCACAAAGCGATTGAGATTTCCAAACATTGAGGAAACAGAGATTTTAATAGTTAGGTAAAATTGATCCAATCTTTCAGCCAAGGGCATCCAGAAGTGTCACAGAAGAAGACAAGACTGTGGCAAGCACTGTCAGGAGACTGCTATTCAGACATTTGATTTTTCTGCACATCTGCAATTACTGATTTTGAATGAGAACAAAAGAGGGAATCTACTTCTTGTGACAGCTGCTGTTTGGGCAGCAGTTCAAGCACAACTGCAGTCAGGATATATTAAAAACTGAGTAAACTGCTCTAGAGAGTGACTTTCATCATTATAGGTTTGGATTAGCATTTGCACTTTTTGAATTCCTATTCTAATGAAACCACAGAATATTCTTAGAGCTTCATCCATCACTAATTAGGGCATGCAGCCATTTATCTATGGTTCATCCACAAATTAGCAGTTTTTGCTTTCGTGGGACTTAGTGGTGCAAAGTGTCTGCACTGGGATCAGTGCCATGCAGAGAAACACAGCCTAATGGACTCTACACTTCTGTATTAACCATCTTACTCCTTCCCTACTCAGGAATACAAGTGTGCCTTCAGATTTAGAGTTAAAACAAATAACCCACTTCAAAAATAGCCTGCCCTAGGAAGTGTCTTTAAGTTTTTTAATGTTTAATTAAAAAATAATAATAATGACACGTGAATGCAAATAATTTTTCCTGCAAGGAGTGCAGCACTAATATAAAAATGTTTTTCTGATACCTAAGAGCTGGAATATAAAGCTGCCTATAAACGATAGAGAATCCAACAGATGTGTTTTATTTCTCCTCCTCCTCCATCTCCCTCCAGTGTAAATTAATAAATATTAGTGAAAATGTGAAGCAATAACATCTATTAATCTATCTCCTTTTGTTTTATGAGAATGCTTAATTTAAAAGTGTTGTTGGGGTTACATTTTGTCACATATATGGTTGTTTGAACCTTTTATTAGCTATGAATCATTCTGCATATCAGCACAAGATGGTGGTCATGCTTTCAGTCCATATCTGCTCCATGATGCTCAGTTATCTGTCTGCCCTTGAGCTATCAGTACGTATGGATTTGCATGTACACTGTTCTCCTATGACAATAGTATGCCAGGAATGACCGATCTGGTATTACCTGGTCAGGTGAGGTTCCATTCAAATAATGTACATGCCACCAAAACAATTCAGATCAAAGGTCTGTCTTTCAACAGAATTAAATTGTATGGACTTCTAAAGCAATTTTAGCAGTTGACTTTACAAATGAACTTATGTCAGCTGCTCTGTATGATGACTGAGTAAATTACTTACGTATCTAATCTTATCTAACTATCTGTCTGTCTGTTTTTCAGCATTTCAGTACCCATCACCATATTATCTAGGCGCCACCATAAGATTAAGAAGCTCAACATGATACTGCTCAGGGGTCATTAGCAGAGCCTTTCATAATGGAGAAGGTCGGAGGAGAGTAAGGAAGTGCACAGCAGAAAGAAAGAAAAAGGAAAAGAAGGCGGTAAGCAGCTGGAGCCATTTCAGTTGTGCTCATCCTGTGCGGCTTGCTTAGCTAGTACTGAAACATTAGAGCCTCATGACAGCTGTCTTTATTCTGATACGAGAACTGTAGGGCTTGTTACACTACTGTTATGTCAGAAAACTGTCTCACATGGCCTCCAGAATGGATCTTTAGGATTTCTGCATTATTACTGCCTCAGAACAAGATGTTTCTCTCAAAAAGTCCTGGCAGAGGGCAAACGCTGCCTTTCAGAGAATCACCTTCTCCAAACTAATTGTTTAAAACTTGATTTCTGGCTTAGCATGTGAGTCCTACAAGCACTTTATGCTTTAAGAAGCAAAGAGGGTGTTTTCCAATGGGCACGAAGTTACACGGGAATCGGGAAACCCAAGCTCGCTTCCACTGAAGTCACTTGCTATGTGCTCTTTCATTGCCATGAACACAGACTGTGGACAGTCTAGAGAACTTGCTCTTTGGAAAGGTGAGTACTGTGTTCACTATGCAGTCTGTTGCTACTGTTTCAAGAAATACACTAGTAAGATAAAAAATTGCCAGAGCTCTTTTTTTTTTTTTTTTTAAACACCTCAATTAGGAAGGCTGGTGCAGTCCTGGTGAGTCCAATGGTGTTATGCTGACATGCTCAAACAAACCAGCTGAGGGTCTTTTGTACCACTTTGGTACAAAAACACCAGGGGATTTACACTAGGGGATTAATAGGTAGTTCCAAAGCGAGAAGGAAAGAGCCAAAGTTGGAAGCTAACCACAATACGTGGGAGTAAGCGATTACCAAAGGCTTCCAGTAACTCTGCTATCATCAGAGACCGGCTTCATGGGTATGGCCTCAAGAAGTTTCCCTCCACTTAATTAAAGAGGCAGATAAGTATCTAGGTGGAGTGTGCAGATAGGTTCAGAATGAGTTATCCACTAAGGCTGGTTCGCTGCACCTATTGTTAAAGCCAAAATATAATATCAGATTAATGCATTATATTTGCCTATTATAGCACTATGTCATCATTATATGACATGTTATAATTAAAGCCCTGCGTTAGAAACAAAACTATTTGGCTTGGGATAAGTTGCCTTTATGACTTCTGTGGTTATGATTTCCTCCTTTTCTTAACCCCTTAAAACAGCATAATATAGCTATTTGTAACTGTATAAAGAAAGTTTCTAGTTTCAGATTCTAATCTCAGGTAATTCAGTGTAAATAAAGCCAAACTCTGGCACATTTTCTTTTCCTGTGTCTGAATATTTGCAAATAGAGGGAAGTTTGGGTGGAAGGAGTCACGAAGATGGGCATTAGATTAAATGAGAGCACACATATCTCTCTGCCCTAATCAGTTCCTGATTCTGTACAATCCCCTGTTGTTTTCTGGGGAGGAAGGCATTCAGCATGCTTTTACTCTTCTTTTTCTTTCCCGGAACTAAATGAGGAAACAATGGTTATTGGACTGCTTTCTGGATGTAGCTCTCAGGAAACCAAGCTCACAAATGCAAATCTGAAAAATGGGTGTGTGACTGCATGCCTAACTTGGAGATACGATTAAGATTACAGTTTGGGTAACTGACTATGCTAATGTGTTTAATTAGTGATTTGCATATGCAAGCTTTTAAATCTCAGTAGTTGGTGATTCACGTAGTTAAGTGCCAGCCTTGGCCTTACTGTCAAATTTAAGCAGAGTGTGCCACCATCTCCCCTATCTCCCACATCAAATGCACAGAGCAAATACTGTCACCTCTCAAGATGTAATTTCCTGAAAATAGCCGGGCTGTGTCTGCTTGAGAAGCAAGCGTGTTGTAGGGTTATGAGTTTTCCTGCTGTTGTTCAGTAGCAACTTTTATTATTTAATATTTTGCAATACTCTTATATAAATCTTGTTGATGTCTTTTATATTAGTAATCAAACTTTGCATTTGTTTAGTTTGGAGATGACCACCTTAATAAAGGTTAATTATGAGAATACAGCTGCCAATAGCCAGGGGTGATATCCCACTGACTTAGCCAGTCGGGGAGAGTTTATTCTGTTGCTGCAATGTGGTAACTCAGTAGTTCGCTTCCTAATTCTTAATGACCATCTGCCCAGACTTGGGCAGAGCTGGATTTGGCCGTGGTAACTTTGTGTGTGCTCAGGCCCCAGGCACAGCAGGCACTATTTTGTTATTTGTGTTTCACTTAGATCTTGGAAATGTGCATTCTCTTCATGGGCACGTGGTTTCCTGTTCAGAAGGGCTCCCATGTGTAAGTGCTAGATTTCTCAGATGATCAGTCTGGGATATGTGGAGACTTTTGATTTCCGTAGCTTACTACAGACAAATGTTTAGCATCTCATCTAAAACAACAAAATTCCTAAAAGGAAAAGTAACAATTTAGAAATAATAATATGCAAAAAATGTGGGATTTTTTTTCATTTTTTTTTATTTGCCTAGAAGTGCTGTGTTGCTGCATTTTGCCATTGGTAGCCTGGTCTCAGCTCCAGAGCAAATCTCCATCCGTGGTGCCTGCACGAGTAAGGCGCTAAACTCCATCCCACCACACCTGCTCCTGCACAGCTCCATCACTTTGCGTGGATGACTCAGTGGGCAAAGCAAGATGGAATGGGCCAGACATGGGCATTCCAGAGCTGTGTGTTCATGTCACTGCTAATTAATTTTCTACCCTGCAAAGCACTTAACAGTACAAAACACTGCTAATTTATTTGTTATTTAAACATTTCCATCATCCTTTAAAGGTGCTTTTAAGAGTTCCTTTCTGACCTTTTTGAGTTGATGAGTCAAGCCTAATTACGTGGATGGTTTATTATCATGACATGTTGTCCCTGAATAGAATGTTATTATGTACCCAATAAAACTGCATCTATACCCACCAAATCAGGAATTACATACTGTCAAACACAAGGGGGTTTGAAACGAAAACGCTGAGGAATCAGAAATTCGGTGAACATAGAGCTCAGTTTCCAGGAAAGAAGAAGGAAAGTAGTATTCAACTTTTGGGGTCATTTGATATAACTTGAAAGGTATGAGGCATGGTAAAACACAGCCCCTGCAGAGGACCTCATCATGAGGGATGGCCTTCTGTACTGACTGGGTCAGAAAAATTACTTTCTACTGGCATCTGCCTATCTTACATATGTAATGTGTGGTCATGCTACTGCCTGAGAAGTGTTCATAGTGAGGGACAGCTGTGCTTCTCGTTGTCACCACCAGAAGATGAGTCTAGAGAGCATACTCTACAAAATAACCGAGAGCTTTCTCTGCTGAATTCATTTTTATTTTTAGCATTTCATACAGACTTTAAGTAATTTTAAGTAATAAGGTCTACTTAAGTAAGGTGGCAGTCATGGGAGGGAAGAACCTAGAGCCACATTTATAAAGAAGGTTATATTAAGTGATCTTTTCTATCCTAAATTTGTGCTGAAGTCATTTAGTAATACACTGTGGAGGTTTACAAGCTGTGGATGCAGGAGGCTGAGTCAGAGTTCCCAGGACATCAAAGAGTAAAACGCAGCATTCCTCTTGGGCCAGCTTTGTGCAATATTAAATGTTTCTGACATGGATAATTTTCCCATTTGTGCTCTTCACTTCCTGCCCAAGTGCCAGTGAGAAACCATTCTCAGAATAAAGCATGTTCTGAAGCAAGTAAGGGATGCAAAGGCCTGAAATGTTGATATCTGAAATGTTTGGTTTAGACCCAGCAAAGCCTAAAATAAAAGCCAAAGCGGTGAGAATGGCCCTTAAGGAAGTATAAGAGTATGGTGCTGCTGGGAGACAGTGCTCACCCTCTTCTCTGAATGCAGACAGGGATGAGTCCAGGTTCTGCCTGCCGTATCTCTGTAGGCAGAAGTACTTGCTGCAAAGATAATTTTACACTGAGGATGAAAATCATCCCTATAATTTCTGGACTTTGTAGTAAACAAGATAACCCTCAAAATGGGATCAGCATGCAAGAAACAGAGCAATGTCTGCCTTAGTCTGCAGAAACCAAGAAGCAATAAATAGAGCCAAGAGATCCTCTTCATTATAGGAATATGTTCATCAGGGGATTTAGAAGGTACTGCCTTGAGACCACAGGTACTACCCAGATTAGCAGTTTCGCAGTCTTGTAAAAGGCATCATGTTTTGCTCTCCCAGGTAGATGGAGTTTTGTTGGCAAATAGAGTATATGCTATTTTTTTCCACATCTAATCCTGCACTGAATGCCTAAGTGCAGTTATTGCAGAGGAGGGGGTGCTGTGGAGGAGTGCAGAGTGCATCTTCCATCCCTGCTCTGTGAGCTCCCCAACAGTCACTACTGGCAGAGGGTACACAAATGTGCCAGGAGGGATTTGTGCCCAGTGCTGAAAAGTGCTGCCCTGCTGTTTTGCAGAATTTTACAGCAGAATTTTACCTCTTTTTTTGTCTGCTTTAGGAGAAACATTGTACTTTTACTTGTCATAGTAAACTGACTCCAATGCCAGTAAAGCAAGCCTAATTGGCAGGATTTAAAGACTGATCATTTCAATTTATGCCCAGAACAGGTAGGGCAGCAACGAAAGCCTCTCCCACCCAACCCCACCTCTTCTCACCAATGTGCCTCAACCCTGCCCTGAAGGGACCACCTGGAGGGCTGAGAAGGGAGTTCCCTCCCTGCGTGCAATAAAAAGGCACAGTCCTACAGTAAATACCGGATTAAGCTTATGGCTGTTTTATAGTTAGTGTACTCTGGTAATAAAGCTCTTGCAGGGCTCGTGCAGAAGAGCACCTGCTAGTGAATTAATGCAAAAGCAGGAGCCATTTGCCAAGGTTTCGCCTTAAAGATCTTGGCAAAAAACACTAGAGTAGGGTTTTCACTTCATATGGATGTGAGGTCAGTGAGGAAATAGTTCAGTGCCCCTAGCTTGTCTGTTGGGAACAGTTCCCATCACTGCCATGGCTTGCAATAGCCTTCCCAGAACCATGTACTCTTTGGTATCACTTCCTTCTTTTAAAACCTCTTCAGACCATGGAAATATGCCCTGTACTCTTTTTTTTTGTTTGTTTCTTTCTTCTTTTTTTTTTTTTTTTTTTTTTGCCCAATCCTTTCTAATTTGCCAACCTTGCTTGTGGACTGTATCCCCTCAAAACGGGCACAGGATTGTATTACAACAGATCTGACTGTGTCATTCCCACTCTTCATGAGTGCCTTCTCTTCCACAGCCAAATGCACAGGAGCTAATTCTGGAGACAGGTACAGTTGATCCATATTTGTTACTGACAGAGGAAGAAAAGTACCAAGGAGTTTTCCCTCGTAAAGTGAGAGTATCTGCTCATTTAAATAAAATGCTGCCAAACAAACAAACAAATAAATAAATAAAATATAATGATCCTGTGCAAACACCATGTGAGAGTCTTTAATGAATATGCCTTATGCAATTGCAGAACTAAAATAAAAATAACATTTTCCAGTAGCCATTAGCAGAGCTCAGATTGCTCAATGCAGGAATCATTGCTTTTCTCAGCATGTGCTTTATCAGTTGCCTTCCAGCCCAGAGATGTCCGTGGTTCTTGGCAGCAGCTCCTGCTGATGTGGAGTGGGTTGTTGCTCAAGACTCCTTTGATCACCAGTCAGGTGCTAACAGCATTCACTGCTAACAGTGGCTTGCCAGCCCTGTCCAGCATACACAGCAAATGTGCCCCTTCAGTACACTAGAAGGAGATGAGGATTTCTTTTGGCCTGCTTGAGTGTATCACATTCACCATCTTTTGAACATCTTGATTTTCTGCCATGTTTTGTTTCCCAGGACTTAACACCTGTGACACAGCTGCATCACAGCCATAACCCAGAGGCCGGGTGGCTATGCCTGGGACTCTGGAAGGATGTATTTCAGCAGAGCACTTGGCACATCCAACACTTGAAAGCTTGTGTTCTGCATTGTTTTGCTTCTGCTCAGGCAGAATATGCACTCGTGTTTTGTTGTGTTGGGGCCCAATGGCTGAGAGAGGTGGTACCCCACTAATTAGATGTGCTTTTTTTTTTTTTTCTGGGAAGTAACCAATGCTGAAGCCTCTGTCATTGCCTTTTGTATGGGAATGGATAGTCAAGTCAGCCCATGTGACTGGATAGCTCTGGAGAAATTGAATATACAATACAAAAATACTCAAAATTTCCTAGGCATGTGCTGTAAAAGGCACTGAAAACTTCCCAGAGACATCGTGATCTCAGATCTGTGCTTATACAGATCCATGTAAACATGTGAATATGGATCTATGTGTTTATCATTTCTCATGCAAGTAATAGTTCCACTGAAATCACTACAGCTACATGTATAACAAAGCACATATGTATGATCAGAATCTAAAAATATAATAGGCAAATACACCTGCAGCTATGGCAACTGCACTTATAACTGGAGATGCACATATGTGCAGACAGCTTCATTACATTTGGGAGCTAACCAGCAATCTAAAGATAAATGAAAACTAATGAAGGAGTCAGGACCAGAAACTGCCTTCCAAGTCCTGAGCTTTTGCTAAATCTCTTTTATCCCTCGATGCTTAATTTCTGACAGTGTTCTGCCATTCATTAACTGCAGCTCTATAAGTTCCTTTCCAAGTGTATAAGGATACTGTGAACCCAATAGCTAACGTCGTATCCGAAGGCCTTCTGCCTCCTCTCCCAGTCCCTCAGGTCTGAGGATCCATCCCAGCAGTCAGCACTAATTCTTAACTCGAAGCACGGGAATATTTTCAGCCTCTGGGAGTTGTCATCAGAAGCACATCAGCACGATGAGCAGTGGGGGCTGGTGGTGTGTGGAAGTGCCCGTGGCTGTGGTCCACCTTACGTTCCTTTAAAAAAAACCTCCTTGATAATTACAAGCTTTTTTGTTAATCTACTCATCTCACTATGCCAACCCCACATTTTTTTGTGCTCCCTGTACATTTAAATGTTAGACACTCGTGTCTTGAAAAATGACATTCTGTGCTCTCTTTCTGTACTTCCATCTTCAAAGGACAACACAGACGGACTCAGTAAGGAGTGTAGGCTCATGAAAGGTGGCACATCGCAGTCAGAAACATCCACCCTCAGTTACTGCCACATGGCAGAGGATGGGGAATTAGCAAAACAGTGTTCTGCCACCACTGCTCTCCTCCTGCTTCTCCAGCAGCTCCAGGCACTTTCTCTTGTCCTTCTGACTCCCTTCCTGAATTACTCCAGCCAAGAAATTGTTTCATCGTGTTGCACAGAAACGTTTTCCCATAGTGTCACTGTGACATTCATGTCTAAAACCAACACTTCTCTGCTCTCTGACACAAACACAAATCAGGCTCGCACAGCTTTGCGGACCCGGATCCCAGGTGGGCTGATGTGGGAGGGGAGCAGCCCACGGCTGAGGGCTTAGAGGGATATTTTCATTCTTTGAAGGAGTCTGTGATTCGTGTTACTGTAATTTCTAGACAACATCAATGAACTACCTACCACAGGCTTAATGGACTGCTGTTGCAATACACTAGCAAACATCTATAGAAAACAAACCAACTGCTGCACTTGTTTTATGTGGCAATGGGGAACATAAACTTTTGTTGCCTCTCTGTCAAAAATGCAGTTCTTTGGCTGGGATGATGTTCAGGCCAATTAAAACAAGGTCTGATGACAAATCCAGCACCTCTATAATGTACTGTACAGGGGGAATATGTGAGTTTGTGGAGGATTTGTTACTCTTCAAAATGGCTGAAATTCTGAGACCTAACTAAAACCTCTCTGTACCTGAACTGTGCCTGTTGCTATGAATGACAGAAAAATTGCAAGGCAATACTTACGATCTCTTCAGTGATATTAATAGCAAGAGAAGATGTAATTTGGCCTCATATATGTTTTGTCTTTATTAAAGTAGATACTAAGTTGCACTGACTTTTATTCACAGCTAATGAAACAGTGCTTGAAAACTACATATGATTTCTTTTGTGGATCTAAGCAAAACTGAATTGAACAGCAGCAAATGATAAAGTAGTGCAGATGCTTTGGAAGTGGGAAGTCAGCGCTGGGAATATGAACTGACAGCACTGCTCCTGCATAGAAAGGAGAGCTTCTTTTAGTAGTGAAGAGAAAGACCTGTAGCAATCAGTTGGTGTCATAAATAATTCGAAAGGGAATAAAAAGCCCAAAGCAAATGTTTTTTATAGGCTTCCATAAAATAAAAAAAAAACCTCCTGGAGTAAATGCCTTAACTTCCCTGAACGGTTTCTCTGCGTGTGAGCTGTGAAGCCTTACCACCAGTTGTACAGAGTCTCTTCAGGAGAAGCAGCTACAGAAACTTGGTAAGGAGACAACTGGGTGCACCCGGTACTGCTCTCAGTTAACACAGTCCTATTTGCAAAGGGAAGCTCTCCCATTTGGAGCACAGCCTCTGTTTAGACAGGGATTTTCCAACTCCACCACCGTGATTAGAAAAGGATATTTGAAATCCTTTGTCTGCTTTGGTGCAAGAATTAGTGCTCAGATTAATTTCCAAACTATTTTCTTCCAAACTGTTGTTTTTGTTTTCTTTTCCCTAGGAAATGTTTTAATTCCAGGGGCTTTTTCACGTGTTTTTTCATTAAGGAGGGTATTTCATGGCCTTCACGTATTTAATTGTGCTAAAAAGCTCTAACAATGTAAATTCTGTAGGCAATATAATATTAAGAAAGAATTATTCAGAAATTATTTTTCTGATTCTTTCAGATTACTTCTGAGACTGCTGTAATGTTCATGTGTTTGTGCCTTCAGTTATCCTAACTGTACCTTTTTGACAAAAACTCACTGCTGCAGAAGTTTCCTCCTTAATGACAAATATTTCATCCAAAAAGATGATAGATTGGAATACAGCAGTAATTGAAATGTGCTTTAAATTGCAGCAGCAACACTGCCCCAACTCCTGAAACAGTTTTAAGACAGGAATTAGCTCATTTGTGCCTGCCAGAGCTCTAGCTCCAAAACGGGATCACTATTCAAACAAATATAAATACCTTTAGTACATCTTATCTTTCAATCCACTCTGCCTCCCGGCCCTCATAAACTGAACTTCTGTTGGAAGCTCTGTCACTGAGAAAGAAAGAAAGAAAGAAAGAAATGTGTCTGAGGCCATCTTCAGTCCTCCAGCAATTCTACCCTCAGCAGCACTCAGCTCCAACTGGGAACGCTGCTTGTAAGTGTGGGTAACATTACATGGCCTACAGCACAGCAAGAAAATGGGATCTAACGATGTGGATAAGTTTCGTAACTTAGAAGAATAGCAGAATAAACAGCCACTGGAGGCTGGAGATCCACGTCACAAGGGACAGCCAAGACAAGATCTAACGTCTATCTTGCCTGCGAGAATTTGAGTCATGCAGGAGCTTGCTCACCCAAGAAAATCTATTCATAGGGTCTCATAAAACCAACTTAACTGCAGTGTACAAATTAAAAAGCAAACAATGGAAATCTGTATCGGGTCTAACACTTCCCTGCTTACTGCTGCATGGCTCCTGGCAGGAGCTTGGAGGTACTATGGGGGCAGAGCACAGCAGATCTCCCTGAGAGCTCTACCTGCAGGGAAAGACAAGGATCCCAAGTGTCAAAAATGCACAACAGCTCTTTCAATAGGAAACAAGCTTTTGCTAAGAGCAACACTAGGAATAAGTGACAAGCTAAAGATTTGCTCTGGAGTCCTGCCCTTTGTATTGGAATGTACAGCACAAAATTCAAATCCACTCTCTTGGTACAGAAAAGCTCCTCTGGCTTCAGCTGTCCAACAGCACAGATCTTTAAGGAGCTCCTCTTCTGGGGCACTGGGAATCTGGATTTTAAAACACGGTGCTTAAATTTGGCCTATCAGGAAAAAGGAACATGCTGAGTAAGTCTGGGGAGCTCTCTCAGCTCCCTGCACATAACCAGCCTGGCACTGGGAGCTTCTCACAGAGCTCCAGCAGCAGCATGCAGGGGACGGGAGCAGCAGAACAAAGCTCCAGCCCAATCTATAGCCAAACAAAGCCTGTTCCCACTCCACTCATCTGCTGCTTTCCCCCAGCAGACACAGAGAAACAAACACCTCTCCACAGAGAAACTCCAGCTACAGGTTTTAGAAGAACGTCTCAAGAGGAAAGAGTCGTTGGTGTGTGTCCCACCTGGCGGCTGTCACAAGAGCTTCCCAAAAATGACCACGTTACTGACATCCAACAGAAGCGCTACTTTCCCATGTTTATTCCTGTGAACTACACACCTAAAACATGCTGAACCATAATTCAGAGAACAGAAACTCCTTGGAGAAAAAGAAAAAAAAAAGTGAAAGCTTCCTCCCTCACTGATTCTTCCTCCCTCCCACTTCAGCCTCGGAGTTACTTGTCCGGGTTGGTCACGGTTTGGATAGCACACCTCACTGCACAGAGGGAACAGCAAGAAATGCAAAAACAAACAACAAACAAACATCTCCTTCCCAGACAATACCCAAGCGGCAGCTACAGCAAGTGATCAGAGCAGCCAGAACGAGACAGGGAGGACTGGCTGAAGCCTCCAGCTCCGCTCTTTGCTGGGTTACTCTTGGGGTTTTTGTTTTTGTTTTTCTCTGAGTCACAAAGTCAAAAGACCAACACGAGTCCTGCTCTCGCTTGCAGCACCGAGCCAGATCCAGCTGGAATGTCAGCCCTGCGTTTCATCTGACTTGAAACGTACCCTCAAAATAAAACAAGTTACTTTTTTTAACCTAGTCATAAAGTTTATTAAAATCGTTCATTAATGCTTCAAATGTAGCAAGAATGCATAGATCCCAAAATATACATATGTATTTTCTTATAGAAATAGATTATTCTTTATAATAAAAAAACTGTAGGAACATCTTTAACAGATTACTCAATCCATGACTGACAGTTACACGAGATTGCATCATGTACACAGCATTCCCAGCCATGCTTAAAGGATTGCATCACTTCGCCCTCGCTCTCCTCTCGCCGTTTTAAATAATCCCAGCGCCCAGCAGAGCCCCGGGGCCGCGCCCCCCCCTCCCCCCCCCGCCCCCTGGCCCCGGAGGGAGGGGGGAGGGGAAGCAAATAGAGACCGAAACAACAAACAACAACAACAACGACGACGAAACCCCCAATGAAACCGAAAACGCGGCCCGGCCCCAGGATGAGGGAGCGGGGGTGGGGGGCACCGCTCGGCTCGCCCCGCGGCCCGGCGCGGGGGTCAGCAGCGGGGCGAGGAGGCGAGCAGGGGCTCGGGCAGCTGTTTGAACAAGTTCCTGAGGGTGCTCAGCTCCCGGGAGAGCTGCTCCACCTTCTTCTGCAGCCTCTCGTTCTCGGCCGTCAGTTCCAAGACTTTGTGCTGCGTCTCCAGGTTGCGCATTTTGGCTTTGTCGCGGCTCTTGCGCACCGCGATGTTGTTCCGCTCCCGGCGCAGCTTGTACTCGTCGCTGTGCTTGTCCACGCACTTCTTGGGCTTGCTCTTGCCCGCGGGCGGCCCCGAATAGCCCCCGGCGCCGGCGGCCGACTTGGAGGACTCGGAAGGGTTTGGGGTGCCGGGGGGGCTGGAGGAGGACGAGGTCGACAGGTTCCCGCTGCTGCCGCTCGGCACCGACTGGTAGCCAAGGTACGAGCGCACGGTGCTGCCGTAGGGCGAGGACATGCCCCCCGGTCCCGGCCCCGCGCCCCCTTCTTCCTTACGGGGCCCTTTGCAAGAGTCCAGGGTCTCGAAGACCGGCTCCACTTTGGTCTCCACGATCTGGGGCGGGAAGCAGCCCGGCAGCCCCCCTGGCTTGTGGCTCTGGCTGCCGCACGGGTGGCCGTGCCGGGCGAGGCTGATGTAGGTGTAGTCGGGCTTCTTGCCGCCGCCGCTCCCTTTATAGTCCTCGGCGAAGAGATCGGAAAGGAAATCTTGGCCGCCGCTACTGCAGGCAGGCTCAAAGTTGCCCCCTGCTGCTGCTGCGGGAGGCGGCGGCTGCGCCGGCTGCTGGGATGCTGCTAAGGGGTCCAGATAGGGGCTGAAGTCAATGGCTCTCTCGTGGTCCCCTACGGTGAGCTCGGTCATGGAGCGGCCCCCGGCCGCCCGCGGGTGCAGCTTGTTGAGAGCAGCCAGACAGTCCGCCTCGTAATAGAAATTAGCCACTTCCATGGATTTAAAGGCGGGCGGCTGGATGGGGAGGCATGCTGCGTCCCAGGCCACCAGGCGTTGCATGAAAGCAAAGGGGGATGCGGGGAGGAGAAGACGGCGCGGGGGGCCCCCCCGGCACGGGATCGAGCAGCCGCCGTCGGGTTGGGGGGCTCCCGAGCCCGGCGCTGGGCACGGCCCCGCTGCGCTGCCCGCCCGGGCGGATCAGTCCGTGCTGCGCGGCGGGGCTCTCCCGCTCCCGGAGCTGCGGCTGGAGCTGGCGGCTCTCCTGCGGACCATCTGTTTGCGGGGCCCGTGTCCTCAAGTCTCTGACTTAGGAAAGTTCCTTCGCTCGGTTATTTATAGGGGCGGTGGATCCCATAGCAACAGGCGCGTCACCGCCTGGCCGCATGCCACGCTGCACGCTCCGGAGCCGCCGCTCCGGCCCCCGGGACGCCGCCGGCCGCGGGCGCGGGCCCCGGGGCAGCTCCGCAGCACGCGGGAACGGCACCGCACGGAGCCGCCGTCGCCGGCAGCGGGGCCGCCGCGACCTCGCGTCCCGCCCGGTCCGTCGGCTGCGGGGAACGCGGGCCCCGCTCGGCCCGGGGCGGCCCGGGGCCGGGACGCGGTTTGCGGGGCGCTGCCGCCGCCCTTTGCCGGCGCTCGGCCTTTTGCGCCTGAGAGGAGGGGTTGTTGCCGTGGGGGCTGCGCGTGCCGCGCAGAGGTGCCGACCCCGCCTGGGTCCCGATTTACCCCTGGGGGGATGGAGGCGGAAGGCGTTTTTCCAAGCTCTTTTGCCAAAGCAGGGAAAAAAGCTGCAAATAGAAGACAGATCCTCTTACTCTCCGTCCAGTGCCTGGTTGAGTAAACCGCACTGGCGGGCAGAACCGTCCCACACGGACGTTCAGAACCATTTTACGAGGGCAAGCGGAGAGCCAAGTGAGCGCAGCTTGCAGCGCGCCCTCGGCTTCCTTCCCACGGCCGCCAGAGCCGAGCACCCGCCGAGCCCCGCTCCGCATCTCTGCGTGCAGGGACGGTGACGGGGAGTCTCGGCGGAGTTTGGAGGTTGTCTTGGTGTATTTACTTTGCAACTATGAGGGTACAAAGGCGACGGGGAATGTGCGCTCTGGAGCGGGGGGACCGTGTTCAAAGGCGTTCTGAAAGAGCGTGAGCTCCGTGCGCGGAGCCGTGGGACCCGGGCACTTTGGGAATCGCAGTGTAAGTTTGGGAAGGAAGACCGAATCTCGATGTCCGTTTTAATTAAAGACACCCACCTTGGGAATCAAACTTATATTTTCACTCTCTTACTCCCACATTTACCTGTCTACAAGCTGGTGATTCATCCCCAGAATAAAGGACATTAATTTAAAACAAAACATATAATTAAAGGAAGTAGGAGTGTCCTTTGCCTCAGTAAAGAAGACCCAGCACTGCAGGGAAAATGACACTGCCTCTTAGAATAATGTGAAGCAATCCTGCGGTGTGGGAAATACTGTAACGTTAAGCCAGAGGAACAGGTATTGCATTACACGATTCAAACAGTCAACTGTTCCCAATGTTCAAACCTCAGAAACTTTGAAAAGAGGAAGAATTCAGAAATGTGTCTGTGGATCGATGGGCTTTTTCTTTCTTGTATTTTTGTGTTTACTTTTCACATTTTAAGAGGGTTTTCTTTCCATAACAAAAGTGCCCTAACAGGTTTTGGGGCTTCAAATATTTCTAGTTCTATCTTTATCTCCCAAGTTAATCTTTGGTGGATGCACCAGAGATTAAATTGGAGCTGGGCCTGGCCAAAGGTCTGGGTCTGGAGGTTGTAGCCCTTACCTTCATAAATACAAGCATCTGTATTGGGTGCAAATACTGGCAAGTCGCAGTGAGCCAGGGCTTGTTCTCCTGGCTGTTTTCTCTCTTGTGCTCTGCCCTTATCCTGAGTTCAGATCTGGCAGTTGCATCCAGAAGCTGCCCTAACTGGCCCCTGCAACTGAACTCTTGAAATTCAGCCTCATGAGCTTCCTACCTCCAACCATCTCAGGAACCCACAAGCAGAAGGTCTCCTGCCATGGCCACCTGCTGGAATGGCTCTGGTTTTTCTTGGCATTACCCTGGCAGGTCTCTGTCATGCCACAGCCTCTGGCTAAGCGAGGGCCCTGCAACCGATGGGTTACACTTCTTCGGCATTTTTTAAGATATTCTTAGAGATCTGAATTTGCCCTCTCAAAATTTCTACCCCGTCCTCTGCTGCTCAGCATGCAAAAGCTGTGCTCCCACCCAAGCGGATCTTCCCTAACAAAATAAAACGTCTGCGCAACTGTCATGTGAAATAGATCGTATCAGAGATGGTGTGGCCCACACCTCCTTTTCCAGGCCAGTGCTGAGTAATCCCATAGTCACTGGGATCACACGTCAGCTGGAGCAGTAATTGAGGTTGGATGCCCAGCTGGTGCCCTCCTTCCCTGCTCCCCCCCTCACCTCCCTGCTCTGCTGGGATCTCTTTAAACTTCCTCCAGCTCACCTCAAATCCCAGCATCCACTCTGATGGAGCCAACATTCACTCTCAGCTTCTCATGGGAACCTTGTTGGCGGGTCTAACCACTTATCCTAAACCCTAACATTCAGCAAGCAGGTTTTGAGCTAACTCCAGTCTCTTTTAAAATTGTTTCTGCACTTGTCACAACAAATGCATGGCCAGAAACGGGGCTTTTGAAATGGAAGCAGGTGTAGAGCGAAGCTCACACCACACCACACCACAGAGTCGGGTGGAGGTCTTGGCACTCCGAGCTCCATCCCTGACAGTGCCACGACACGGTCTGGCCTGGCCTGACATACAGAGGCTGCAAATCGTCCCAGAAAGTCTTCTCCATAAAGAGATAGGAGAAGAGATGCAGATGTTCCTGGTGAAGGGATCATTTGATAAGAAACTCAAGGGCAGCAGCTATTAGTTCTATAACAGGTCTTCTGACAGCGAACTTCAGCAGAAAGGCAGTGTTTCTATGAAAAGCACTGTCTTTCTTTCCAATGATTTCATGTTTTATTCTTTCAGAACTATTCAGCTGGGGAAGGAGACAGCATTGTTCCCGAATTACTTAGTGAAAACATCTACAGTCCCAAGCTATATATATAAATATCTAGTAAAATCCAGAATCCTCTTTATTCATGTGTGAAAAAATATAGATAGTGGAAGAGTAAGACAAGAGTATGGGAAGGGTGAAAGAGTGGAGGAAAGAATCTCACCTTCACAGCTTTTTTCTGGTATTAATTCTCACCGTTTTCCCTTTTATGCTGTAGTGAGACACAGCTTTCCATCTGCGGGCTCAGACCTACGACAAAGTGTTGCAGAGACATATAATTCCTGAAAATTGTCTTCTTTTCCAGGATTTCTAGCAGGTTCTCCAATTCCCATGCTGCAGGTCTATAGCATCTGTCCTGGAAGGACACTAGCTTTGGGGAGATGCTATTAATGTAATGGTCACAGATCAAACACTGAAGCTTTTGTAAGAAGATCTGTGGGCTGAGGGTTTGTACTCTAGAAAAAAGGCTGTCTATAATGTTAGATGCTCCTTGCTGAAGACTTGTCGTGCATGTTATTTGCCTTGCAGTATCTCCTGGCAGATCAGTGAGATCAGAGCTGCATCATGCTAAACACTATGTGGACACAGCTGCTCAGTTGCAGACCTGCAGCCTAATACAAAGCATGGAGAGGCAGAAGAGGGGCAAAGATTAAAGCAGATAATGCCAGAAGTCAACAGTTGCATCACTGAACGAGGTGCTGCTGGCAGTGTGCTGCAGGTGAGTTGGAGAGCAGTGGTGTCTGTGCGTGCGGGCATGCTGGGGAAGCACAGCACTATGGGGGATCTTGGGGTGAGATGTGACCTTGCCTGAAAGTTTGACAGCACAGCAATGTTGCAATAAATGCTGCGACACAGAGAAGTAAAATTGAAATTTATTTCTGAGCATTATCAATCTGTGTGCACTGTTTTCTCCTTCATCCTAGCCCCAGGTCCCTCTTCATACAGCCACGCACCTTACACCAGCAGCAGCTCATAAGTTGTACCTGGCATTCCAATCTCTTGCTTTCCACATGCTGTTCTCCACTGTTAAAAAAATAAATAATAAAGGACACAGCATTAATGAAGACACAGAGAGGTTGGTGGGGACACTGTCAGCTCAGAGATTGGCTCTCCTTCTGTCTCTCCCAGCTCTTAGACCAGACTTGAGACTTTGACTCATTTTAACATTAAAAGCAAAACAAAGCAAAGCAAAACAAAACAACAACAACAACAACAAAAAACCAAGAACTGTTGCCACACTTCTTCCTCTCTTCTCAAACTGCAGCTGTGATGCTCTGCATTGCAGTCCCCTGTGTGAGAAACCTCCCAGGCAAGTTGCAGGCCGACTCTTGGCCTCTCTGAGTTCTTTTGTTAGAGTCCTGCCCCCCCAGAGGGCACCCTCACCCCTCATTCCCTTGTGACATGGGGATGCTCAGGTGTTTGTTGGTTGTCTGCTGATTTTCTGCTCACCTCTGACCTAGCACGCTTGGCCTTTGCAGTGACAGGTTGCTCAATCTCCACTTTATCTATGTGTTGCTCTTTGCCCTACCTAGTGCTGCGGAGGCGACACCTGGAGATGGCACCCCTGCCTCCAGCTGGTGGGGACTGTGTGAGCAAAAGACCTTCCCCCGCTACAGGGAAAATTTTCCAGAGCGAATTGGAGGTCGGAGCAAATTTAAGTGGAGCAATGTTGCAATGATGGCAGCAAAAGAAAGGAAGGGAGAGAGTGTCTGAGTGCGCACAAATGCCAGTGGAAAAGCAGATGCTGTAGGCTCCAGCCCTGTGCTGCAAAGTCCACTCTGAAGCCATCTGACTGGGAAGATGTGGGCTTCATTTCTGAGCAGTTTTACAAGTATCCCATTGAAAAACAGACATAGAAGTTGCTGTCCACTTACTTTCCAGAAGTTCTCCATAGTCATCTGCCATTCCTAGGTAACTGTATCTCCCATCTTGATGAATTTGTTACAGAACATGTATCACTTTTTTTCTGGGGTGTCCAGGCTTTCAAAAAAGGGGTCTGGGAAACAGGAATCTGACCCTTGTAAGGGACCCTGACAAGTGCCTGTAGCTCCCAGGAGCAGACTGATTACTGATTTACAAAATCTCTAAACGAGAAGAGCTCTTGAAGTGATCCTGAAGCTGGGGCCAGATGCTAGGACTTAGTGCTGCATACTGCCAGGGATAGCAGAAACTGGTCTTAGAGGGGTTGGCAGGAGAATGGACTGCAGTGAAGAATTACGACTTTTCATTAAAAGCTTTAAGGGCTGCATGCTAGGCTTTACAATTACTGTTCATTTAGCTGCTCTCACCCTGTGCTGAGCGCCATGGGAAGCAGTTAGGACATGCTGGTGGTGAGCACTGGCATGTGAGAACAGCTCCTTGGTCTGTGTCATCTGGCAGCTGGTTGCAATGGCCTGGACACCAGGTGGGATAGCCACAATATGCCATCCACCCCACACGTCACTTCTGGTCCCCATCAGCTCTCTATCTCTGCATGTGGCTTTGGAAGGAGCCCTGGAGTGGCTGTTCCAGCTTTCCCACCCACTGATAATTTCCCATACCAGAGAGAGTCCAGCGAGGGAACTGCAGCCAGCTTCTGCTCCTTTCTTGACTCGTGGGTCAGGAAGAATTGTGTAAGAATGGGTAAGAGACGACAGGAGAGAGTGTCTGGCTTCCGGATGTTCTGAACTGTGAGGCTTGTGCAGTGCTGCATGAAGCTGCTGTAGCATGGGCCTGTGTACAAACACATCTCCAAACCCTCGTGTGGCTGCCCTCGGGGGGGGGGGGAGGAGGGAAGGGGGAAGTGTGTAGAGAAGAGGCAAGATGCCTGCTGCGGCACCACAGGGCAACGCGGCTGCAGGAGCTCTGGGTGCTCTGTGCAATGAAATCACTGCTATCCCTTAACCACAGTGTGTGTGTGGGGGGGGTGGCCGTCAGTCCTGTCCTTACTGCTCCCCAGCACCCGGTTGAGGCAGAAAAACACCAGATGATGACTGCCATTAAGAATTCGTAAACCCACGTCGTCGCGGCGATCCCGCGGCCGTTCCGCGCAAACGCACCGCTCGGCTCCGCCCTCCCGCGCCGCGGGCTCCGCGGTGCCGCTGTGCTGCGGTGCGGCCGCCAGGCGGCGCTACGTGCGGCTCAGGCTGCGCCGGGCTCGTGGCGCCCCCTGCCGGCAGCGCCGGGTTCCCGCCCGCCACAGCGCCTCAGGGCCGCGCGGCGCCGCGCCCCGGGGCGGCCGAGGAGGAGCGAGGTTTCCCCGCGGGATTACCCTCTCACCACAGGCTGCTGCTTATTCTCGGCGGCGATGCTCTGTTTGTACGGGTACCTGACACCAGCAGGCCGTCTGATGCATCTGTTCGCTTTAATTCGCTGTGTTTTACCTTGCTGTATTTTTTTAAAGCCGCTGCTCTCGTCACTGCTAATCCCTCCTGGCTGCACGCTCCCTCAGGGTGCGGTCGCCATTTGGCTGTACCAGGACGTGTGCTTTCACCTGTGCCTGTGAACTAACGGACCATCTCTCCCCCCTCCCCAGAGAATGACAGAGAACACAGCGTTCTTCAAATACGTCCTGAGGTCTTCCGTAAGAAAGCGCCAAACCTTTTCCTCAGTGGTCCTCTTCCTGTTGAAGCGATAGGCTTCAGATGCACCTTTTTCCTTCTGCTAGTTTATCTTTAAGCACTCACACTGACGTTATTGTACAGCTTTGTTCCAGCAGATACCGAGGAAAAACTTCAAACCGTTTTTTCAATTGAATTTTTTACCCCGTTCGAAGCCAAACCTCACTAGCAGCTTTCTGCGTTTGTCATGCTGGCAGACCAATGGCTCTGACAAAACACGATGGCTACAGATATTGAAGGTTATCCTGGGAAACGCTCCCGAGAGCCGTGCCTCGTGGGAAGCTGCATCTTACAGCAAACTCACGCATTTGTAATGGAGATATGTGTCTGTAATGTATCTCAAAACACACAGCTGCCCTATCACACTGAATCAGCATTCACCAGCACACCGTCACTTCTAGAACAGTTTCTAGAACTCCTGATGCAGTAAATGGAATAAAATGAAAAAAAAAGTGCCGAGCCAACTTTTCATAAATCTGGGCTAGTTTGAGCATACGGTTCCACTTAGCTATTAATTAACTTGTGATCCTCCTAGCAGGAGGCAGACCCTGGAAGACACACTGCACGCCTTCAGCTGGCACCAGAAGCGTGGCAATTTTGGCATGCTGTTACGAGACGATGTGGAGCCATTGCTGAGCGGTGGGGTTTGCTGGGCCTGTGCCGTTCAGGGCTCGGCGCAGAGGGCACTTTCCTTGCAGCTCTCAGATGTCGTGAAGGGGCACAGCAGCGTTTACCACGGAGCTGTGGTTTGCTCACAGCTTCAGGTCTGGGCTGTGCTTTCCCATCACTTCGTTCCCTCCTTGTGGTGCATCGTTTGCAAACGCACAACGTTCAGACTCAACAAAACCCCTCTCCAGCATTTCATCCTCTGTAAATGCGTTCTTTAAATTGAATAGACTAAATTATTTGTATCACTTTTAATTTTAATGCTATGTTTTTTGACCTTGAAGTAAATGTCACAGCAAAATTCATAATGGCAATATTGTCGGTAGGGGCTTTTTCCCGTAGGTTTTTTTCTGTGCTGGAGCGAGAATTTGCCGCGGACCAGTGGCCGCCGCGGTGAGCACCTTCCAACGGAGTCCGTTAAAGGAGCGTGGGCCGCGTCACCAAATGAACGGGAGCGGGGGGGGGGGGGACTTCCAGGAACGCAGCGCCGCCGCCAGGGGGCGGGCGAGCCCCGGCCGGGAACGGGCGGAGCGGGGACTGCGGGGCGCTGCCGCCGCGCGCGTGGCGGTGTCCCGGCCGCGGCTCCCCCGCTCAGCTGCGGGCAGAGCACACCTGGAGACGCGGCGGACCCGGCCGGGCCGTGAGGACGCTCCCGTCGCCAGATGTGCCCGTGGGGCCGGGCGTCCCCACATGTGTCCCCGCCCCTCCCGCCACGCCATTGGCCGCGCCGCGCCGAGCGCCTCTTCCTATTGGCCAGAGGCCGCGCGGCGGTGTCGACGACGGGCGTGCGGCGCCGGGGGCGTGTCCAGCCGCGCCCGGCACCCCCCCCCCCGCCTCCCTTCGTTCCCCCTCCCCCCTCCCCGCGGCCCGGCCCCATTTCCTACGCTGCCTCGGGCTGCGGCGCTGCTGCCGGGCGCCTCGGCGGGTCCTGGGCGCCGCGCGCCGCCGCCCACCGGCGTGGAGGAGGAGCAGCCGCCCCGGGGCCCGGAGCCACGCGGCGGGGCCATGGAGAGTCCCCCGCCGCGGGAGGAGGCGGCTGAGCCGCCTGGTGAGGCCTCGGAAGAGCCCGAGGGCGGCAGCCGGCGCTGGGGAGCGCAGCACGCCGGGGCCCGCGAGTTGGCCGAGCTGTACTCGCCAGGTGGGTGCGGCGGGGCCGGGGCTCGGGGGCTCTGTGGGGCGCCGCTCCCCTCAAGGCCCCACCGGGACGGACCGGGCCCCGCGGCCCACGCGTGGCGCTGAGTGGCGCGGCCCCGCCCGGCTCCTGGGCTCGGGCAAGCCCCGCCGTCTGCGCGCCCGGGCCGGAGCGCGCCGGTTGGAGGCGGCCCGGGTGCCGGGGCCGCGCGGCGCGGTGCTCGTGGCCGGGCGGGGCCGCGGGACGGCGCGGTGCAGCGGTGCCTTCGGGAGATCTTCGCGCGGGCTCCTCGTGGTGCTGAGATGCCCCGCGGTGCTCTCGCGCACCGCGCGGAGCCGCGCTCGGCCCACTGCGTTTGGTGCCGCGGTCCGATGTAGGGGCGCTCCTGCCGCGCTTCGAGCCCGACCTCGGGGACGTCGGGGCGGTGTCGGTGTGAAGCCGCCTTGCTTTCTGCGCCGCTGAGCCGCGGTTCTGCTGCTGGGGAAGCTTCAAGCTGGAATCTGCCCGGATGAGTGCTCCAGAGGAAGCCTTTCATCCAGGAGCAGATAAATGAGTTTGGTCGCTAAGCGAGCTGCCGACCGGGGCTTCCACGCAGCAATGTTTGGTAAACTGCTTTGAGGTGCCTAGCCGATCCAGAAGGTGAAGGAGGGAGAGCGGACTGAGGTTTTGCTCTGCTTTCATCTTCCCAAAGCTCGTTGTCCATCAGAGGCCAATGAAGGGACAGCGAAGCGTGCCGTCCTTCTAAGCTCCCAGTGTGAGCAGCACGAGGAGATGAAGGCTCACAAAGGGGCAGGTGTGTTGCAGCACTCCGTGCGGTGTACTCGCAGCTTCCAGCAGGTCAGCTTAGCGTTCAGGGCCTAAATGGAGGTGCTGCTTCTGCTTGCACAGAACCACGTTATGTTGAAAAACAAACACGTTCATGGGTCTGTCAGTTTTCTAGACTTTGATTTAGTAAATCTGTGCTTATTCCAGCTTGTATTGGTCACCTCAGACGTGCCAGGAAAGAAGAAGCTGTTGGAGGCAATTGATTTCTGTACTTTGTAGAAAAGCAGTCACCAACTTTTCCTGTTCCTTGTGCTCTCACTTATATGGAAAAGTTTTTCCTCCAAATCTACCTTGCAGTCCTTACCTGCAGTCAGGTGCTCCTGGAAGGCCTGTACAGCAGTGCGTGTCTGCCTAGCAGCAGTGTGTTGCAGTAATGTTTTAGATGTGCAAATTTTTCCTGTCATAACACAAATAATATATAAGCAGTGTCAGAATGTGTTTTGGCATAAGCATGTGATGCTGGGCTATTGAAGTCTTAATGACGCCGGTTACATACAACTGTGCAGAGTGAACGTGGCTCTCCAGTACTTCCTTTCTTTCTTTAAGTGCATCCCTATGTTTTCATGTGTGTTGAAATGCTAGTGCTTTTCAAACGTGAGCTCTTGGCACTGCTTCCTGTCCTTCAGCTGCTTGTTCTCCTGATCTGCCACCCAGTGCTGGACCTGGGGATCTGTAGGTGGGGGCGGCCCTGGGATCCCACACTCAGAGCAGCAGCAGCATTGGCACAGGCTGAACTAGTGGAACTCCCTGATGAGGAGCCTGGTGCTTCCCAGCAGATTGCTAATTGATCCATGAGGACCTACCCATTTACATCCTCTAATCAGGGTGTGGCTTTCTTGAACAGGAAGCAAGTGTTAATTAACTCTTACTTTCATTACCCCAGGGAGCTCTTTATAGAATCTCCCACGTTGGGACCTGATGCTATATTGAAATACGCTTGTTCTTGTGTCTTAATTTAATGTTAGGGCTGAGGCAGTTGTGCTGGGCCTGGAGGAGGTGAGGGCTGACGTGTCTGGGTGGCAGCCCAGATCTGCCTGTGGCAATTATGTATTAAAGTTTCTGATACTGTAATCCATACAGTCTCACTTTGAGCATTGCCTTCCTCGCAGCATCAGTGCCTTGTGAGAATCTAGCAGTGATTAGCAGCAGAAAGCCTCTCAGCTTGGAGGTTCAAAAGGTTACTGTAAGCTACTGTCTGTCTTTTTTTTTTGTGTTTTTTTTCTTGAGTTTCTTGTTTTTGAGGTTATTGTAGAAGTATTAAGTAGTACAGTTAGGTACAAGAGAGAATTTATGCCTGTATTTCTCTTTCCTATTCGGTCTCTTGCCATACCAGGGTGGCTGGGAGGTTATAGCTTTCTGCTAGGGAGCAGGAATGCAGCGATAAGGCTGCAGCTGTTGTGGGTTAAGTAAATAAGCCCAAGAAGCGTACTTGCAATGTTCAGAAAGCAGTTCTGGGGCCACTGACAAGCAGGATGATGTTTTTTCCTATTTATGAGGTCTGGGGCGGTGAGCGTTACAGCTCGTGAGGTGGCTTAACTGGGGCATCTGAGGCCAGACGTTTGTTCCCAGATTCAGCTGTATCTGCAGCACTTGAGTAAGTACAGAGCAGATCTGAAAAAAGATGTGATGAAGAAGAGTGTTATGCTGGAGACCACAGGGAGGAGTAAACCAATATGAACTGAAGTCCAGTTTTCTTTCTGTTACTTTGGGCATGGGCAGAGGAAGGGGTTAGCAGTGGCTCAGGGAAGGGGAATGTCACTTCACGAAATATGCATGCCTCCATGAATAAGTTTCTGTTTCACTTCCGTCAGACAAATAGAGCAAGTCATCTGGGCAGTAGAATAGTCTATCTGTATTTTTTCAGACTACAGTTTGTCCTCTTGGATAAAAGTAAAATGTGTTTTTGTTTTTTTCTTTCCAACAGGAAAGAGACTACAGGAGTGGATCTCTGTCATCTTATGCTTCTTTCTGATCTGTTTCAATTTTTACCACCTTCTGTTCTACTTGCAACTTGAACACACGCCCTCCATTATTGTCGGGATATGTAAGTAATAAGTGTTCACTGCCAAGCACAAGGCAGGACTGTCTCTTGTAATGCTGGAAACAAGCATGCAGTCTTTTACTCTTGACTTAGCATTGCTAAGAGAGAAGAAAAATGGCATATGTGTAATTGCCTTAGTTACAATGAAACTGATACCATCTGCAAAAGCTGCAGATTGAATGTGGAGGCCAACAAGATCAGTCATATCTTTGCCTCAGGTGTGCAGAAGTATTTAAGTTTGCTGCATCTTGGCAGTATGGAGCTAGTCTTTCTTGAGCGACCCTTCAAATATGGTTTGAGTTGCAAATACTTGGTTGTCTTGCAATGAACAGAGGGTTTTTGGTGTGATGGAAATGTTGTTGTTCATTGGTTCACGGCTGGTAAGTAGGTCCATTATTGCTTTGCTTGTTACTTGGAGTTCAGCAACCGAGTTGATCTTTGCAGGATCAGTAACTTGATTTAAGCAGCTTGCTGCTTTCTGGGTGGTTAAGGGTGGATAGTAGGGAGGAAGAATGTTTCTTCATCCAGGCATGGACTTTCAGAAATTATCAGGAATGCGATATTGGCTCTTCTGCCCTACTGAAGGAAAAACTTCTCTCAGAATAAGCTGACTATTACAAGGGTCTCTACAGCATTCACTAAACCATCCATAGTCTAAACATGCAAAACTTGTTTGCTGTTTAATGCTGAGAGCAAAAAAATATTGGTGTATTTAGTGTAATAATGTGGTAGCACAGAGACTTCCTAGAGAACAGTTGGAAGAGAGAGCAAGTGCTGTCTGTGGCTGGCTCCATCTGTTGGGTTGCCTGGACAGCTCCTGGCAGTTGAGTTATCCTCCTTTGTGTGAGAATGCTCTTGTGGCAGAGCTAGCTGTGCCTGTAATGTAACCCCACCAGTCTGCTGCCTGGTTGTACTTTGTGGATTGTACTTTGTGGACTGAAAGGCTTTAGAGATTCCATTGAAAGAGAAGGTGTGGGGAGCTAAACTGTGAGGCAGGCTCTGCAAACGTGTACTATGTTTGGATGGAAGGAAGCATGAGAAGAGGGAAGGATTAAGTTGGGAAGATTGGAAGCTAGCTCTGCAGCGCTTCTCTTTTGTTATCTTCTGGTAAACTTCTCATTTGTTATGAGGGAGGGAGGAGAAAGTAGTTAAACATTGCACTGGATGTCTTGCACACTTCTAGTGCATACCAAATGCTCTATTAATTTCTGGTTTTGGGTCTATGGTGTTTACATTTTTTTGAGTTGTCATTAATTGAAAAATATGTCAATCCATATAACTAGTTACAGGTGTATGGCTTCTGTGCTTTAGAATGAAAGCAGTTTGTTTCTTTTGTAAACTCTGCAAGGCTTTATGTTTTGGAAGAACAAACATGTTCAGCACAGTTGTGTATTCCTAATGATTTAAAAACCCCAGCAAATTCTAGAGTACGTGATAGGTGCTGTGAATTTTCGTCCAAGATGAGAAGCACTAGTGCCTTATGTCTGCTGAGAGATTGCTGTCTTTTCCTCAGCAGTGTCCCCCCACTACGAACTGTACCAGCTCCCTTCCTGCTGTCAGCCAGCAAGGTAGCAGCACTGGAAGGAGTGAGGAAGAACTGGGCATGAGAGCTGCTCCACCACGATGAGAGCAGATACAGGAGAGAGTCAGTAATGATTGCTAACCTGGGGTGTGATCTGTTTGCAACTGGCTTTCATCTCAATATTGATAAAAGCTTAAGTTCTCTGATATCCTGGTTACTGGTTTAACTGATAAAGCAACCAATTCACTGATAATGTTATTTAAGTAGTAGTGAATGATTAAAGTGGCAGAATCTGGATTCTGTGCAAATAGAGTAGTAAGGAAATAACTGGTAGCATGCACAAAAACGAGCGCAATAAAATAATAAGGACCATGTGTTATCTTATTTTTGCTGTCAATACATTATTTATTCAGGTGAAGTGTGGATAGTATCTGATTCACAGCGATAATTAGTTTTTTATCAAGTTCTGTAAAACCCATCTGCCTAGATATGATATGCAGTACAATGGGAAAGGAAAGGGAAGGTGGTCCCAGACATTGCCTAACGTGTTCCTGTCCAGAGCTTTCTTGACACTTAGATGAGAATGTTGACCTTTGAGTTGAGCTCATGGAACAAAGGTTCTGCTAATAAAGACATCTGAAGTAGCTGTGTGCTGAGTTCACATCAGGTCTTTGTCTTTGAAAATTACAGCAATGGGAGAAACCTCGAAGTGATCGGCTTCCCATGGGCTGGATCTGATACACTGCCGTGGCCACTGGGAAGGTTGTTGGATGCCCTGTGTGCTCTTACGTAAATACGTCCTTTCTTTAAAAAAGCGAGCAGAAAAACAGGGAGTGGTTTGAACTTTCTACATAGTTTTACCTAATTCAGGCTGTGTCTACAATCAAAGGCTGTGGCTTAGCCTTTTTTTTTTTTAATGCCTTTAAAAGCACACAACTGCAATGTGGGTTACACTGTAAATAATCTAGAAATTTGTGAGGCAGATGGTCTGATCCTTCCACTGTCCGAGAGCACTTACTCCTGTCCTGGGACAGGCAGTCTTCCTGGAGATGCTCACACGGCACGCGGTGCGTTGCTGTGCTGGCTCACCTGCTGGGCCTCATGCTGCTGAGTGCCAGGAAGCAGGCAGGAACTTCATGGTGCTGTTTCAGAGCAGCTTTTGCGCTGTTCAGTGCTGACTAAAGCTTGTCTTGAAGAACATGAGGAAGAACAGTGATTCTCTTGTGTTATACTCTGCTTTAGCTGGTGTGGGACAGCTCCCTTCTCCGTGAGGTCAAAAGAAGAGCATAGGCAGGGGCTGGATGTCTTTTCTTGTCTGTTAAATCCAGTTGTGCTCTGTTCTGAATGTCTTTACCTGCTGATGATCTATGAAATTTACTCTCTTCATGCACACTGACAGTAGTGTAAGTTTGGATTCAGTATTGTTTGCACGTGTGCACAGATAACCTCTGGTAGGTGGTTAGGAAGGCTGACTGCAGAGGAGGGTTTACTATCCCCATTTTTCCAGATGCAGCTGAACTGTTGTCCCCCAGAGTGGGATATCGTTGTAGCAGAATGGCCTCTGCCACTTTCTTGAAGCTGAGTAATTCCAGGGGACAAGGCTGGCTTATGTGTTACTTGTGTGGTAAGCAGAAGAACCTACCAGAACCAATGAGATTAAGCTTGAAAGCTCTCGTGCCTTCAGACAAGTTTGTGTTGTCTAACATAATTCAATATACATCAGATGCATCTATAGGCACTCCATTAATAGCGATTAGATGCAGTGCCTCTTCCCAGTGTGGACTGTAAAAACTGCTGTATGGATTCCGGTTCTTTTTTTCCCCTCTTCATGCATTTCTGTAGGGTTTAAAAGCCTTTTTGCCACATGGGTTGACTTGAATTTTGTCCGCTGTCATGTTATGTTCTTAATGGATAGCCTTAGAAATTAATTACTTTTGTGTCACCTGTTCTTTTGCATAAAAGTGCACCACGTGTGCTGATATCTTTAGTAACAGGAAGAAATCACCCAGTTCATTTTCAAACTAGAAACCTTTTTCTTTCAAGCTTTAGTGTCTCTGCTGCAAGGCTGTGCCATGGTCAGCAGCACTGCAGAGCCGGATGATGAGAGTGTGATGCATGAAAGCTCTGCCATGCGTTGCAGCAAAACCACTTTGATGCCACCGGTACTCCATGGTGTGGGCTGCTTTGCATGTGTGTCAGCTGCTGCAGTTCCTGCTGCCTTACAGCAAGAGGCAGAAGCTTCTAATGTGCCTCAGTCGTGTTTTGGATTTACTTTGTATGTTATAATGAATCACTGCTTGAAATTTTGATTAAAACAGTCTGAAGTTAGAGCACGGAAGTTTCCATTAAGAAAGGAAAGTTCTCCTTTGAGTGCTGGCCCTAATAAGCCACACTTGCCACCTCCATATCACCCCCCCTTCCCCCACAGTAACTGCAGCTGTTTTACATCTTAAACTGTATTCTCTTTAGAAGGCCGAGACCCCAGTTGTTGTCGTGGAAGAGGCAAAACTTTTGGTAGACATCTTCTTGTGCTTCCTGCTGCCCTGTATGACTTGCCTATCTCTTACTTCATGTATTAACATGCCATGCTGCATGCAGCTGCTGCTCAAAGTGGATTAGTTCAGGAGCTGCAGTTCCTGCTCCAGAGGACCCTGGAGGCTGTGGAAGTAGCATTTCAGCATAGATGCTGGCTGTGCTTAGGCAGCTGCTTGTGACATCAGCTGTGTGTGTTTGGATTAAGAGATGAGCTCCCCACACATGCAAGCTGCCCTCTGGCAGGACAGCTGTGGGTGATCCCTCGAGGGAGGGGTGAGCCTGACTCCCTGCCCAATGCTGCTGGCAGCGGGGGGAAGCTGGTGGCATGGCTCCAGCTGTGCTTCCCTGCTTGCTTGTGGGCTTATTGGATCTGCTATTGCTCTTTATGTCAGCAGCAGGGACTGAAAGACAAGGAAAGCTCAGTTTGCTCCCTGAGCTGTCAGGGGCTTTCTTAAAGTTGCAGGGGACTTTGGCTGGAGGATTTAACAGTGTGGGTCTTAGTGCCCTGGTTCACCCAGAACGGTGCCGCCTTCACTTCAGAGTACCCAACAGTGCTGGAGGGCTGCCCCAGTAAAGACATGCCCTAATTGCTTTCTTTCTAAAAATGTATTACTAAAGAGGAACCCGCAATGGCACTTCTCGTTTAAGAAGCTGAGATTGTCAGAATTTTGCTGTTTAAGCATGCCACATGTTCCACAAACTCTCTGTCAGCTGGAGAAATGGTAGAAATAGCCTACTTAGGCTAACATGCTGATGTTGAAGACATGACAGGGACTGCCAAATTTTATTTTCAAGTTTATTGGGTAGTGATCCTCAGCCAAGGCACACCTTTGTGAGATGAACGTTTGCCTTAGGTTGTCCAGATGCTTGCCTCCAGGACAGAAAGCATCCTGGTTCCTTGGGGATCTCCCTCTCCTGGTATCTTCTGGCAGTGTCACAAGCTGTGTGGTTTGTGCCCTGGAGATATAAAAAAATCCAGATCTTTCTTTTATTTCGTAGCTCAACCATTCTCTCCTTACTTGCACTGTGAGCTCTTCTGACTTTCTCAGTTGGACTTCACCAGAATTATTAACTCTTCCCTGCTTGCTCTTAAGCTGTTGTGCTTTGTACCTGCTCTGGGGTTATGTTCTTAGTGTTGCAGCTTGCCATAGCATCACAGCCCTGCCTGCTCTGGGCTACAACTGACTGCACCAAAGTAAAGCTGTTGAGAATGGGATGTAGATGACTGAGTCATTTTATTTTTATAAGCATAGAAGCAGCAAACAACCAATACCTCAGTATTTTGATTTCTGAACAGCACAGAGTTGTGATGTTGGCTAAACTTCCCTGCCTCTCAGTGCTATAACACAGAGGTCTTAAAATTGTTCATTAAATGTGATGTTATGTAATAATATCAATCAAGGAGAAGTCTTTTTTTTTATTGCAGACACGCAGTGTAGCTCGAACTGTTGCATGCAGTACCTGGAACATGCAGCTCTCTGACTTCCTTCTGCTGGGAACTGTGGGGCTGCAGGAAGTTGTACGTGGCTTTCTCAGAAGGGAAAGCTCTAGGTGTAGGCTCCTCTGGTACTTGAGGAGCAGTGAGAGCTCTTCTGTGGCCCACCCTCCTGTGTGTTACTTGGTGCCCTAGCAGACCACAACAGGAGCAGAACTGCCATCACTCAACTACTGCCTGTGTCAGCCCTTGCCCTGTGTCCATGAGTGATGTGGTGCCCTGCATGTTCCCTGGCACGTCCCTGGTGCTGGTGAGCACTTCCTTCCTCAGCAGTGCCCCACAGGTTTCTGTGAAGGGTCTCAGCTAGGAGAGATCAGCTGCTCTCAGTCTGATGGATCAGTCATGCTCCTTCAGTCTGAAATGTCTGTAGCTGGCTGAAGTGCACTTGTACACCTTCATTCTTTCCATGCGAGACCTTTTTCTAATCCCCTGATTCAGCAGTCTGCTTGTACAACAAAAAAACCGTGCTGCTTTGAGCAAGCTCTGCAGCTAGCTTCTCCGCTGCAGCACCATACCTCCCGGTGCTCTCAGCATGCTTACTCCCTCCGCAGATGCAAACCCAAGATAGGCTTGACAGTGGGAGTAAAGAAATTAATGTGTACAGAGCAGTGTTTTTCTAATGCTTTATGCACTTGTAATGGTGTGTAAATCCGCTGGGTGAAGTCTATAGTGTATGCTGCTGTAGTATCCTGCATTTCTGACCTTGCAGTTAAATCTTAAATAATGCTCAGCGTTGTTGGGCTGTCCTTCCTTGCCCTTCCAGCCTTGATGACAGAGCAACAAGATCAATTCCACATGAGGGAAGTAACTGAACACCCGTGCCTTGGTTTTCCCAAGGCACACCTTGGTTTTTTATATCTGGGGGACAGTGCCAAGTGTATGAGAACATTCAGATTAACTCTTCAGTGTGTGATACGCCTTCTGAGTCTGCAGGCAGGATACAAGTGTAACCTATGGTACTGTGTTGTGGTTTTTTTTTCTCTTCCTCCAACTCTTTATACTCTGCTTCTGCACTGTGGCTGAGATGTACCTTGTGGTAGTTAGATTTTTCAGACTGCTGTATTGTAATTCACTGCTTCAGACACCCTTCATTCTTTCAGCTTTCTATCATTTGGCGTCAATATGACGTATGAGCTGTAAGTTGAGCAGTCAGTATTCTGCCTCTGTTTTAGTTGTTCTTCCTGCTGTTATTGCATGCTCTGAGAATGCAGTGTGCTAGAGGCACTGGGGGTTAATGGGGTAATTAAATCAGCAAGAGTGGTATTCACTTGTTGAAAAGTGGAGTGCTGTTTGGATATCTTCCCCCTGAATCAAAGCTATTTGCTATTTCATTTGCTAGATGCAGATCCCAAAGCCATTGTGGTGCTGATGTCTCACTGTAGCTTCACTGTAGCTCTTGTTTTCTCCCTTTTTGTAATAAATGGGAGGGGGACAGAAGGAATGTAGAGGTGAAGGATAAGCTCAATGAAATGCAACCATGAGAAGGCTGTACAAGAAACACGCCAGATATACATCTGGTGTATATCTGCATGTACTGGAGGAAAATGCCATGCCCTGAAGCTTAAGAGCACTTGATCAATAGTAACAGAACAGTCTGGTCCTCTTTCATGTTCTAATAAACAAAAACCTGTTCTTTAGCAATCCTGACTGTGTCGAAAGAACTTAATGGAATGGACTTTTGAGGCAGCTGACCAAATTGCCCTGGTGGGGGTAAAATCAGGTGAGATCCAGGTCATGGCTGGTGTAAGTTGTATGACTTACAGGGAGGTGCACATTGGTTGTTTTTAATTCCTGGCATATCTCCTGCCAGCCTGTGTCACTGATGCTTTGAGTTTATAAAAGGGAGAAGGAGTAACAGGATGCCTTGGAGCTAAAGCGAGAGGAACCGGTGTACCAATGCTTTTAACTTTTGATTTGAATTACAAGTGAGTTGGAATTGCTTTGCCTAAGTTCTGGCAGGCAGAGGTGCACTGGCTTACCACAGAAAGCTTCAATCTCTGATGGAAAAGCTGTGTTTGAGGGAGGTTTTGAAACAGAAATAAATGCTGGCTAGTGGAGGAGAAAGCCAGGAGTTCTGCTGTCTTCCCAGGCTTCTGAAGAAGAGCTGATGCTGCAGTTAAGTCTCCTGCATTATGAGTGCTTTTGCAGTGCCTGTAGCAATGCAGGTGATACAGTTGCAGAGTTGTTTGACTTTCATCAGTCAACAGTTTGTACCACAGAGTGATTTCCTCATTGATGCTCACATGGAATCTTGGAGTTCTGTGTTCTTTTCCTGAAGGTATTAGAGACTAAGGGAGAAGAGGAAGAGTCTGCCAGTAGTACCATCTTTTGGAGTAGCTTCAGCAGTTATTGTTTTAGCAAGTAATCTGTTAAACGCTGTGAAAGAAGAAAGGTGGGTAGATCCAGGGAGAGGGTGCATTTAAAATTATTGAAATGACACGGTTTAAATTTATTAATCCTTTCTGTGCCAGCAATTGGGAAGATAAACAAGCTCTTCTATAGAAGATGATCAGACACAAATTTCAATGTTTATAGTGAAAAACTGTCCACATGATACCTCATTAACCATTCTTCCTAGTTACTTAGGTGTATTCAGGTTGGGTAGATGTTGCTGTAGACATCGAAGTTAGAAGTAGATAAGCAAATAAATCTGTGGATGTATCAGTAAAAAAAGGCTTTTGCATATCTAACTGTATGTCTCTCTTCATTCAAGTTGCAGGAGTAATTACAGCAGACTTTCTATCAGGATTATTTCACTGGGGAGCAGACACCTGGGGATCTGTGGAGCTACCCATCATTGGAAAGGTTTGAGATTCTCATCCTTAAACTTGAAAAAAATTAATGAAATCCTATTCTGAAACACTTCCAGTATTCTTAGCTGTGTTGGACAGGCACCTTTCTTGCAGTCTTGCAAGCATTACCAACTCCTCAGCTTTGTGCTCAACTCAAGACATTGCTGGTGTGGTGCTCCAAGCACCATGTTTCCATGTCATCTAAGTGACACATGCAAGGTGATGCTGTTTTTTTTTTTATCACCGTGATTAGCTGTGTGCACAGTTCTGCAATACTTGTGTACACAGTCCCAAGTGGCAGTGAAATAGCTTGTGGCACACAAGTGTAGAAACCTGACTAGACTTGAATAGAGCTTCCACAAGGCCAGTAAATTCACAGAAGTTCAGAATGTACCTGTCCTGCTTCATCAAGAGTCCTGTTCCTGTAGTGGCACTCTTTAGAAGTTCTATAGAAAATATGAAGGTCTAGTAAAAGGTTTTTCTACTTGGTGCCCCTGACTGCTATTGTAAATGGGGTATTATACATATGCAGCTATAAATGCCAAATGCTTAGAGGAAAGTGTACTAACATAATAAACACTAATCTGTTTTTTAAAATAACTTCTTCATAACTACCACTAATTATTCCTCACAGTATAATATTAGGATGTTCTCCTTTTTAAAAATAAAAGACATACGGGATATTCCTTGCAGTTATCCAGAAATAAGAGAACCAATTCAGTAAGCCTGTTGATTTTAGACTGAATCTATTGAAGGCAAACAAAATTTAGTAGTCCTTTAGTACCTGTATCTGTGGAACATAGGTCAAGGAAAAAAAAAAGTGCTGCAGGAAACTGTGCACTAAACAAACCAGAGAGTTCACAGTGATCAGATGCTGTTGCATAAGCTATACGTGATGTGTGTGTTGAAGGCAAATAACTATCCTTGTTTTACTGCCCCTCTCCTACTTACTACATTTGTGCTGTCTCTTCTCTGAGACTGTATATTCAGATGCCATTTCTGGTTTTTCTTTTTTTCTCTTCATGATAAATCTGGGGACATTGTGTCATGTTTCCTCAACTTGTTTTCTCAGGCTTTCATCAGACCCTTTAGAGAACACCATATTGACCCTACAGCAATTACCAGGCATGATTTCATAGAGACCAACGGAGACAACTGCTTTATGACATTGGTCCCATTGGCAAACATGGCATACAAATTTGTTTCCTTTTCCCCAGGTAAGCTGTTAGCCATGACTTTATGTGGTTTTGGCATTTTTATTGATGAGGATAGAAGAAATCAAAGAATGTGAGGCAACAAATAATTGCTGTTAAAAACAGTATCCTCCCTAGAGGAGGAGGGGAGGGAAACTTTTTTTTTTTCCTTGAAGGAGAAGCAAATATTCTTCTCTAGCCCAGCAACACATCTCTGAGGAATCTTCTAAGGAAATGTTAGAAGTAAGCTCCTCCTACAAGAGGGAATCAAACTATGCAAGAAAACTCATTGCTCTAAACCATATAAAAATGTTTCATCTGTGTATAGAAGTACTTCAATTGAATGCTAAACAAGCCAGAGTTAAAGATTAATTTGATTTTTTATCAATAAAAATTCATGGCTTAACTTCCTGTTTACCACAACTTGACGCATCCCAGTCTTTCCTGTGACATTCTGAAACCATTTATGGCTCACTGGTTCTTGTGACACTTGATGAAGCAACTTTTTTGAGACCCTTGTTAGTTCCTGCAGTATCAGTCAGGTCTGGCTGAGCAAGACCACTCTTTCCTAGTAGAAATCTACCTTTTTATGAAAAAACTGTTTAAAGATACAAATGTTGTTTTGCAGAAGCATTATATGAAACATGTCCTTGGGAGTGCTATGTCTTTGCCCTTATCATCTTCATAACCATGACGAACCAGATCCACAAGTGGTCTCACACGTACTTTGGTCTTCCACGCTGGGTCATCTTTCTACAGGACTGGCATGTTATCCTGCCTCGGAAACATCACAGGATTCACCACGTGTCTCCACATGAAACATACTTCTGCATTACAACAGGTACTGTCATCTGGCTCATACTGCAAAGTACTGGGGTTTTTTGTAGTCTTGTATAATTTGCCTGGCAAGATGTAATATAGTGACAATCTATTAAATACAGAAAAAGGCTTGTTGAAGCTGACTGTGCAGTAGCTGTTATTGTTACATTAAAAAAAAAAAAGTAAAATTCATGTTTGGCTAAAAGATAACTTTCAGTGAGGTAGGCAGTCTTATTGAGATCTAATTGCACAATATCTTGGGAACCTCCTCCTAGCAATGCATTTTGCTCACTGAACTGCTAAAGCTGCTGGTACTTCGTAACAGAAAGAGCATCATTTCATATGCATGTGCAGCTTGCCTTGAATTTTCATTTCTAAAGCAAAGCTTCTGGATTTTCATCATTTATTCTTTCTCATTTGAGGCAGTGGAGGGAACAGACTGGCTGTAGGTTCTTATGTCTATATTCAGTATTATGCCTCCTGTAGAGACTGGTGTATTTGCTCACCAGTGTTGCACAGTTCTGAACAAGCTACCAAATTAATGAGATGATTGGAAAGAAGCTATTGTTCTTAATTCTGTCTTCGGCTTTGATAATCAGTTTTGTCAGTTTTGAAATCTCTACCAGGAAATAAATCTAGTTCTCATGACCAGAATTAGAATTTACAAGTAATAAACCTGACTTCACAGGTGATTGCAAAAATCTTGGCACTGTATGTGTTCGTTCAGTCCCACCGTATCCTGAAGTGATACAGTAAACACTGAAAGTTGGAACTGGACTGTTCAGTGTTCTTGAGCTAGTTGCTTCTGTGTTCTTATTAAAAATTTATGAAAAAAAGTCCTTTATGTAAGTGCTCATACCGCACTAACCTGATGTGAGGGAGTGTGATAGATTGCATATTTGCTTTTTTTTTTTCCATTGGAGTAGTGTTTCTGTAGCCATAATTCTTTTTCTTCTAGGGCAAGAATGATGGAAAGGACAGGAATAAGCCATCAAAGTGCTATTTAAACTGAACCTTTACTGTGTAAAATACGACTAGTTACTGCAATGCACTTATTAGTTAACAAGTGCAGAGCACATTTAAAAGAAGACAACCACGTCCAAGCGGTATACTTGCTTTCAGAGCTGACCTATGCACATAAAGGTCTGCCACTGTACCATTCCCAGGAGAGGTGTCAGGTAATAGAGCTTTCTGGTTCCCAGTGTTAAAGCCTCAGACTGACTGCTGTTTTTGGACACCAGGAAGGAGGAGTCCATTCCTTGAATGGCAATGGCTGTGTTAATGGGAATCACATGGACTGACTTCCTGAAAGGCATCAGTATAGAGTGAGTTGATTGGGGCTGTGGTATCACAGGTGAGCAAGGACAGGTCACATCCAACCAGAGGAGCTAACCAAAAACAGCATGTTTTGATTAGATCATTAAAGCTGGAAGGGAATAGCTGTTTGGAAACACAATACTTTGGCAGTGAGTATCCTGAATGTTCTTTCATTTTAGTATTTCTGTCCCATAATACATACACATGTAGTCTAGGGTATCACCAGGAAGACATTTGCATTCCATCTGCTGGCAGTGTTGCTGGTGTACAAGTGTTACTTGGATCTGGCAAAGCTGACCCAGAGGCAGCTCTTCCATGTTCCAGTCTTGCTTACGCTGTCCTGCACTTCTTCTGTTTCTTTCCTCGAGCAGAACTGCTGCTAGCTCACTGTTCCCGTTGTTGTAACAACTTCTTCATTCTACCTTTCATTTGCTGTTGTTTTCTTTTGTTTTCCTTTTTCCAGAAATATACATCAAGTAATTTATAGCGTATCTACAGAATAGCTCCCTAAGTGTGGGATAACTTTTTTTCTTCCACTTAGGTTGGCTGAACTATCCATTAGAGAAGATTGGATTCTGGAGGTGTTTGGAGAACATGATCCAAGGACTTACTGGGGAGAAGCCAAGAGCAGATGACATGAAATGGGCTCAGAAAATTAAATAACTTTTGCCAGCTGTCTGCAGTCCTTACCTTTGTTGCCAATTGTTGTTTTTTTTTAAAGAAGCCATCAGCCAAACTCAAGACCTGCAAAGAAATAACAGACTCTAAAGCACAAACTAAGAAGTGCTAACAGACTGTAATTTAAAGAACTAATTCTTAAAACAATACTTGAAGATGATTACTCTTACTGAGCACCTTTTGTTTAGCCATGTCGCTTACATCTTAGAAAGTACATCACTGTATTTTGTAAAGCTGTCAGGCAAGCCAGAAGGCAGGACAGTTACTTCATTGGTACGTGGTGGCTTTGTAAACGTGTTGTATCAACATTATTTAACACTTCAAAAATAGCTTGTTGCCTAAGACCTCTGGGGGGAATGGTGACAACAGTTTGTCACTTCATGTTCAAGTCCAAATAACACTGCATGAAAACAGTGTGTCGAAGTACTGGAAGCCTATAAAATCATCACTGTTCAATGCACTGTTCGTTTGGTAAAGCTCCATCTTTGCTATCTCGTTAAATCTAACTGATGTAATGTGGAACAGAACTTTGAGAATCCCACTTCACTGGTGGGTCATGAATCCTCAAGTGTCTTCAGTTTCCCTTAACATAAAATTGTTCTACTCTCTATGTGGAATTGATCAAACCATTTCTTTATAAGCCTTCAGTTGTACCTTAACAACTGCCTGAGGAGAGGGAGGGCACAGCACATGCTTGCATTTGTTTGTGTGAAGTGCTCACTGATGAGCCTTCTATTAAATGTTTCCTACCCTTACCATAAATGTTTGAAATAGTTATAGCATTGGGCACATTGCAAATAGCTGTATTCAAGAGCTCAAGGTATCAAACTTGTAATGTTAGAAGGGAAACATCAATGACAGATGTTTGTTTGTTTTTTTAAGGTGCTTGCTTGTTTCTGTAAATAATATAAGGCCTTAATCTCTTCTGGTGTAACGGAATAATATTTTAATGTCATGTTTGAATGTATATAATATATTTATAACAGAGCAATTGGATAATACTAATCACATTTGTTAAGTTGTGTTGCTATTCTTCATTCATGCATTCTCAGTGTTTAGTCCAGACGCTTGATCACTTAGCTATAAAACGTGATTCCAAGCACCTGAGTATTTTGCAGCAGCCTGTTAAGTCTTGTTTAGGTTGAAGTGGTTCACTTGTTCTTCAGCTTTGTAGGAGCTCAGCACTGCATTGCACCAGACTTCAGCACCTTGCTGGAAGTGCAATTAACTGTAATGGCATTGGATGCTAAGGATGAGGTTGGGGGGGAGGGGGAAATCCCTTAGCACATTAAGTGTTCACATCAAACAGGCACTGAATGAATGCAATTTGCTTCTTGTTTCATTCTCTTCTAAATGAAATCTTACTGAAGGTCAAACCAAAGACTTCACTAGTTGTGAACTGCATTGAGTTTATACTGTACTTTCCTGAAGTGCATGGTAAAGAGCTTTCAAGTCATAGTTCAGACTAACCTTGATTTCACTGTGTGTGTTTAAGATTTTAAATGCCAGTTTTCAATGATGACACGTTGAAGGGTTGGGACTTGACAACTCTCCTTCAGTAGGAACTGCTGGATGCTGAAGTCTGAGCTGGCTTCTACAAAAACAAAGTCACAGTTGGTACTTTGGTTTCCAAGTGTTTGATATACTTAAATGATTGAGACTCTCACTGACAATATTTTACTATTATAAAATAGTCAGTTGTCATAGTCAGTGTTGGGCTCTCCGTGTTGCTTTGGCAGTAAAGAGTACTTTAGTAAGCATTTAGTTGAAACTGAGGAAGAGGGACAAGAATTCCTTTTATACTGCTATTGAGGAATGAT
The DNA here is from genome assembly GCF_038088225.1 of Cyrtonyx montezumae. Taxonomy (NCBI): domain Eukaryota; kingdom Metazoa; phylum Chordata; class Aves; order Galliformes; family Odontophoridae; genus Cyrtonyx; species Cyrtonyx montezumae. The sequence continues at coordinate 13,957,033 of NW_027072100.1, forward strand.
TTTGTGTTGCTCTTGTTGAAAAAAGCAGCTCTTACCCAAGCTCTCCAACACAAGCTGTGGTGAAGAAGGCCATACATAGGAATATGTGGTGCTGGGGAGAGCAGCCAGAGTCTGCCAGCTTGGTGAGGGGAGGTTGTTACAGGCTGTTAATTAATGCTAATTCTCTCCAATCCAGGCATTTATGAAGCTTTTTTCTGGGCCGAATCTGTTGGATCCAAGCAGTTCCTAGAACAAGTAGCGATAAGACTAGTTCTGATTTCCAGGTAGACTGTTGTGTATTGCAGACTGATAAGTGAATATAAATTATTTTGGGAAGACTGGTAGGTTCCCCTACTGGGCATGTTGATGTCATGATCATTACTCTGAATCAGTTCAGTTAGATCCAGTAACATTCATGAGTTGTGGCTAAAACTTACTTTAAATTTCTTTGGTGTAACAGGTATGACAGAAGTTGAACTAAAACGTGATGAATACTGCTGTGGTGGGGATGCAAATTATCGTGTGTCCAGAACCAAGAATGCTTCACCCTCTTCTCCCCTTCCAGTGTGCAAGTTCCTACAATTCTAGGAGTGTAGAGTACAAAGCTGTGAGTACAAAGAGCAGTAATGGTTACTTCTCGCATCTTGATGAAAATCTAAATTCATGTCTCCTTTTGTCCTGAGGCTCCTGTAGTCCATATTCTAACAGCTCTGTAGTCCTTGGCTTTCTCTCTGTCCTGTCCTCCTCCCTTCCCTTCTGCTTAGCTCACTGGAGTTGAGTAAAGCAGTGTCCTTAGCAGAGTGTTAATGAATGCTGGCTTGGTTCTGGTCTTCCCGCTGGAGTCCAGGAGCTCCTTCACCTATTTAAAGCAGTGGATGTTTCTGTCAAATCTGTGTGTCAATTCTGGAGCAAAAAGCTACATGGATCCTTCTCAACAGATGTAAATCTGGCTTAAGATGAATTTGCCTTAAGTTGATTAGGAACAGATTAGAGCTAAAACAGAAAAAGCCCCTTTTAAACTCCAGTGAGGGCCTGTGCTTCAATGTGGCTGACTTGCGGAGGCTGCTTGGTTTCAATCTGTCACTCCTCAGAAAGATGTAAATAGCCCTCTGCTCCCTGGATCTCTCCAGGACAGTGGCAGGCTGATGGCCTCCCCAGCTTCATGACCGTAGCAGCATGCTGCTCATGGCACTGCAAGGACCGAGCAGGAGCATGTTCTTCATGTTTGCATCTCTAGTGCTCCAGAGCAAACCTACAAGCACAGTCGCTTGGGGCCTTGTCTGCAAGGGCAAGCGTTGCGCTTCCCTTTGCTCCCTCTAGTGCCTCCAGCAGCCGCAGCCCGGATAAATGCTGCCTCAATTCCTGCTTGGAACAGGTCCATAGTAGGAGGTTTGAGCTGACACAGGGTGTCTGTACCTGTTGACCCCTCCTGTAATTGGCACAGAGGGGACAAGGCTGCAGCAGCGGGGTTGCACTGACTCCCATCTTGCCCAGAATTACAGCAGTTCCAAGGGGAGCACCTGGCATCGGTGCCCCCAGCTCCAGGTCAGGTTTGCTGAGCTCTCATGCCACCTAGCTTCTGCCCTGCTCGCTTCTACTGCTGCTGTCAGCCTCATCCAAAATGCAACGTTAGGATTAAGCTGTAGTCTAACCAGCGAGACCGGTGTTGCTATTTTTAAAGTAGTATCAATGGATGACTGGTAGAAACGGTACCGTGGCTGTTTGCTGCTGAGAGCTCTGCACTTTGAGGTTGGTTTAACTGGGTAGGGGTGTGAATGACAGCCATGAGCCTCTAAATCTTTTACTCCATAATAATTTCTGTGAAATTTCCGTACTATGTCTCAGGACAAAATTTAAGGAATAAGTAGTGCAAGACAGAGCAGAATTCATTTCCTTCCAGGTTTCTTTGTTCTTAACTGTATTGACTGGAGAGAGGCAAGGGAAAAAGGGAGCTGAAGGAGCAGAGCGCTCTAGGTCCCCCTGCGGTCTGCTCGTCTGGCCACGCCTTTCCAGATTGCTGACGTGCGCAGCGTGCTGCTGCCGGCTCACCCCTCCGTCCCCGCGGGCTCCGCGTGAGCGCTCCCAGCGGCGCGGCGCTCTCTGCTCCTGCAGCAGCGGTTGTCCTCAGTGTTTCATGGCGACAAGAAAAAGGCAGCAAATGAAATGACTGTTACAGCACTCTGGTATTTTCGTTAACTGAAAATGTAACGGTTAGACCTTTGGGAAGCAAATACATAAACACCACCAGATTATTACCAAGTGACTGTGGATAATTTGAGAACATTAGGAGCCAAACGCTGCTTGTGTTCTGGCCGTAATGAACGTGGTTTGGCAATTATTAATTGCATTGGAGTTTTATAGCATGTTGAACGCTTGAAAGTGTGCCCGTGCTTCCGGCGTCCCTGGAGGAGCTATGGCTCTGCCTTCCCCGAGGCAAGCCGGCTGCCGAGCTGTGGGTGCGCACAGGGCTCGGGCAGCCCCTGCCAAATAGACAACGAGGCGAAGCTCGCGCGCGCCCGCCCGCGCCGTAAACCCGGGACGCGCCCCGCGTGCACCACGGCGCTCGCCGCCGCCGCCTCGCCTTAAACGCGCGCGCCCGCCCGCAACGCGAGGCCTCACTTCCCGCGTTGCGGTGACGCGGCCGCAGGGGGCGGGGCTCTGGCGGCAGCGGCGCAAGATGGCGGCCACCACGGGTGCGGGTGAGCGGGCGGCGGGGCCGGGCCGGGGGTGTCGGGCGGAGCCGCCCCTCGCCGGGCAGCAGAGCCGGGCCGGAAGGCGGTCGACGGAGGGGCGAGGGCTGCGGCGAAGAGAAGGGTGGGAGGGGGCGGCAGCGGGGGCCGGACCGAGGGGCGCGGCGCTGAGCCCGGCCAGGGGCTGGCGGGGGCCGGGTTCGTCTCCTTCCCCTTCACCGGGGCCGCCCCGTGGCTGCGAGGCGTCGCGGCGGAAGCCCGGCGGAGGTGGGCCGGGGGGGCCGAGGGGTGCGTCCGGGCGTGACTCGGGGGGGTGGAGAGAGCGGCGGAGGCCCCGCCGCCCCCCCGGCCCGCTGGGGGGTCCCGGCCCCCGGGCGGAACGCGGCGCTCTCGCAGCGCTGGGCGGCGGCTGTCGGGGGGTCGAGGCCCGAGGGTGCCGCTTCCGAAGGGCTCAGGAAGTTGATGCTGGTTTCCTGCCTCGTTGTGCACCTGCTATGAATGGTTAAACGGCCGCCGCCTGGTTATCGTTGACACGTTAAACTAAATGGCCGTAACCGGACCTCTTTGTATCTTTTTTGCTGATCCCTTCTGGCTAACCTCTGCCGACCAAATAACATGGTTTCGTTCCTGTTTGCCAGTCTCACCCACCTGCTCGTAACCAGTGCCCAGTGTGCTTTAGCAGCACTGAGCTCGGATTGCATCCTCTGATGGTAAATGTGGGATCGTCCAAGGGCTGCACCGTGAGGTACAGCAGAAGTTACCGGAGACATTTTCCCTACAGATAGGTTCTGCTGGTGGCTTTCCAGCCTTCAAGAATAAATGTCACAGTGCAGGTAATTCCTGGTGACCAAGTTCATAAAAGGGTTCTGTGTTTGGAAGCAGGTGGCTGTGAGGTCTGGAGCACCACGTTAAAGCCCATGGACAGTGCACGTTTTCACTATCACATCTCACTTCTCTGCTCCTATAATCCTGTCAGTCTGCTGACTTTCTATTTTGCATGTGGCTGGAAGAACAAGGCCAGTGGTTGTTGCTTTTAAGCCAGTGCAGCTTTATGAGTTATTGCCTGGGTGGTCATAGGGGGGAGAGGGTGGATGGACATCCAGACTGCAGTGACAGGGCCTGGAGCCGGTCCTGCACAGCTCCTTCGTGCCTTTGGGATGAGCTTTTGGATACGGCTGCTGTCCATCAGCTGCACTGTACCTTTGGATTGCTGTTACCTCACGTCTTCCTGATCTGTCCCTGGCCTTCAGCATTAGAAGCAGTACAGAGCCAGGGAGGTGGCAGGCAGGTGCTCAGCTCCTTGCCTCTAAAATGTTAGCATCAGACAAGCACTGCGCTTAGCTGCTGCTGAGGTCCTGTTTGTTTAAGTGCTGCTGGCAGGAGGAAATAGTGCAAAACAGTATGTCTTCAAAAAAAATCGTGTCGCAGAAATGCTGAACTTCTGCAGGTAGCCCCATGGTTGGGATTGAGGAACCTTTGCATATAGACCAGTGGCTTGTGCGGATGCGGGCCTTGGAGCTTTGTCCAGCTCTGAGTCCCAGACTGCCAGGCCACAAACCTGCCAGTAAAGTATGGCTGGAGATCGTCCTTCCTGAAAAAGAGCAACGTAGTGTCCTGTTCCTGACAGCGCTGGTGGCACTGCAGTGCAGGTCATGGTTCCTCCTCACCAATGCACTGAGGGCATTGGTAACACAGAGCCAGGAAGTGACACCTCCTTGTTCTGCACTGTGCCTGATTCACTGTGGGGCTGCATGCAGACATCATGATGCCTTCACTCATTTGTAGAACCGGTTTTGCTAACACTTGTTTCGTGGCATCTAAATGCATTCATATTTATTTGCAAAGCACTTGAGGTGTTTGATGCCCTAAGTTTATAGTACAATGAAAGAACTTAAGTAGAGGCTGAGGATGAAAAGTATTCAGTCATTCTTTGAAAGCAGCTACTGGCCCAGAGGAAGGAATGACAAATTATGGCATTATAAATTTAAAGAAAAAAGGAAAAAAAGTGAGGACTGATCCTGGGAATTAGACAAATAAATCTTATATTTTTACTTAATAAGCCAGTAAGAATAAGGGAAAAAAATGGGAAGATGTAAGACTCACCAGTATTGTTTGTACAGAGGAGAATTCTGCATTGCCAATGATAATTTTTCTCATTTCTCTTTTCCTCACAGTTAATATATGAATAAAGAGTTGGCTTTAGTCGTTCTGATAAGGTTTCACAGGAGACCACAGCACCCGAGCAGTAAGTGCCTGCCTGGCTCTCAGTGCTGCACAGGTTGGCTCCGCTGGCCCAGGGAGCGGGCGCGGTGCAGCCGATCCCCTTGAGCTGCTGCAGGTGGGTACCTGTGTGTGTTCTGCCACAGCTCGCTCCTGCTCCAGTGTTGCCATGCCCTAGTGGAAGGACAGTTTATATAAGGGGTCAGAACCTGGCCATGTTAGCCTATGAAATCCTGTTTTTCCAACTTTACTTGTGAGAAAAAGTATAATGACCTCATTTAACTCACCGTTCTCATACAGGTCTGTTGCAGGTTTTGGTAGACAGTGTGTCTACCAAATATACCAATATATAGTATTGATAGTCTACCAAATATACCAAAAAATACCAGATATGTTAATCAAAGTCAGAGGAATGTGGAGAACCTCAGAAGGACAGGACAAATCATTCAGTGAATTGGCATGATAGTGGTAATCTCTGTTTCTTTTCATGAGAGAAGTGTTCTCTCTGATGGGATTTAGTGTACAGATTTTATCCAGGACGTGACTTGAGGATGACTTCTCTAGAGCACTCTAGCTGAGCTGGTAATGTTCTGCTTTTCAGCTCTGATACAAGTGATGGAGTGTGTCCCACCTTCCTGCTGCTGGCAGCTGTTGGGCTTCAGCCCTGTGCCTGCCTCAGGCGTTCTGTAGCCCTGTAAGTGGTGTGCTTCCAGCATTGAAGGACAGAGTCAGGCTCTGGCTTCTTTGCAACTGGAAACACTGAATTATTTCAAGTGCTCAAGAAGTTATTCTGAATCTGCAGGCTATTTCAGTACCTGTCTGCAGTATCAAGGAGGGAAGTGACTGTAAAGAAGATGTAGAAAATTAAAGGTTCCTGTGTCCTGAAAGCTTCTGTGACAATTGCTGAAAGCCTCTTGCTGTTTTAAATATTACTTTACTTTGAAAGCTTTATATACCTTTTTGACAAGGAATTATTATTCTTTTTTTTTTTTTTTGTGCTTGTAGTACTGTAAGGATAAGCTGACAAATTTCCAGATAGCTGCAGTCTGCAGAGAGGTGAGGATTCCATTGAAAAAGGTGTATCAAAGGCTGAATAGCAAATGCACAAAAGTTAACAGCAGAAAGAGTTTTAATGTACATGAGCAACAATGACAGTTAAAGTTAATGGATTTCAGTTCTTTTGAGTAAGTGTAGGTGATGAACTGGTACAGAAAATTGAAATTGGCTTGAAAGTGTAGAATTTGGGGTTTTCTGCTGTATGGGGACTGCTGAGACAAAGCCTGACCCCCACTGACTGAGCACCTGAAGGAAAGACGCCGTCAGCCATGGGAGTACAGGTGAAGGCAGTTCATCTGTATGTTCATCTGGCTCAACCCCTCTTAGACCCTGACTGCCACTAAGAAAGGATCTCTTGTTGGAGATCCCTCCTGTGGAGTTCTTTCCCTTCGAGCCTAGATCCTTGGAAATGGGTGAGCATTCATTTTCATTCCTTTGTGACATCTTTGTTTGTGCTGGTCACTTTGGCTTTACACCTGTTATCCTCAAGAGTGTGAAGAAACCTGCAGCAACTCTTTAATAGCCCCTGACTAGTTGTGTTAGTTTCAGCCAGGATGGAATTGTTCCATTCGGAGTGTCAAGTATGATGCTTCGTTTTGTTTAGAGAACCGTGTTAATAACACGCTGATGCTGATAGTTGCTGATAAGCAAGCAGAGCTGTACTGAGCCAAGGCCGTTCTCAGCAAAGGGCCCAAGGAGCTGGGAGGGAACGGAATTAGGACAGCTGAATGATACCTGCCAAAGGGATATTCCATACCTTACAACATCGTGCAGATGGAGTTTAGAAGGGAGTGGGAGTTCATCTCACTTTCTTCTAATGCTTGGGGGGTTAGCTGGGCATCATTTGAGGAGTGGTGAGCAACTGATATACTTGTCATAAACATTATCTTTTTCTCTGTCTTATTAAATAGTTTTATCTCAACCCAGAAGTTCCACTGCATTTTCTCCCAATTTTCTCCCCCGCACCACTGGGGTAGGGGGAGGTGCACAAATGACTGTCTGGTACCCAGCTGTCTGCTGGGTAAACCACAACACTAGTGAAGAGCATTTTCAGTGCGCTTTGTTAAGTTGTTCTCTATGAGATATTAGTACTTTAATCCTCAGGATTTCATTGTAGAAAGGAAAGAGAGCTTCACTGACATTTTCGTGCGGTCTTTATTTCATTCTAGTCGCACTGAGGAAGAGCATCCACTCTGAGAAGCATTGCTTGCTTCATTTCCCTCCTCTCACTGTACTACTTGCACGATGATATAGAATCATAGGGTACAGTTTCTGAGTTGGAGATTGCTTCCACTCTATAGCCAGGAAAACTAAAAAAATACGCAGCGGTGTCTGTCAACAGATGTTATTTTTAACTTGTTAAAGACATACTGTGTATTTCACAAGAATGTACATTTGAGATGAGAAAACGTCAGGCTGGCGAGATCATTTTAAAAAGGATTGTAAGATGCATGAATTTCTGTGTCGGTGCATCCTTAGTGGTGCAGGGACAGGAAGTGAATCTGAGAGTGCCCTAAGGGCATAAAAAACACAAGTTGCATTTAACTGTCTTCTAGGAATAATTCTGTCTCTGGTGCAGAACTGCAGAGGGTGTTGGTGGCCGCAGGCTCCCGGGATCGCTGTGACTGAGCCGGCCCAGCCCCGGGCTCCCCATCCAGCAGACAGCCTTGGTGCCAAACGCTCATTGGTGACCGTCCATGCAGCAGCACTGAAAGTCTTGGAAACAAAAGGTCCTGATTCTATCTGAAGGCTGAGGAGGATGTCACCTAAAACCTAGCAGCTCCTTGACTGTGACTTTTAGTTCAGTAAAATTTGCATCCTGACTTTCTGCAAAACTTCACCTGTGATTCTGTGTTATTCTCAGATTTCCTGTAAAAATATTTCATGAGCTATTTAATGAATTAATGTCTGGATTTGAGGCTTCATGTATGCAAATATACTAAAAATGAGCTTCTGTGGAGACTGTACAAACCTATGTGGTTTGAAAGTTTACTGGTGTGGTTATGTCTCAGCTCTCATGGGTTTGTTCTTGTGAATGAAAGTAAATACCCTCTTATGCTCTATAATGCTTCTTCAGTTAATGTTTCTTGGAGCATTTCTGCAAGATCAGGAGAGCTGCAAGTGAAGCCATTGTCTGGGTGGAATTGTGTGTTTATGCTGCAACTGCTCCCACTGTACAGAAGTCATCTTGAGCCACAGTGAAGGCGCCATAAAAATATGTAGCTAGAAGTATTTTTTATTAATTTTTAATTACCTCTGACTTTGTTGAGGTTTTCTGGTGTTAAATGAAGGGCCTTCAGAAAAACACGTTGGTTTGGGAACTGTCTGGGAGATCTCCTCCACTGTGCTTTGAGCACTATGGGTTGTGATGGGGCGGAGCAGGGCATCCCCTGGCCCAGCCTGCTCTCCGTGACAGTGTGGGTGTGTGCAACAATTCAGATAGCTTTCCAGGAATTCTGCTGGACAAAAGCACAATGGTATGTTTGCATACAGCCAGCAATGACAATTCTGCCCAGGTGCTGCAGATCAGCAGGATGCGACAGCTGCTTCTGTGTGTCCCCGGCCATTGCCTTCAGCTTTGTGCATGTTCTTGGGCTGACCAGCAGCCTGCACCTGACCATTCCTCTGCCTTGCATAAGGACAGGTCGTTTGGAAATAAGCTAATGATCCTGCAGTGCTCACCAGCAAGCAGTTGCAGTGGAATTAAAAGCCATTTCTGTTCACTTTTTCCATGTGATTGGAGCCATGTGAGCAGGGAGCGCTCTGCAGACCGTAGACCTGTCAGGGACCTCAGAAATGCTCTCTGCACTGTGTGGCTGTGTTTCAGGCAGAATTAAATGTGTGCTGCATCTGAGCAGCCGTGTCCTGGGGGAGCCCTGAGGTCAAGCTGCTTTCTCCCCCTCTAACATTGCAAAGCCAGGCCTAGCTGTGCTTAGCAGTAAAGCTGCTCATTGGTCTGATTATGGCCTCACTGGATGATGGAATTTTTAATTACACGATCACCTGATTTTCTTTGTGCAGGATACTTGCCTCTGTAATTGAGCAGAGTGCTTGGAGAAGGGGCAGGTAGGCAGTATCTGTGATTTTCCTCTTTGATGTGTGGCTTGCGTCTGCTTTCCTTAAAGCATGCAGTGCTCCCACTGTGGTATTGATTCCTCCCTGGTTGTCATTTTGGTCTCACTCAGCCTTGCTAAGTTTCCTTCATCCTGCTGGTGAATATGAGGTAGTATTAGCAAGCACTGACAGAGAGAGGCTCAGATCACACTTATTGGGCATTGCAGTGGTGTTGCCCAAGGGGAACATGATTTGGTGGCATGATGAGCTCAGTGAAGGTCCTGCAGAGCAGCAGCATGTGCAGGTGGTGATGGCACCTATCCCTGTGGATGCCATTAGGATGGGATGCCTGATCTGCCTAACCCGGTTGTGAGCAGCACACTTGGAACTTCCCATGCTGAAGGCCCACCAGCTGCATTATAATTTGGAGGTTTTGTTCCGGGGAGGTGGCAGCCATCTCCAAGAGGTCCTGTCCTGTTCCTGCTCGGGGTTTGGGATCAGCCTCATGGTGATGTCCTCACAGCTGCACTGCCTCATTTCCTTTCACAGACAAAGGTTTGTACTGCTCGGCAGTCGTGGTCACAGCATGATCTGGTTGATGGTTAGCGACATGGATCTGGCGTGGAGCTGCATTGCACTGTGTCTTGGCAGCCCCTTCTGCATTTGATGCAGCTCTGGTGGGACCATTGGATACCACTCAGCTGGCTCTAGGTTCCTCTCTGTGTCCTCACTTCAGCTGTGTCACTGAATCCTGTTTCCCCAGAATATTCAAACTCTCGATTATTGGAGGTGTGGATATCTGAGGGAGAAGCAGTGGCCTGAGTGTGCATCTGTTTTGTGGTGGCTGAGGTATGGGCACTCTGAGGAGGAACAAGTAATGAAGTACCACGTGGCCTGGGATCAAGGTACTTCACCACAGACACAGCATTGTGACTTTGAGTGTCTCACTGAGTTCTTGTGCCATTCTTTTCCATTAATGTAGTGGGAATAAGAAAATTTTCCTGTTTTACTGTGTATGTTTTGAGGAATAATGTGCTAGCAATTCTGAAGTGCTGAATATCTGTGGTGATATGAGGTCAGAAGTACCAAGGACAGCATTGCTACTGACAAAGCCCACTGAAGTTCACATTAACCTGTTAATGTTGTGAAAATGTTCTGATTGAGTTTAGTGGTATTTTTAAAGCTGTAAGAGACTTGACGCCATGAGGGACTTGACTGCTCATTTTGTAGCATCTGGTACATTTTCATGCTGTAGATCATATAAACAAGTGCTGATAGAGCTCCATAATACTGTTTGGCTCTCTGAGTGGATAGAGAGGTTTCCCTGCATTCCGTGCCTGCCCTGACATCTGCCCTGTCAGGCTTTTGCCATATTTGATATCACTTGAAAACTCCATGCTAAATACAAGGCTATCTTCATGCTGTTGGGAAACAGTGGTATTTTTTAGTTTTTGCTTAAAACATTGTTCTGATTGTTTTTTAGGAGTAAAAGTTCCTCGTAATTTTCGTCTGTTGGAAGAGCTTGAAGAAGGTCAAAAAGGAGTTGGTGATGGAACGGTTAGTTGGGGCCTTGAAGATGATGAAGATATGACACTCACAAGATGGACAGGAATGATTATTGGGCCTCCAAGAGTAAGCATCCACTTAAATATTAAAATACCATTGTTACTTCTTTTTTTCTTCCTCTTTTCCTTCTCTTAATCTAAGCACTGAAATAGAAGACAAACAAAATACAAATGAGTGGCAAAGCACTTCAGTAAGTAACATGTTGAAAGACATGTATACTAACGGGTTTTGTGTATCTGTCTTTTTGCTTATGATCTGGAATATTGTCAGTAGCCACCTCTGGTTAGTTGTGTCACATGTCTGCTTTGTATTTACAGATTCATTAAGACCTAACTTTTGAGATTCCAGGATTCTAGTATCCTGTGCCCTTGAATACAGTAGTGTTTAAAGTCCTTGAGCTACTGAGATTACATATGGAGCTGGTCTAGGTAAAATGTGGATGTCCTTTCAGTACTGCTGGTCTTCCTGCTGTTTCCTCTTGAGTTTACAGGCGTGTTTTGATTGCAGAAATACCGACATGCTTGTTTACAGTTTCAGCTAACTCAAGAAACTGGATTTTTTATGAATTCAGTTACTTTTTTGAATGTTCTCTCCTGAAGTAGCTTAATGTAATGCTATCATAGCCTTTGTGATAGCATTGATGTGTATTCTGTCTCCTTTCCCTTGCAAATTTTACTCAACTGAGGGTCAGTGGCAGTTAATGTTAGGGATTGATTGTGCATTATATGTACATGCATGTATGCTGAAAACAGGTTTCTGCTGCTCCCAGTTTTGCTGTGTATCTCTGTTTGGTTTCCTAGTTATCCCTGCCATGAAGTGCAAGTGGGACTTCCTGCAGTAGTCTGTGTTGTCCTGTGTGTCTGGCTTCAGTATCACTTCTCAAAAATTCCAGTGCTGTTGATGTGGAAACCTTTACAGTCCTTCAGTCCTGCTACCACCTGATATGTTTCCATTTTGTCATTAATAACACATCACGCATGCACTGTTTTCTATCTCATCCAGAAGTGTTCTTCTCTTTTTGCTGTTGCTAACATCTCCTCATATATGATCATTTCATTCATTTATGATATGCCCAAACTGTTTCCCAGAATTACTTTTGATTTTGGAACATTGGGAGAGCTTTAATGAGTCTATGTGAGGACTGTGAGGAAGGCTCACTGTGCACCTATGCTTTATGCAAAATTTAAACAACCTTGAAATCTAATTTAGAAATTTAAGTAGAGACTGAAACATGCAAATAGGCATATGTTGATTTGTCAGCAGTGATAGGAATCTGTAGCTCACATCATACTGCTAACCAGGGCTAGAGGACTGTCAGTGAAAGAATTACTCAGCTATGCCACTTTTGTCTTTCTGACACATTTATGAAAACAGATTTTATTTTTTTCCCCCATTCTTGAGTTGAGGTAACTGTTTGAAAGCCACAGGCTGCAGTAAGGGAGATTCTGGAAACTTTCAGACACTCGTATCTGGGAGGTGGTTCCTCTGATTTTTGGTCTGTTCCTATTTAAAAAACAAAAGTAATAACAGGACTGCATATGATGTGAGAAGTACTGGCTTTAGAAAAGAAATTAAAAAATCCTGTGTTCTGGGTAGAAAACAGTTGTGCTTGTGGCAGGTGGAGGAATCTGATGCTGGGCATCCTGTAGGGAAAAATGAATGGTTGTGCTGAGCTGGGTCCACACTGCTGCTCTGGAGTGTCCCTGCTACCATACATGGAAGCATACTGCTCCTTCCCAGGCTCGGTGCAGATGGTTTTGCAACCAGTCATTCCTCTTGCTTACACAAGCCATTTAATAACAGTGGTGCTATCAGAACTTCAGCTTTGTCTGCACCGACTCTCAGCATGTGCACGGTGAAGACTCTGTTCACTGGTCTTAATGCGATGTGGTAATATGCAGGGACCCTAAAAACCCGCACAGATTTCAGTCTGTTAATTGCTGTGTGCGCAGAGCTCACTTGGGTTCTGTCAGGAGACCAGGGCAGTCCAGGCTGAGCCAGGTGGCTGTCCCCCAGGCTCTGGGATAATGCTGATGCTGTTTAGATCAGAATGTACAAGGGCTGCTCCAAAAGTAATGCCTCCTAGTTTGTGATGTTGGCCTGTGATGTCAGGTTCGTGGTATGGCAGTAGGGGCTGAACCTTCCCACCAGTGTCTCGTGACATGTTGCCATGTGACAGCTGGCAGCAGAGGGGCACTCTGACAGATCAGTGTCTTGATGTGGAAGTGCGTATGAATTCCTCCATGCCAAAAAAATGGCACCCATTGACATCCATCGATGACTGCTGAACACTTATGGAGACCAACCAGTGGATGCCATTGTGCCTTTCAGCAGTGTCAGCATCAACGTGAAGGGCAGGTCATGTTCCAGATAGTCCTGCACAGCTGTGATACCACAAAATGAAGAGTGCTTTGATCCGTTTGTCTGCACAATGTTATGGAGAATGAAAATTTGCTCTATCAAATAGTGTTGTTGTGCTCTACGTATCTGTTGTAGATTCTATGGAATCAGGAGGCATTACTTTTGGAGCAATGTCTGTACTTCGAAATATACGAGGTTTAGGAGCATTCGCCTTTCAGAGAGCTCTTGCATTGGGTTGATGATTGACCAAAGAGTGTTTTCAAGTGCAGCTCTAGGACTGGGCAGCTTCAGAAAGCTGTCTACACTAAAGCCATAGTTTTGATTTCAAGATTGTGTCTGTGATTAGTGAATTGATAGAAACAGAACAGTTTCATAAAGATTGGTTGAAAAGTAGATATCTAAACTATATGGTGATTAAGAAAAATAATTTCAGGTAGTAAGCAGGAAGCAATGCCAGCTTCATTCTTTGTGAAAATTCAATGTGTGCTTACAAGAGCAGGATAATTTAATATGCAGAAGAACAGCATTTAATACTTAAAATATTGTAAAATAAATCCAAAACAGAGGTAGCCAGCATAGTATGCAAGTGGCTGTCCTTCTCTTTAGTGGTTCAGGTCCCTGAAATAACCACTGTTTTAACCAAGTGATTGTTGAACTGCCTGATATAATTGTTCCCCCTCCCTGCTTTTCTTTTCCCCTCAGACAATTTATGAAAACAGAATATACAGCCTTAAAATAGAATGTGGGCCTAAGTATCCAGAAGCACCTCCATTTGTAAGATTTGTAACAAAAATTAATATGAATGGAGTAAATAGTTCTAACGGAGTGGTAAGTTTTTGTTTTTTATTACTTTATGTGGCTTTCCTGTGCAGTTTCAAATGCTTTATACTTGCAGTTTGCTTTAATACTTTTAGTTTTCTCATACCGTTTATTGGCATGGAAGGGAACTGTACAAACTGAGTGAGTTCTGGAATCAAAATGTGGAATTGACCTTTCCTGTACATTTGCAGCTATATTGCGAATAGTTATGCATGGATTAATTATGCTTTCAGGAAAGCCAATTGCTTGCTTTTGCATTCTTTGATTTCTTCCATTCAGACTTCTTAAAGGATCTTTGGCTGGAGGAGGGTTTGCGTGAGAATTATCTGCATGGATAGTACTGATTCTGACAGAAATGGTATTTTTTGTCTGTTCTAGGTGGACCCCAGAGCCATATCAGTCCTAGCAAAATGGCAGAATTCTTTTAGTATCAAAGTTGTTCTGCAAGAGCTTCGGCGTCTAATGATGTCTAAAGAAAATATGAAACTTCCTCAGCCACCTGAAGGACAATGTTACAGCAATTAATTAAAAAAATAATCATGTCCCTTTATTCAATTTAAGCTGTCTTCATTTTCCACAGTAGTAAATTTTCTAGATGCATCTTGTAGACCTCAAAATACTGAAAAGGAAGTTCCCATTCAAAGGAGATTTTTCTTGAGATACTGTAAATGATACTAATTTTTTCATTTGAAATATAAGTTGTGCTATAACAAATAATCCTGTCGTGTAACCACTGTCCACATAGCTGAACTTCTGGCATCAGGAAAAGTCGATTTAAATTTATTACTGTCAAGACCGGTGTGGCACATCTAACTTAACTGTGAAGCATACATCCCACAATCACCTTGCTGTGTGTCTGGCCTGGGTTGTTTTGTTGTTTATTTCCTTTTTCTGTCTTTTGCAATAGTGTTGAAGCTCAGGGCTGTTTATTAGAATAGACACAAAGGTTTTTGCTTCCAGTACAATGCTGGGCTTTATGGACTACTAATGGGGATGTGTGCTAACCTCCGTCATCCCTCCCTTTGTGCTATCTCTAGTAAAGGCTGAATGTGACTGGTCATTTTTGGTTTTGTATTTTTTTTTAATGCCCTGGTAATCTGGGGCAAGTTTTCCTCCTTCCCTCTGGCAAAGGCATAGATTGTATTTCTCTTCCTGATCCCCCTCACCAGTAACGTGGGCATTGGGTGAAGGGTTCAGGGTTCTTTTAATCTCCCTCCTCTTCCCCCCTTTTTAGTGGGGATGCTGCTTTCTTTTTGCCCCTCTTTGTGTCTCTTCTCGCCCCTGGACGGCAGGGGTAAACACTGGGGCAATAACTTGACCTGTTCCCTCCTGCTTATTGTTTTAGTTTTGCAACAAATTTAGTCTTCACCAGCCTGGGAATCAAGAGTATCCGTTCTGCTCACAAACGTGGATTTTCCCTGCCCCTCTGGCACTGCTGCCACACCACCAAGCTGGCTGCAGCTGATCTTGTTAGGTAGGCTTTTGACATGGTGAAAAGAGCAGTAATTTACCAGGATGGCCAAAATCTGCTGCTGCTAGGCTGTAATGGGAAGCTCTGCACATAGGTTCAAAGCACACACTCCAGCTCCAGTAGCTGTATTGGTGCTTTGGATTGACCTGGGAGCGTTGACTAATGAAGTGCAGCACCTGGTCTGGCCCTTCTAAAGATCTGACAGACAAATCGAGTCACTGTAGGTCCCATTAGGATTCTCTGAGTCTTGGAGGAGAAAACCCCGCGGTGACGATTCTGGGGGAGCGGTGCGTACAGCGCAGCGAGGACCGCTGTTGGCTTTGCATCCTGGCAAGTCACTGCCTTTTCTGTTTTACTCTTTTGGACCACTAACTGCTGAAATGTGGATGCAAGCTTACATACAACCAACCTAGTGTGTCTGAAATTTTCTGAAAAAACATGAGTTTGTGTAAAAAAAAAAAAAAAAGAAAAGAAAAAAAAAGAAAAAAATAAAAATACATTTTAAAGCAGCAGCTATCAAGTCAATGAACAATGATGTTTCCATTAACTCTTTTTGAGGAAAATATTAGTTGTAGGGATTTAACATCCTCTGTAATTAAAGTTTAACATAACAGTATTCCATAAGCAGCCTTTTTATTGTATCAGACCATTGCCTGATTTTAATATAATAAAAAGTGTGCATTAATATTAGAAGGCTGTAGTTGTATTTATGTTTAGATTTTGATCCCCCATGGAATATTTGATTTGTTGGAAGTATCTTCCTACAGATCACCCTTAGTTAACAGTATGGAAACTGTTGGTGAAAGGCAATTGTCTTTATCCTGCTGCTGTGCCAAGGAGAAGCTTTAGTTTTCCTTTAGCCCTCAGGCAGAGCTGCGTAGAGCTGTCAGTGGGTAATGGCACGTGGCCCTAAGGAGCACTGCCACAGTGGCCTTTGTGTGCCATAGTCCTGAGGAAATCAAATCCACACGTGGCTGCATGCAGGATTGCCACATTCATGAGGAACTTCACAACCTGAATTTTTACCAGGTTCTTCTCAAATGCTGAGCTGTGGAAAAACAGAGCTCTGTAGATCTGGATGAAGGTGGAGCTGCACAGTTTTGCTTTTTTGGGTGCAAAATGTCTCCACTAACACAGACTGCCAGAAGGGGCCGAGTTGTGTGTTCACTCCAGTATTGTGATGAAATGTGCAATTCCCGCGGGTGGGGACAGGGAAGGGAATGATGTGTGTGAAACCTGCTGTCTTCCAGTCTTTGCTGGTTGTAGCTCAGAGAGCATCTGTGAAGGCCAGGAGACTTAATGCTGTGTCAGCATCGTGTGTGTTTGAAGTAGCTCAGTATCTGAAGAAGTTAAACGAACTGGGATAATGCTTGGTCATTGCAGAGTGGTTCTTGAATGCCTCTGTTTCACTGAGCTGCGGTGAGAATGCCCATGTGCTGCTCAGGAAGGTGTGGTTGGTGCATGTTTGGTGCTTCCCCTGGCCCTCAGACTGCAAGTGCTGCTCGGAAAACTCAAACCGTCAGATTTGCATTACAAGTGGTGCGTTCTGCTTTGACCTGACTGTGCTTCACTGGACCTGTGCTAGCAATAGTCCCTGTGATAACAGTGTTGGGGGTTCGAAGTTCATTGTCTTACCTAGGAGGAGCGCTCTGGAACACTTCGGTGCTCCAGTGCACCGGTGCTCCGCTGTAAGTAGGAGCGGCATCAAAAGGTATCACAGTGAGACTCAGCTGCCATTGCGCCTGTGTATTGTGCCACTGAATGGATCTGCGTGCTGTGGCTCTGTCAGGTGCGTGTGACTTCAAAGACTTGTGGTGCCGGGGACCCATCATTATCAGCACACGACTCTGGGCTTGTTCATGCTGCAGACGTGGAGGCGGGCAGTGAACCCCGCCCTCCTGTGTGTATTCCTCCTCCGGCAATGCGGGACAGCGTGCTCAGTGTCCCCACTGACTTTGGTTTGTGCCCCGACCTGGGGTCTCTTGAGGTAAAGGTGTAAGAGCTCATAAATAAACACACGGCCACGAAACAGGCCGCTCCTCGGGGCCTTGTGCGGGAGGCGGCCGCTCGGGGGGGCGGTGCAGGGCAGCCCCCAGCGCCCGCGCCGCGGCGCTCCGGCTGTGCGCGGGGCCGGCTCGGCCGCCAGGGGGCGCCGGAGCGCTGCGCGGCGCCGGGCCGAGCGGGGCCGCGCGCGGCGGTCGGTTCCGCGCGTGGGGACCTCTCTTCCTGCTGATCGTGAATCGTTTCAGTTTGAAAAGCGTCTGGAACGCGATCGTTTCTACTGCGGCGGCGTTAGGGAAATGCCACCAGTGTAGTGAGATTTGAGTTGCTAATAAAGACGGTTTGTCATTTGCTTCTTTCTCTGATGTAATTAAGCTCTATATATTTATACAGGGAGCATACGGTTAAATATGCTTTTTCTGTCCTTTTAACCTAGTGCTTAGGATGTACGTTTCTTCCATCATCGTTAGTGGAATAACTTTTAAGCCAAAATGTGCCATCAGCTGCTCTGTGAAGCAAGCGGCTGAGCTTTAGCCTGGGTTTGGGGCAGGATGAGGAGCAGCGAGTGAGAGCAGAGCTGCATGCAGCCCTGCCGCTAATTCTTGAGCAGACAGCCTGGCCAGGAACGGCCCCACCACTTTATCTCAGCGGTGCTTAACACTGTCATACTGGAAGCACCAGGAAGATGTGATGTAGAGAAGCAGCGTTGTTACACCAATTCCAACAAGGGAAGCAAAGCCGGAGACTTTTTCAGGTTTTCTTGATGATGTAAGGAGTGTTCAGAAGTGCTCTGCTCCTCCAAATAGCAGTCTTTGTAGAGTCTTGCCCAGAGCCATGGTGCTGTTCGAGGCTCACCTGGTATTTGTGGTACTTGGCTGTTGGGTGCTTGAGGTGGTGCTTCATCCTCAAGACAGTATTTCCTACATCAAGGAACAGCACAGTGAATTCACTACTTTATTTTAAGCTGGCATTGGCTTACAGTGAAACAAGGAAGTTCCAGTTCTGTGTGTACCTGTAAACACATGTCTGCTTCAATCTCTACCTTGAGCTGAAAGGAGTTGAAGGAAGTTTGATGATGATGTTCTTAATGTATAATCTTTTTTATGTGTTACTTTGAATGTAAGGAACCTTCTGTGGTGGCTTAGAGTTTTCCCAAGTGAGTGGAAACTGACACCTTGCATGAATCTTTGACTAAGATGCTCTTCAAAGGGAAGCTAACCTTGCTGATGGACAAGAGTCAGTTTTCATAATAGTTTCTCAGTTTCTCAGGTCTTGCTGTAGTAGATTGCCACAGCTGCTTAACTTTCAAGCCTGTGAAGAGCTCTGGTGAAGTCAAATGTGTGCTAGGTGCATGCTTAAGTGCTTTGCTGGACCACAGCAAGCATGCTGGGAGGGAGACTTCTGTGGCCTCTACTGAGTGCCTTCTTCCCAGCCCTCCCCTCGCGGTGCCATGTCCTTGGTGTTTATGCCTTTATGTTTCCCCAGTGTCTCCCACATTTGTTGCAACAAAACCAACAAACAAAACAACAACAAAAAGCCCACAAGAGAAAGAGCAGAAGACAAGGTGGAAGATAAGGAGATAGGGTGGTTTCTCATCATTTTATACCTGCCAAACATCTTGTCACCTTTTTCATCCTTATCTCTTTCTCAATAAAGCTTACAAAGGATTTTCAGAAGTATGAGTTCTGTCCTTATTTTCTGCCTCTCAAGCTAGGTTGTTGGTGGCTTTTCCCAGTGATGTCTAGAAGGCCTTGTGATATATTATAGGAAGTAAAAAGGAGAATAAATGTCAGATGATCTGCCTGAAAGTCCCTTCCTGGCTCGGTCACTCAACATCTGCTCGTTTGCATTGTCCTGTTTCACTAGCCCTCTGCTTTTCGAAGGCAGTCTTAGAATAGCCGAAGCCGAAACTGCCTTTGAGGGAAATGAAAACCAAGAATTCTAGAAAGAGAAAGGAAGCAAACTTCCAAGCCATACTTATCGGAATTAATCCATTTTCCCTTCTCCCCACTCTTTTTGTACATCTCTGTGTTCATAGTTTGCCTGATCCTGGTCTCCAGATCTGCAGAGAAGGGAGCTTTGTGGCCTCAGGGTGGAGGACCCCAGGGAAGGTTCCTGCATGTCCGCGTCCGTGCGGTGTGAGCGCTGGGGCTGCACGGGGCCGGGGCAGGCAGGGCTGGCAGCGCTGATGTGAGCAGCGTGGTTGTGAATGGACAAACAGCTGCTTTCTGTCCATGGAGCAGGGGGGAGCATGTGTCAGGGAAACACACACACACCGTCCCACACCTTCAGAAGTGTTCCTGGAAATTGGGAGAAATGCTTAATTACAGCTTTTTGTAATCATTGAGGCTTGGATGCTGTGTAAATAGGGTCTTGATGAAGAACGACTGTGTCTAACACTGTGGCAGTGACTGAGACTTGAGAAACAACCGTGGCAGAGCAGGGATCTCAGTAAGATATTTGCCAAACTTCTTTCCCTCCAAAGAGACCTCTTAAATCCCTGGGCTACCAGATTATGCCTTGTCCGGGGTTAGCAACCAGATGTTTCTCAGCTGCTTGGACTGCTTTCCAGCTGAGACCCAATGAGTGGCTGTCCAGCGTCTAAGTATTAATATAAACATTTTGGAGGCCTTGCCTCGAGCAAGCCATTAAAAACTTCCCACAATACCGAGAGTGATGCTGGTTTCCACAGAGAGCATCAGGCCCGAGCCGAGGAGCAGGGCAGGCAGGCTGCCACCTGCTCGCAGTGCGGGGCCGCCCCTTGCTCCAGTGGCGCCAGAGCAGTGTGGTCCCTGGAATTTGATTATTTATGTTAGCAGATAATTTAGGCCAGAAGGCTTAGAGTGTTCCCTTCCTTCTGTGGATGCCGTCATGCTTCCCAGCAAAACACAATCCTGGGTCCTGTGTCTCTTCCCCTCACCCCGCAAGTGCAACAAAAACGCTTTCAACTTTCCTTCTTCTGAAGGGCCACTGTCCACTAGGTTTAAGTTCATTTGCAGCTTGCCTGGGCCTGCCAGGAGGGGAGGATTTCATTAAAACCAGTGTTTAGAGCCATGATTTTAATTATATATATATTATATTATATAGAAATTATATATATATTATATTATAGATATATAAAAGTTTTTAACGGGGAGTTCTTCTGAAATATCCCCTATTCTGTCCGTGAATTTGAACACAAGCTCTGGAAGATGCTGCTCTCCTGTCAAGGTGCAAGGAATGTCTCCCACTGTCCCCATTACTTCCATCGAGTTTCAGAACTTCACTTCCCCAAGACCTGGACTGCGCTACCCCCAAACCCAATGGCGTTTTGCACCAAGCCTAGGTCCCATCAGCTCCAACCACGTCTGTGGGGCAGGTGTTGTCCCACAGCAGGCCGGTACCATGGGCTGGAGCTGGGGCACAATTTGGACCGCACTCTGCAGCCACAGTTGCCCACGGTTTCTTTCCTTTCAGGCTGCAGTCATCCCTGCCAAGCTGCCTGTCCACGAGCACTGGGCGATGACTGCCGGCTTCAGTCAGTGCCTCTGCTAAGTGCTCGCCGCCCGCCTTGTTCTAACCAGGTAGAAGGCACGTGTGGCCCTGCAAGGTTTTGTGTTGCTTACATGGGCTCTGCCAGCCCTGCACGCTGGATCTGTCTGTCTGGTGGCCTCATGACAGTCTTAATGTGGTGAGCACTTCCTGTTGTATATCTACTTGTAATAATAATAATAAAAAAAAAAGATTGGGAAATGAGAATTTTAAGGCAGCTTCTCAGAACGAGGTTGCACCCAATCAGTTCAAATGCTGCGATTTGGATCAGTTCTCTCTCTTTACAAGCAGTAAAATTTTGTAGGGCAGAAGTGTGTTCTTTCAGCCATCCTGAAGCTCCCACGTTTTGGAGCCGAATGTCTGGGACAAGCCCCATGTGTGCTGTTAGTGTGCGCCCGCACCTCCTCTGCTCCTCCTTTGCAGTCCAGGAGGTGTTTGAGCTCTGCCCTCACATGTCCGCATGTCCCCAGCTCACACTGCTGTGCTGTGCACTGCCATTACAGCATGGAGCAAGGACAGTGCAGCCAGCAGCATGCTGACATGGGATATCACCGGAGGGAGCCATCAGTGCAAGGATTCTTGTACACCTCTGTCCCACTTGGGCTGAGCAGTGCCTGTTTTCCTGGATCTGTGATCTGTCTCCCCACAGCACATCCAAGCTGGGGACATCTTTCTTCTTCATGTACAGCATTAAGAATTCAGCCATGGGCTTTCAAAGGGCAAATGTGCATCATGTGTGGAGATGTCAGCACCTGCAGCAGTCACAGGGTTGGAAACTCCCTGGCCTCCCAGCAGTGCCTGCCTGGATGAGGAGGTAGCTCCAGGAGTAATGAGAGCTGCTGGGGTGGATTTATGGCAGAGATGCTGCCAAGCCAAGGTCTTCATGAGATGGTTCAGCTGGTAGGGCAGCAGTACTGTGCAGTATGCCAGCACTTGTGCAGTTCCTTGTATGCCCTGGCTGAGACACAGCTCACCAGCAGCCCCAGCCCTTCCCAATGGAGGAGGGCAACCCTGTAACTCACATGCATGTCTTCTCATGGAGTGGTCAGCCATACTTTCAGGAACAGTTCCAACTTTTAACTCCAGTAGGACGCGTTTTTTAGCATTTGTGTAGAATAGCACCTGTTGCTTTGATGTGGCCTGGTGTGAATGAGGCTAGAAGCCTCTCTGTGTTTTTTTCATTTTTGTTATTTAAAAAAAAAAAAAACCTTTTAGGAATGTTAATTAATGGAGATGTGCTTAGCAGAGGGATGTGAGAAGCAGCCCATCCCCAGCCATTTACCTCCAGGGTTAACTTTGTCTCCTGCCAGGAGAAAAAGCAAATCCTGGGCCCTGGGGCTGCTTCTAATCCCTGCGAGACACTGCAGCCGTGCAGTCTGTCCTCGGTGGGATGGCTGCGGGGTTTGTAGGCTGCCTGTCACTGGGCTTTGGGACAGGAGGCACTTGCTGGTGGCTTCTGAAATCTGTCAAATCAACATGAGACCAGCAATGTCTGCAAGGAAAATCCTGACAAATCCCATTCCCACGGCAGCAGTGAGTGTGCGCAGGCACAGAGCTCTGTCCTGGCTCTGTCTGTTTCCATTCCCTGCATCCCTGTGCGGGAGGAGGATGTGGCATGGTTGAAAAGAAAGCAGAGGAGTTTTTCCCCTCTGTCTCACAAGCTAAGGCATTGCTCCAAGAGGGAACTTTCTACCCAGGATGCTGAGTGTTTTCAATCATTCAGTTTCCTTGTACTTCTCACTCATTTTTCACTCGTTCCAATTTATTTTTAATGACCCTCAGCACCCTTGTTTATAATAATAAACAGCAAATACATAGACACAATGAAACCATTTCAGGTCCAAGTGTTTTTAATAACCTTTCAGTGAGAAATAGACCCAAGCCTAAATGTGAAGAAACACGATGAAGACTTTCTCCCGCTGCAGTGAAATATGATTTCAGAGCCGCTGCTGTGCACACAGCCCAGGACAGCCGTCGCAGCACCATGCTGACTCCCCACCAGCCCTTCCAGCAAGGCTCCCCTCAGTGCCACTGCAAGCCATTTCCATGCAGTGCTTTTGTCTTCCAAACACAATCTGATTTTAGCAAATAAAAGACAGGGTGTCAGGTAGATATATTTTACTAATAAGATAGGTTTAAATAAGAGAAAAGCCTAAAATGCTGGAGATGGTGGAGAGCAAGCAGAGTGGAGGCTTTAGGGGGCTGAAGGTGGGGGTGAAGCTCCAGCCTGAGGCTCTGCTTACCCTTTCAATGGGAAATGCCTGTACTGCAAGCCATGCTTCATTGACTTTGCAAGTGGGGAGACTCAGTACTGAGTCTGATGTGTACACAGGGCTGTGGCTTTGCACTCACATCCCCCACAGGCACACATGGCCCCAGCTGGAGGAGGGATGCAGAATTCCCATCTGGGTTGCTGTAGCAATACAATGCAAGGGAAAAAGTGACAGTCTACATTGTTAGGCCTTACACTGTTTAATTAAGTAAAATGTTATTAGCTATTTTCAATGGTGTAACAACTTGGAGGGAGTCGCTGTTCGCCAAGAAAAATAATCTTGTGGGTCGCCCAGAATCCTAAACGGACCCATGGCTGCAGTTCAAGGCAGGAATCCAGGGCCAGCTGAGAAAAGTGTTACCCTGTGCCTGACACTGTGGGTCTGCCTTCCAGGAAAAGAAGCGTTGTCTGCCTGCTGCCACATCGGCTGGGCCTTGCCACCTCGTGCCACTCTGTCCCTTCTGGTGGCTGTCCCTGTGCACTCCTTTGGCTTCTGGCTGTGCACAGAGTGTGAGTGCCCAGCGCCGTGCACCCAGGGCTGAGGGTACATGGCCGTGTGTCTTTGCCTTTCTGCCAGGTCTATCTTCCCACAGTGATGTTCCCCCACCCTGCTCCTCGCAAGGCCCTTGAAAAATCATAAATGGCAGCAGGCCCTGTAAACGGAGCCTATCTCCATGGCTGCCTGAGGTGTAGCCAGGCTCAAGTGAGTGAGTGTAGCAAGGACGTAATTGCCATCCTGTCAACGTGTGGCACAGAGCTTCAGCAGGGGAGCACCGGGGTGCAGGAGATGGATGAGGGCTGGGGTCAGCACCCAGAAACCATGTCCCCGCCTGACCCCCACCGAGATAAGTGCTTCCTGCTGGCAGCAGAGCCTGGGTTCCTTCCAAACTGTGAAGGGACAATCGGATCTACTCTGTCCTCCTGCACTGACAAGGCCTGGGCCTTGGTCTGGTGGGGCTCAGAGCTGTGGGCTGCAGCCTGGTGTCCCCTCACAACACTATGGTGCACAGGCCTGGCCCAGGGCAGGCCTGCAGGACAGTTTTGGGGCATTCTGGCTCAAGCAGGGAGAAGTTCCTTCAGTTTTATCTGAGGAACAAAACAGGAGTCCGCCTTTCCCTTCCCCAGTGCACACAGTACTGTATCCTTTGTGCATTACAGAAGGATCCTGCAAATCCCAGGTAATCCCTGAGATGAAGGCCCTGCGAGGAACAGATGTGTCATTTTGAGACGTGGGTAGGTCAGTGTAGCTGGGAACACCCAACCTGCAGAGCCCTGCTCAGGGCTGCCACAGGGCAGGGATGTCTTTGGGGTGGAGACAAGGGGATGGGGGTCCCCCATGGCTTCACCTCAGCATCGTGGTGTGGGTCAGGGGCAGCCCCATCAATGTGGGCTGTGCCTACACCCACACCCCCCTCCCCCCTTGTCTTCAGAGCCCGGTGCGCGGGAAGAAGGAAGAGGAGAAAGAAACAAAGACTGGTCAGCCCCAGTCCTCAGATCATTGTTTACCCCTCGAGGAGCACAGAAGTATATTGTCCATTTAATAGAAGCCTGTAAATCATTGAAAAACATTTATAAAATAATTGAAGGTAATGGGAACCATTTGTTTAAATAACATCACATTCATGCCCCAGAGGTGCAATAAAAGTTAGATTAATTGATAGGATTTTGTATCTCACTGTGAAAAGTCACAAGTCACATTCTAGACACCAACAGTTTGGGAAGGCTGCAAATTCATCAGGCACCCAGCTTCTATCAAAATAGTCTCTTCCATGCAAAGAGGCACATTTACATGACCCTGAAGGGTTTGGGGATGAGAACTATTTACTTAAACTGTGAAGTGAACTAGCCAGTGTGAGATCCTGACCCAGATTGAATTTTTTTTTCTTCCTCTCCTATCTGCTGTTTCATTTTTTCCCATTATGATAAAAGGGAAATAAATATCTCTACGCCAAAGGCTCATTCCTAATCCAGGGCTAAGGTTTCCTGCGTCTGTCCATGCCTGTAAGAATGGCCACACAAAGCAGCAGGACCGAGGGCCGACAGCACGCTGTGGGGCTGTGCGCGTTAACCTGCCAGGTGCCTGCCAGCACCGCTGCCTGTAACCACACTGTGTGGTTTAAACGGCATAAAAGTGGAACAAAGTGTGGTTTTAGTGACAGGGCAGCTCACAGGGTGATGACACCTCGCTGCTCCCCCAGGGCCCACATTCAGCTGCAGCCGTGCCCTATTTTTCCCCAGACACACTCTGATTTTGATTCTCTCCCCTCCATTTATAGCCTTGCAAGCTGAAGTGAGGCCAGCAGCATGTGGGCTCTGTAAGGCACGATGGAACTTGGGACTGTCACCCCCCCCCCCCTCTACCCCATCATCTGGGGCACCTGAGTGACCCCCATCAGTGTTACAAGATTTGTTCTTTCAGAGCACCTTCCTTCATTGCTCTTCCCTGTGGTCCAGCCATGGGTTGCAGCCTGGGGCTTGCAGAAGATAGGGGGCCAAAGCACTGCACCCCACAGAGTCCCCCAGAGCCCACACTGCTCCGTCTGCAGAGCCTGGCTGAGCTGCAGCCAGAGCACACCATGCAGCCTGGATTCGCATGAGCTTTTGATAAAGGCACCCTGTCAAACAAGGACTGAATAAATCATGATGTGTTACCAAGAACGCATTACAGCTTTTAAAACAACCACTGTGGCATTCTACCCCACGGACTGATGAGTCTGGGGATGCCAGATCCCTGGCGCTCCGCAGCCTTGCTGGAGCCAGCTCACATCTGGAGTGCAGTAAACGTACCCAGAAGCAAGAAAGCAGCTCTGTAAGGGTCAGGAGTACAGAGAGCGGCTGCTGACTCCAGGCGCCACCCCAAAACCCACATGCATTTCCTTGTGTAAACACATGTGGCCAAAAGGCAGCCACGGTCACCTTTCTCCACCGTGAGCCCTATAAAACCGCCAGCAAAGTGAGGAACAATGTCACTATTATTGTTTTAGAGGAATTCCTCCAAAGCAGAAAGGCATAGCTGGGCTGCCTACAAGAGTGTCTTTAAAAGCAGAGCTGACAATTGACTCCAGAGCTGAGGGGAGGAAAAAATCCTCCCGGGGGTTGATTGTTTGCAGTTGTTGGGGCTTACCAAGCCCATCAACCTGCGGGGCCTGGGATGGGCACAGGGTCCCTGCAGTGCTGGGAGCAGAGCTAGGGGTGTTGGTGTGCCCAGGGGTACTTTTGCTGGTGTTGCTTGGGGTGAGATCTTCATGTTCTTGGGCAGCAAGAGAAATGCCAGTGCCTTTGAGGGGGGCAAACAGAGCCCAGAGTGGATTTTAAGCAGCTGGAACGTGCCCTGCAGCTGCTCGTTCCTTGGTGCAGCATTGCCCAGGGCATGGCCAAGATCATGCAGGCAGAAGCAGCAGAGCTGTAAGCAGGGCTGGGTCCTGCCCATGCACAGGTGTGTGCAGCAGTGTCCAGGGACAGCAGCAGGGCAGCAGATTGCTGGGACTGCTGGGGATGTTGCTCATCTGCTCAGCTTAACACTGCATCCGTCTGAGCTGAGCAGGATAGTACTGCTGGCACCGGGCAGGGCCTCTAACTGGAAACATATGGGAGAGGAGAAGCGGCGCTAATTAAATATGAGGCTTTGCTGATTGCATCTTCCACAGGCAAGGCACAGAGAATCTCCTGCAGCAGAGACATGAAACTCCAGCCCCATCCACCAAGCATGAGGGCTTCCTGTACTGGGGGGCTGTGGCACAGTCAGTCCCTGAGCTGGGGACATGGCAGGGGCAGTGGGGCTGCCTTCTTCAAAGGGGCACCAGGGGTGTTTTGGGGCATCAAGCACAGAGGAGCCTTCATGGAGTGAGCTTAGGCTCACATTACAGACAGTGAGAGCTGGGCTTGTGCAACCACCATAAAGGGTTTTGTGGTTGCCAGGTGGGTTTGCTTCCCCAGCATCGCCTCCATCACTGCCCAGAAGGGCTTGGGGCAGGAGCAAGGGTGACCATGAATATGCAGCTGGGCTGAAGGCGTGGAGATGACAGGGAGATTCTCCATGCTTAGCACCTGATCGGGATGACCTTGCTCCTAGATAAGGGGCTGTCCTTCTATGGGACATGAAGGATGAACATTTGAATTTCAGCGATAAGCTCATCAAATAGTTAAGTGTGTTACAGGCCGTATGACTGCCCCACAGAAAAAAATTCTCCAGTGAGTCAGGGTCCCAAAAATCCTCCTTCAAGGAGCTTATCTTATCAGACAGAGAATACAGCGCTTGGCAAGGAAACAGGGCTAGTTCAGCTTGAATAATGGCCTGACCAAAAGCACTGCAAAATGGAAGGTACATTTGGAGGACTTTTTGTATCACAAAGCGGTGAGGAGAGGGGAAGAAGATTAGAAATGCAGGACACAACCCAAAGATGTGGTGCTTCTCCAGAGCAAGCTCTGTAATATCCTTCCTAGGAGAACTCTTTACATTTACTTTCCCCCTTTTCCCTGTGAGAGCAACCTGGGGGGTGTTCCCAGCCAAGTCCGCGCTCTGATTCCCTCCATCAGGGCTGGGGCCAGTGAGAGGGAGGAGAATAGAACTGAGAAACTCCTTTTCAGTGGGCCACCAAACAGTGGGGGTTGCGGTGATGGGCCTCCAGGGGGACCTCAGCAACAACGATGGTGGCTGCCCATGGCTGATTTTCTCCTCCACAGCCCCAAAAGGCTTCTCACTTCCCCTGGTCCTTTTGTCAACATGAGCTGGGCAGTAAGGGAATGCAGAAGTCACTGTGAATAATATGCGATGGTGGACAAAATGTTTAAAATGGCCAAATTCCTGGGAAAGAAGAATGTCAGCATCATGGGAATATCACCTGAAACCATTCCCAAAAGGAGGAAAATTAACATTGAAATCCATGTATCCCCCGCTCCTTGTTTCTCCCCATGCTGATTGAGATAGCGAATTTCCCTCTAATTGGAAAGTTCTGATGTTAAATTAAAACCTTGGAGCCTTCTTAAAATCTAGTGCACATCCGCAAACATCTGAAAGTGCCCATGTGGGGTGGAATGAGTGGGACAAATTGTGTATGGTACCCTTGAGCAAGTGCTTGAAAAATTCCTCCAGGCTGATGGGACAGGAAGCATCTAATCTTCAGGATGCCTTTGGTTTCTGAGTTTGCATAAGGCCCGGGACACCCACTCACTGGGACTTTCTCATGCTGTGCTCTTCTTGGAGGGAGGAAATGAGGAAGGAAACAGTGATTTGGTGCACTGAGATGGTGTGAAATGGAGGGCCATGCCACAGCCAGAGAGCAGTGTCACTGTGCTGTCATCCCACGGCAGGTGGCCAGGTCCCACCAGGTAGGATGTTGCCGGTGCTGGTCCTGCCTGGGGGCTCCAGGGTGGGCATCTGCAGTGATGGGGGCTTTGCAGGCGCAGCCAGGGGATGAATGTTGTGATTCTCATCCCCTTCATTTTTTTTGCATTTCACAATATGACTGCCCTCAGGAAGGGGTTTAGAAGAGGTCACACAGGAGCTTTGCTGCTGGGTCTCTGTAAGGATGGAATAAAAGTGAGGTTTTCATGTGGGTTTTTGGTACTGAAACAAAAAGGCAGCACTCCTCAGTCACAGGAGAAGAAAGTGTCATAGGTGATCGATGGTATTCTGTGCTCCCAGAACTATGGTTCAAATGGTCAGGTAGAAAATGCTTGGGGCCCGCTCTGCTGCCTGGGGGTGGCCCAGGGACGTGGAGGAGCTGCATCACTGTTTCCAGGTGTCCCACAGGTTCCCCTGGTGCCTCATCCAGTGTCAGTCTGGGTGCCAGGTCACCCTCATGGGCACGGAAAACAGGCACGGGGGACACAGAGACAGGCTTCTGGTGACTCCATGAGGGTCTGCGGGGACTGGGCTGCCCCCTGGCACTGCCAGCATCCACCAGCACCACCAGCACCCACCAGCAGCCAGCAGCTGCCCTTTGTACTGCTATTTTTAAACCAGCAAAGGAGAGCTCTCCTGCATTTGTGAGAAATATGTCTGCATCCCCTTCTGGTTCCTGGGACAGCCAAGAGCCCTGCTCAGTTTCAAACCAGCTGGAGTTAGCTTTAGATATTAAACAAAACAAACAAACAGCGAGGGGCTTGTTGTGTAAAAAAGTTTCTCCAAATCAGTTGTATCTGGATCGTGATCCCTTTATGATTGAACCCTTAATAGCAGCCAGGTGCAGCCAATAAGGGATTCTCGCCTGTGCTCTGGAAGCAGCATGGGAATGCGCAAGGGACAGCATGAGCATTGCTCAGTGTGTGGGCTGCTCGCGCCCTTCCTCTGCTCCCTTTCATCTGCAGCCCTCAGCCTTTGTTTCCTCCCTGCAGCACTCAGCAAGGGAAGTGCACGCATGGCTCTCAAGGTTTGCCTGTGTACCAGCATAGGGCTGCTTGTGCATACAGAAGCAGGCATGTGTTACCACACGTGTGTGATGCAGCGTGCATGTTGCGCGCACACAGGTCCATCCATGCAGGTGCGTGCCATGGCCGTGCTGTCAGAGCCAGAAGGACTTCACCAGGCACTCATGGCACTGCTCACATGCTGCTCTGAGACATTTTTCCATCCTGGCACTTCCAAACACGTCTGCCAGTGATTAAACCCATTTCCATCCCCCAGTACGTACGTGTGGAGTTTCACTGCATTAATTTTAGAAGCATGCTGTCTTCTGAGACAATAATAAAAAATTGGTGCTGAAGAGAGAGACTGTCCAGAAGGAAGGCATTGCTCTCCTGGAGCATGATTCATGTCTGCATCATCACCAGTGCTGAGCCTTCCAAAGAAACTGAATTTCACATGACCAATCCCTTAATGCCTGAAAGCAGAGCATTTGCCAGTTAATGTTCTGAGCACAGAATTGGTTATGGGCCTCTGAAATCAGGGGCAGATGCTGTGTGCAGATGGGGTGCATCAGCAGGTGGGTGCTGGGCTGACAATGAGCTCTGCAGGATGCGTGCCACAGTGTCAGCACTCGGTATCACATGGTAACAGTACTTGGGAAGCACTGGAACCACATTTCCTCCAGTGTAGAAGCACAGTTCCAGCTATTCCACCCATGGGCTGGGGATGGTCACACTTCCAAACTCTAAAAGGGCACTAAGATTACAGGTGCAGCAGCGCTGTATCAGAGCCAAAGTCGTTCTTCATTATTGTGAGGGTTCAGGTGCACACAGTGCTGCACATAAAAACTAGTGAAAGGCTTGGTCCTTTTTCTGGAGAAGTGTTTGCAGGATTAGAGCCTATTTAGACAATACATAAATGGGATTCCTAAACAAAGGGCCGGAGGAAGGAGGGGTTTGGTTCAGCCTGTGCTGTTTCCCAGACCGGAAAGCATTTCCAGCTTTGCTCTGCTACCTGCTTGTGTGGGTAAAGCTGTCCAGACCCCGGCACCCAGCACTCACATTTTCCATTTTAGGAGATTGTGCAAACAGAGGCGGGCGCTGCAGCTCCTGCCCCTCCTTCCACAGCAGCAAGGTGGGCTCGGGGCTGAGTGCCTACTGGGGCTGGCACACGGCATGGCACGGTGTATGATGCTGCATATGGTGCTGTGCACAGTGCTGGATGTGATGCAGGTGAACCAGCCCATGCAGCCTCCCAGGATGGGGGCTCCTTGCCTGCCAGTGCCTTTTATTAGTCACAGAGGGATGTGTCTTTTCCATTAATCAACAGAAAATAAATTGAACTTAAATGCTAAATTGCAGCATTGTGAGCAATTTATACAAATTACAGGCAAGGAGAGAGATGTATTTACCTTGCTGTATAAGTAATAGCAGGGGCTATGCAATTCTCTGAAAGTCGGCATGCTCAGAGCAAAGGGGGCCGGAAACTACAGAAGAAATCCACATGGGTCAAAGAAAGATGCCCGTGTTGTGGCTGAGAGCAGCCACATGCCAGGTCTGATTCAGCTTTGGCTCAGGTTTAGAAATAAAGTGTGGTGGCAGCCAGCCCCTGTCCCTGGAGCACTATGGGGGCCACTCAGGGCATGATGGGGACAGTGGTGGCACTCCTTGGAGTGGGTGAAGTCCCAGCTGTCCCCTGGGATGCTCATACCCATCCACCTTCCCTTGGCTCTTGGCAGTCTCTCGGGGAGCAGAGGGTCCCTGGGAGAGTCCCCGACCTCAGCTTGTGCCAGCTGGAGCACAGGGCCATGTGCGGGGTCCTCGTGATCTTAGAGGGACATACGTCAACCTTGGCAGCAGCAGTGCTAAATATGCCATTTTTTTATTTACACCCACAATCAATTTGTAATGTCTGGCCAAGACTTCATCTCCTGTACATGGCGATGTGGCCAGTGCTGGAATTTGAGCTCAAAGGCAAATGGGAAATATGAAAAAGCCTCTGTGTGGGATGCACTGCAACCTGCCTCCAGCACAGTGCAGTAGTTTTTCCATCCCTTGGATCTGTGCAGGGACATGACTCCCAGCCATGAGCACTGACTGCAGCTGGTGGCACTGAGCTCTGACACTGAGTCAGGATGGCCCCAGAGCTCAATGGAATGTGCTCCTTTTTCAGGGCCAAGTGTCCATGGCTTCCTGTTTTCACTGGGTTTTGTGTCTGGGCATCACAAGGGCACTGCTGAAGTGTAGAGCCATGGCTGTGCCAAGCATGGTGGGTTCCCAGCCTCTGTCCTGGAGTGATGCAATATCCCATGCCTGCATCCCAGAAGCAGTGGGAGAGAGCTGCCAGGTTCCATCGAGCACCATATCTCAGCACCATTGCAGGCCCTGTCTGGGAGCATGGGGCAGGGACAGAATGCAGCAGTGCTTCTCTCATGCAGCAGTAAATGTGTGAGGCCTCAGCCCCAGCACCTTTCCCTGACCCACTGCAAGTTTTCTGCAAAGGAAAAAAAAAATCATTTTGGAGTAGATGGAAAAAGGAGATAGCATCACGCAGTCATGGCCTGTTCTCCACCTGTTGTTATTTCGGTCTGGCCCAATCAACCTGCTAGCCAGGCTGGAGCCAGAGACCATCTGGAAAAACTGCCGTGTTTATAAAACTGACATGGAGCAGCACCCCAGGGCCCTGACCTCCCACACAAATCTGGAAATGATTAAAATGGCCCTGGTTGTCTTCGCTGCTGAGCGCTGCCTGCAGAGAGCAGCCCACCGAAGACATTTGGAGTTCTCATTAGCTGGGCTGGAAACATAGTGCTGTCTTCCAGGGTGCCCCTGCCCTGCATGGAAATACTGAGCCGAGGGTGGGAATGGAAGTGGGCAGAGCTGGGAAGCTCTTCCGGAGAGGGATGGTGCTGAGGGATGCAGATGAGATGTGGAGTGGGAGCTGCCCCATGCAGCAGCCCTGGAGTGCCAGCACCATGCCCCTGTGCTGGGCATCCTCAGGTCTCTGCTGCCCTGGCCATCCACACCACCAGCCTGGTTTGTAGTAAGCTGGCATGGAAAAGTGAAATAATGCCAGAATTAAACAGTGAAATCATGCTGGTGAGGCGGATTTCAATGGGAATTAGAGACCAAGCTTCAGCGCCAAAGGCACAGAGTGAATGCTAGCCATCAGAAAGCTGGCCAAGAGTGCAGCAAGCTTCTTCTGTGAGTGGTTCCATGGCACTGCTGTGGGGTCAGAGCTCATCCAGCTGTTCACCTTGAGCAGAAAGGCTCTGACCGCGGTTTGCACCAGGCCCCAATTTTGGAGGAGTCCTCCTCAGCACTGCCTTTTCCACAGAGTAGTGACCCAGCACTGTGACTGCGCTGAAGCTGGCTGACCTGCACAGCCAATGAAGGCTCACTCGGCCTCTGGGCAGCGGTTTAATGAGGGAGGTGTGAATAATGAATTATCTGTGACTCCAAGACATCCGTGGAAAAATCATATCAACCTGCTTCTTGTTTGTGAGATGTCAGTACACTGTGTGCCAAAGGGAAGGGGGAAGGAGCCAGGCTGCACTGTGCCACGTGCAATGCTGGAGCCACAGTCCCATGGTCATGGGTGCATGTTGGGGTGCACACAGATCCCTTTGCCAATGGGGCTGCTGAGGTTTATAGCAGCAGCTTCAGTAAACACTTGCATCACCCAGCACAAAAGGACTTAATCCCTGAAAGGGCCCTGGCCTGGGGCTGGGAGGAGCCACACTTCTATGGTGTTTGTCTTCTTTGCTGACCTGCTCTACTGCCCTCTTACCTGCCCTGCCCCACCTGCTTTGCTCTACCTGCCCTGCTCTACTGCCCAGCCCTACCTGCCCTGCTCTACAGCTCTGCTCTACCTGCCCGGGCTCTAACTGCCCAGGCACACTGTGGAGTGTGACATCAGTTGTTCCCTGTTTTGTCAGGGGAAGATGAGCAGATGATGGGGATGAAGAACAGGAGGGGGTGGCTGAGCTGCAAGGAGCCTGGCTTCAACAGCTTGAATATGACATGGGTGACCTGGGCAAGGAGGCACGGGATGCCCAGGGCAAGGCTCTGTCTCTACAGTTTTACCAACGGCATTCCCATTGTCTCCTCCATGATGAGGAACTCTGATGGAAGAGCATGCTTAGCCTGAATTTTAGGTACTTCAATTCAAACAGATAAGGTGGAGGAGCCCTGTGCTGCTGCCAGGGCTGAAGGCTTTGAAATGGGCAGAAAATAAACCTGTCACAGCTCTGTCCATTGATCTCTCTATCTGATTAGTAAACCAATACATATTAACCCAGAGCCAAAGCAAACACATAGTGAGTGTTGAAGTTCAGATAAGACTTTTCCCCCTTCTGGGAATCCAAAGCCAAAGCCCCAAGCAGAGCCAAGCAATCCCTGTCTGCACTCCAATACTGTAGTGTACCAGGGGAAGATGGGCCTCCCATGTGTGAGTGCAGTGCCATGGCACACTGCCCAGACAGGGAACCCTGTCGTTTGTGAAAGGAAGGGCCAGTGAGAAACCCAGGGACAGAAAAACAGACAGGGAGCTGCAGTATACAGCCCGCAGTGTCAGCAGCCTACTGTCCCCCAGCCCCATACTGTGGCCAGAGGAGTACAAATAGGAGCATTTCCATGCCATCACCCTATGCTCATGCCACCTTGGCATTGCTCTGGGCTTCCCATAGCCCTGTCCTACAGGTGCTGCTGGAAGCCGCTTCCCAGTGTGTTCAGAGCAAAGTGCAGCGCTTGGGTACGGCTGTTCTGGTTATGTTCCCTGGAAGAAAGCACAGGTGGCTCACGATGGGAATTTCTGCTGTGATGATGCCTGTGCCTGATTTTTTTGGTAAGTTAGAAGCTTCATTTCCACAAGATTGTCTCCATTAAGTTTGGTTCGGTTTTTCCACCAAGCACTATGCTATGTACATTTGTGTTGTAGCATTTAGCCCAGGCACCACATGGCTCCCTCCAACCTAGGTGTCTGTGCTACTCTGCACAGAGCTCCTCATCCCTTCTGCACCCCAGTATTCAGCCCCACCTCGCAGTGCAAGAGGAAATAGTGATCGTGGCGAGGATTCACTGCCAAACAGAAAGCAGGGAGAGGGATGGTGTCAGTGCCAGCTAGCAGGGATGGTGACAGCAAAGCCATTCTCCCTGTCCTGCTGCTCCACTTCCTGCAAGATTATCTCTGCTCTCTGGCTGCCAGGAACTTGTTTTCAGCTGGGACGATTCCTCAGGACAGGATATAAACAGGAAAAGTCATTGGTGTGACGCCAGGGTGCTGGGCAGCGTGTCTCCCTGAGCAAGTCCCCAGCAGCACTCCAAGGAGCGCACAGACAGGGGTTACCTGCAGACCCTGTGGAGCTGTACTCGGCTGAGCACATTTCCCAGATGGGGAAGCAGAGCCCCATGGAGTTGGCCCACGTCAGCCTGCAATTTCTGGGATGCTTCTTCCCTCTGTGAAGTGGGGAAGGAGCACACATGTCAGCTGCATGTGATGAACAGAATGAGGGAATGCTAGCAGGGGATGTTACTGACTCAGCCATGCTTCCACTGAGCATTTGCCCCAGGGAGACAGCAGCACTCTGTTGGAGGAACAGCAGAGTTCACACGCGAGGGGAGCAGGTGGGTGACCACATCGGGCCTTGGTTTGCACCTTGCGAAGACTGGACAGGAACTGGAGGAAACCGCAGCTGCCGATAAGCAGTGCTGGGCGTGAGGAAGGAAGTGGGGGCAGCCCCAGCCCCTCAGTACGACCTTTCCTCCCCTGGTGAATGTGCTGCCTCAGCAGGAAGCGAGCCCTATGCCGAGCTCAGCTGAGTGGGACCGGAGGGGGGGAGGGAGGGGACCCAAACCAACAGGACCCAACAGGACCCAACAGGACCTGGGGACCCAGAATGAAATGGGGGGACCACATGGGATTTGGAGAACTGGCAAAATGTGGAGACCCAGCACCCCCCAGCACCAGCTGTGCATGACGCCCAACATCTCCCTGTGCCCAGCCCACCCAAGGGACCCCCACATTGCAGAGGTGTGTCCAGCAGGAATCTGTGGGTTTGACTTCTCCCCACAGTGCAGATCGCCTGCAGCAGCTGTGGCAGCCCCACACGCCGTTGCTTGGTTTCTCATTTGAGGTCCGACAAAAGGGATCTCCAGGAGCAGAATCTCTCTGCTGGCTGTGCTGGCTTTCATATCCCACAGAGGGATTTTCTGGGTTGCTGGTCATGTTGACAAACATTCAGCCTCTTGCAGAGGGAAATAGATCCCCTTAGGAAACCAAGGCAAAGTCTGGGAAAAGTCTGCTGGCACCGCTGCTGCAGATGGGAGCAGGGCAGGCAGCTCCATGGCTGTAGGTCAGCCTCTGTGTGTGAAGCACCATGAGGAGCACTGCAGCACAAGCAGTGAAATCTGCCCTGCGTGGGAAGCAGGAGCCCACTACGGTGAGGAAACAGTGAGAGCACTGCTGATCTGCAGAGCTATGTTGTCATGAACTGTGGTGTGAGCCGGGCCCTTCCTGCCAACATCCTGGCACACCAGTGCAGGAACATGCCACAGGTGTTTGTGGGCTGCAGTACAGCACAGTGGTGCCCAGGAGAGGAGGAGAGCACAGCACTGGTGGGGACACACTGGAATGTGGGGGCTGCAGCACCCCTGGAAGGATTTGGGCCTATGGGATGTTGCAGGCACGCAGAAGCCCACTGCAATGCTTGGGGCATGCAGGGCAGCGTGCAGGGTGCATGCAGTGCCATGCTTGTGTCTGGTGGAATCCAGGCACTGCACTCTTCTGCAGGGTTTGGTGCCTGGTCCATCTGAATGAAAGAACAAAGCAAAGCCTTTGAGCAGACTGTGCCCAAGCCCACACTTTGCCGTTCCCCTAAAAGCACTGGGATGCCACACCAGACACTGCACCCCAAGCCATCCATGGGTGAAAACACAGCACCAAGAAATGGGCAGACTGCAGGCCTGCTGCAGATAGAGGCCTTTGTGTAGTGTTCCCCGTGCCCTGCTACCCATGACCTGCTGAGTGCCTGGGGCTGAGCGGCTGCAGGCAGGAAGCAGGTGGGATAAATATTTGTGTGAAACAGCAGAATGTCCCTCGAAGAACACGCAGTGTGTTTCCCTGGCCATGGCTTTTGATGGGGAGGTGCAGGCTGGAGCCCGGCAGGTGCTGAGCAGCACAGGAGGACCCACTCCTGCGTCTCAGAGCAGCCCCAATGTGCATGTGCCGAGCACAGGGCTGCACCCTGCCCAGGGCCATTGGCAGAAGGAAGCAAGTGCTGCCATCTCCACATAGACAGATGAACCTAATTTCCTGCCCATACGGATACTGGAGGTGGAAGGACATGAGAGGCTGGTGCCAGCCAGGGGAAGGACATGTTGGTGGGGCTGGGGTGGGTCATGGGGTCAGGGTCTGAGCGCTGATGTCAGTAGGAGGAAGGGGGAGAAATGCATTGCAGAGCTGCTGCTCCTGGAGAGTATCTTCAGCTGGAATTAAAGAGGAACAAACCTGAGACCCCATACAGCTTCCTGTGACTCACTGCACAACTAAGCAGTGAGAAGAAATGGGAATTTTCTCTCTGTATCAGCAGGGTGAAGAGGGAAAGCAGAGGATGCAGGCATTTCTGAGCCAGCATACACTCACTGCAGTCCCGACATCTGCTTTCTGACCTCTGGAGCTCCTACTGCCAACAAACCTGCCATGGCCACCCTCCCTACCTGGATTTCCTCCTCCAACCTGGAACAGGAAGGAGCTATAGGGTTGGGGCACCTGCAGCAGCTCCCCAGCTCCCACCAAGCCCAGCCTGGCCCCAAGCACTGGGATTTTGGGGCTACGGGGAGGGGAGTAGCCTCTGCAAGTTTAATTAAGGTCAGGTTCCTTGCTCCGGGCCCCCCCTGGAGAGCCTTAGTGATGCTGAAAGGTTTTGGGGCCCTGTGTCCTGCTGGGCTGATCCCACCTCAGCATGGAGCTGCTTGGTGCAGCCAGCCCTATGCTTGTTGCACTCTTCCCCTTTACTCCTCTTTCCCCTCTCCCCTTCCCCCTGAAGCTCTTTGTCTCCTGGCTCCATAGAGGAAACAGACCTTCTGAAAATAAACTCCTTCTGCTTTGATCTGCTTTATGGGCACACACTGTTTATAGCCCTGCGTGTATGACTTGACACCTTCCCACCTGCAGCCCCAGCAACTGCTTCTTATCACAGCCACTTTGGATATTAAGAGGCCAGTGGGGAGAGTGACGGGGAGGTCCCTGCGGACCCCACATCTCCGCAATGCCACATCAAGTGTAAGGGAGATGGGCTGCTGTCCCCCCCACACTAATTGCATCAGCCCATGCTTGTTGGGACACAGATTTAGGCCACTGACAATGAGAGGGTCCATGGGGGCTGAATCTGATTGTTGACCATAGGAATGAACTCCCGGGGACCTATGGCCTCAGCATGGCTCAGCCCTGACTCCATGTGCAGGGTCAGGACTAGGCGTTGCTCCCACATCTCCTGCTGCCATGCCTAAAAGCTGAAATATTTCACTCTCTTTCTGTCACGGGGCAATGGAGGTGGGGATAGTTGGGTTACTAGGGGCAGGAGGAATGTGCTAAACCCCCTGGGGTTGTCCCCTTCACAATGTGAGCCAGGACCCAATGATGTCACTCCCAGTGCCAGCCACAGTCCCCCTGGGGGCTTTGTCATCTCCCCAAGGACAGACAGGGACTGGGTCTGCACCAGAAGCAGAAGCAGGTGGTCCTGTGCCACCCACGGGTACCCATCCTTGGGTGCCAGCTGCAGGCTGTGCCCCATGGCAGTAATAGAGCAGAACTCAGGGGATGGCCCGCTCCTGCCCACACTTCTCATCCTTCACTTTCTGCCCTGCCTGGCCACAGTACCAGCCTGAGAGCACCCATAACCTTTCTGTAAATATAGTGTCTCCAGCAAACTTGAAAGAACCAGGTCCCACAACCACACAGATGTCTGCTTGGGCCTTAGAAATTTGGGGAAACCCGCCTAGAGCAGCTGTGGGACATACACTGCACTCAAGTTGCTCCCACAGGACATGTTCCAACGTGACTTAAGCTGCTGGCATGCTGTGCCTGCTCCTTACTAACTTTATTGGGGTAAACTGTAATCCCTCATGTGGCTGCAGGATAATAGGGTGGCAAGGTCCTCTCTCCATGCCAAGGCATGGCCTGCCCTTCCTGTAGCCCCACACTCTGCTGCCTACACCTGCACTGGATCCTGTCCCTGCCCCTCTGTGCTGGGCATGTTGTGGTCCCATTGCCTCAGGTGGCTGCATCCCCCTGGGCAAAGTGGACATATCCCTGGGTGGACATTTGGGGTAAACAGTGCAGGAAACTGGGCACCAATGTGAGATCAGACTAGGGCTCTCCTACCATTCTGTCACAGCCCAGCAACATGCTGGGGGCTCAGGCATGCCCCCCAAGTCTCCATCCCCATTCTGTTGCTGGTAAGGGGTCCTAGTAGGCTGCAGGGCTGAGGCAGCAGTTACCTACATTCCATCCATCAGCCCTGGGCTGCACCATGCCTCCCCACACAGAGACCTTCTTGAAAGAACCTCCTGATTTTCAACACCTACTTAAGGCCCTTCAGGCCACGCCACTCCCCACAGACATGATCTCATGCTGACTGCATGTGCTGCCCACTTCAACTCTTACAACCACAGTAAATCACCTTCTGCAGCTCCTCTGCAGAATGGGCAGGCACCAGGTAAGGCCTGTCCAAAAAGTGAGAACTAGACCACAGGCAAAGCTCTTCAGTTACACTTTTAAATGGAAAGTTATAACAGAGCCAATTCCTTTGTGCTCACCTGAGCACATCTCCATTACCTGCTAGAAGGGGTGCAGGTGCCACTGCCCTGCAGGCTCCATGCTTGTGGACAGCTTCCCAGATTGTCACCAGTCCTTGGATGCCACAGATGCTTTCTTCTGGTGAACCACAGTCCCAGTATATGAGAGAAAACATCTATGGGGATTTACCACTGTTCTGCAGGCCAGATGCCAGCACTGAATGCCAAGTGCACAGCAGCACTGAACACAGCTGGGGCTTGTAAGTACCCACAGCCACTGCCCAGGTCCTGCACACACCAGTCAGATGTTGGGGTATGGGGGAAGTCCTCAAAAGCAAAGAGCTTTGCATCCTGGACATGTTCCATGTCTCCAAGCCAAAATAATGTTGCAGCAAGAGATGCTAGGTGCTCCTTAAGTGTCCAGGCAGGAGATGCTTTGCATGGCTGAACTGCCCCGGCATATCATTTTCTGAAATTTTTATGGCAAAGGCTCTTTGTTTGCTTCTCTCCCAACTGAACTAGTCCCATGGGCACCTTCTCCCAGTGCTGGCAAGGCTTAGAATCCTCAGGGAATGAGGACCAGCATTAAGGTCTTTTCTGAGGGGTTCTGGGAGGTTCTGGGAGATGATCCTGGGGGAACATGCTGAGCACTCCCCACTCTCCCATTCCTTAGACTTCCTGCTCCTCAGTAGGATTTGCACTTTTCCAGGAGATTCTCCCCACCCAGTAGAATCCTTCCCAGCTCCTTCCCCAGGCTCTGGGCTTCTGAAGCTGATTGCTGGGTCTTGGCCAGGGCACATTTGGGTCTGAAGATGCAAGCGAAGCAGGAGAGTGGTCTGGTATCTAACACACACATGGGGGTGAGATCCTCCTGGGATCTCCTGCATGTATACCTTGTGCCTCCAAGAAAGGACAGGAGAGCAGGAGTTCGTGAGGCTGCTCAATGCTGTAGGGATGACTGAGTCTGTGTGGGGATGGAAGAGTTAAAAATTGTGGCAAAAGCTGCAAATGGGTTTCACAGCTGGCCTCTTCACCACCGCAGAGCCTGCGCAGACTGTGTATTTTGCTCTGGTTATTAAGTCCTTGATGGAGAGAGGGGCAAGGGAGTCCTGGTACGTGCAAAAGGTGGAGGTGGGGCAGGGCTGGGGGCAGCAGTGAGGCACAGCTTTGTTCAGGAGACACAAAAAAAATGGAAAGATGAGATCACTATGCAGTGGACATGAAGGATGTGATATGGGAGAACAAGGAGCTACTGAAACCCTACACTGGCAGGGAAAAGCCAGCTGTGGGGGCCTGCTCCTCACACACCTCCTGTGACAAGCACCGGGTCTCGGGGCAGGATGCTACTCATGGGACACACAGCGCACAGAGATGGTGCGTCTGGAGCAGCTTTAGTATGGCAGCATGGCTGTGTCCGGCTCTGGTGGAGAGAAACAGCTGGAAAACACCTGTCACAGTGCTGCATATGTCCCAGTGTGGCACTCCTAGAGCTCGGAGCTATCGCCTGTGCACTGACTGCACAGTGCCAAGGGCTCTGTTGGGACAGACTCGGGGCCTTTCCCTCGTTCTCCCCCCGCTGAGCCTCAAAATGGCTGCGGCACTGACGGTTTCGAACGGAGCCTCTGCGCCGCGGGGCCGCGCCGTGCCCGTCCCAGCGATGCACAGGGACAAGAAATGGGCCTCGGCGAGCTCTCGGGGTTCAGTTTGCCTGGACCGGGCCAGGGCACTAACCCACAAGTCCGTCCCCGTCGTGACACCTTCAGCCTCCGGCCCACGTGTGCGAGCCGCCTGAGGGCACAGAGCCCCACGAGCTGCCCGCGGCCCCTTCTGCCTCCACGCGGCTCCCGCGGCCCCCGCAGGAGCGCGGCGGCGGTGGCACGGCGCGGGGCGCAGACTTTCTGTCTGCACGGGGACTTCCTGTCCCCGCGCTGCCGGTGAGAAAGCAAAGGCGGCTTGTTTGGCTGCCGGAGCCGCTCCGCGCTGACTGCCCCTTTCTGTTCCTGTTAGGAATAATATTCCGAGAGGTCTGAGCGTGAATTGAGTTTCCCAGAGCCAGACTGGTGGGGAGACTTTAATGGGAAGGAAAATAAACGGTGTATTCGGCATTTGGGGAGAGGTGTGGTGCTGGCAGATGGGAGCAGGGAAACAGCTTCTCTTGATTCCTTCTTTTTTTTTTACTGTTTGCTGAAGGAGCGCACGGATGCATGCCCTCGTGTAGGATTTGTTTGCTTCCCGAGATGACAAGGGAAAGAGTGGCATTCTGAAGGAGCTGTCAGAGAGCTCCTGGGCTCTGATGTGCTGG
Organism: Cyrtonyx montezumae; assembly: GCF_038088225.1. NCBI lineage: Eukaryota > Metazoa > Chordata > Aves > Galliformes > Odontophoridae > Cyrtonyx > Cyrtonyx montezumae. The sequence continues at coordinate 13,998,495 of NW_027072100.1, forward strand.
AGTGGAGCACTGTCCTATGCCGGCCTTGCTGTGCGGTGCTGCGGGTACAGGGACTTGGCAGTTCCGAGCACTGCCACTGCACGTTGATTGCTAAACAGCACAATGCAGTGATTCAGGAACTCCAGAAAGCTGCATGAGTCATGCTGCAAATTTCCCTGGACAAGTTAGAGCTGTAAAACACACTCACATGTGCTAAACCACACTAAAAATTCTTCTTCCTCCTCAGCAGCAATCCCTGTTGCTCTTGCAGTGGCTCCAGCTCTGCCTTGGGATCACTGGTTGGGATCAGACTGCGTGTAGTGCCCAGGGGCTCCCTGCAGATGTGCTGGGGTTTGCTAAGTGTTCTGTATGCCTGGATTCAAATGGAGAGGGTTTGGGACACAGGAGGACAAAAGTGCCATATTTTCCCACTTGCTCATGCATGATGGGCATGAGCAACCCTATTGTCCCATAGCCTGTGCCCACCTGACAGATCCTGTCTGCATGTGTCCCCAAGTTCCCCCATGACACCAGCAGCTCCCTTGATTCAGCACTGTGCTTCATCTGCTTGTGTTTGCAGAGCCTTTGAAATCCTTGGGCAGACAGCTGGGCTTGAGGACATATCTGTGAGTCAGGAAAATATCCCTGGCAGCTTGTGCCTCTCCTGGGCTGGGGCCACGGGCTTCCCCATCACTGGCCCTGTCCAAAGCCAGCAGATTTGGAAAGTGTTGGTCTTTGAGAATACTCACTGTCAGCCTTTGTAAAACATCAGAGATGGGAAGTTAAATTGCACATTTATAAAAATGTTTGCTCTGACAAGAAGACTTTTTAACGGAAAGGGGCACTATTACTAAATTTCTTTACAGCATGGTGATCTGCTATCCAGCCCCCTGCTGCTGCCTGCTCCCCATTCCTCCTAAATGCTAACACACACATCCCAGCAGACAGCTGTCTGTTTCTCAGCACAGCCCCTTTGTGTGTGGGGTGCCTGTGGGTGCTGCTGGAGCAGGGCTGTTCCCAGATGCTTCCTCTGAGCTGCTGTGTCCCGGAGCAGGACAGCAGCCAGAGATCCTCCATCTGTGCCATATCCTGCTGAGTAACACCGGTGTACATCCATACATGGGGAAGAGCTGGGCGCAAGGCTTTCCGTCCTGTCAGAACTCTTCGGTCCTCAGTAAATAACATTCCTGCTAATGTTGGTATGTGGAACACTTCCCTGACACTCTGACTAATGCATGAATCACAGCCATACGGCTCTGGGCTGCCCTGGGGCAAGGGCTGGGGCATATGGAGGAGCCCTGCAGGGAGGGGTTGTACCCCAGAAGGCGCTGCACTGTCTGGCTGTCTGGGTGCAGGTTGAGACCTCAAGGCCATCCTGGCCCTTTCCCAGCAGCTCCAGGGTGCGTTATGGGGATGAGAAGGGCAAGAAGGTGGTGGATGGAGCCAGGTACATCCCTGCCAGCCTTGTGCATCCCAGGACTGACTTGAAGTGGTTCTCTCTGCACTACCACATCTGAACTCAGGCTCATTCACAAATCACCCTATGCCAGTGTGAGCATAGGAAGGCACTCCGATGGCAGCCTCAAAGCCTGCTCCCAGCAGAGACCTCCAACCTAGCAAGCACTGCTGCCCTGCTGGGGTGTACAGCACAGAGGCAGGTACCAGATGGGCTCTGCTGGAGAGCCCCACTGTCACTGTTTTCATGTCTGGGCTTATCTATGCCTGTAATGCAAACATAGATAAAAGTAGAGCTTTTCTCCAGTCACCCTTGCACTGTGCAGTAGGGGAAGCCAGAGGGGAATTTCTGGATCTGTTCCACTCCGGATGTGACTTTCCCTCTGGGCAGGTTATGCTGGATGCACCCAGCTCTGTGGACTGCATGCACCTGCTGCCAGGAGAGCAGAACTGCTTCCCTCTTGCACTGAGCAATACCCTCCAATCATGCCTCTTCCAGTCCCTGGCTGGGAGCTCCTGTGCTCAGCCATGTCCCTGCTAAGCACCTGACAGACCTGACACAGACATCTGCCTTGGGCAAGGATCCAGAAGTGCGATGATGGCCTGCAGGCACCCAACAACAAAGAAATTACCACCCCAATCTGATTCAGTAAGGCTCTCAGATTATTTTATGGCCTTAAAGGAAACTTCAGACTACAAGGGCTGAGGGGACAAGCCTGCATGCAGTTGCATCACAGCTCAGTGTCCTTGGAAGGGGGGCCTGGCTGCATTATCCTGCTGTTGGGGGAGGCCAAAGGGAGCACCAGGATCTGCCATGTTTTACTCACCGCTACTATCAAAGAAATGTGGTGTGGGATCCCCTTGGGCACGGGATGTTGCCCTGAATCCCTGCAGCACTCCCACAGCATACCAGCACCATGCTGCCCAAACTCTGCACTTGTCCCTGCCTCTGCTCTTCCCACTTCAGGATTTGGCTAGATTCTGGTGCATTGGCTACTCTCACTCCCACTGGAGTGCCCATGCAGAGCCAGTAGCGCTTCTCAGTGGGAGATTGGCTGTCTCTGTACTCCTCCCTGCCAGGTTTTCCATGAGTAATGACACAAATGTGTTTCCTGCCCCGTCACCAGCGCTGCACGCTGCACTGCTGGCTGAGCCATTCTCAGGCTCCCCTCTCACTTCCCCGTCTCTGCTTTACATCAGAGCCATTCCCATCTGCCTGTCTGCTCTTCTCCCCCAACACATCTTCCAAATTTCATGAGAGGCCCAGACAAGAAGCAGCCCCATGCCATATCCCCACCAAGGGAACAACTGGGACATGTGTTGCCTGTGGGGTGCTGAGTCCCGTCCCAGTGCCATGATGGGTGCCCACTTTTGGAGGAACAACTCGGGGATATAGTTTAGGATTGTGGCAATGCCTGGCATGTGTGCATCATGGCCGGGTGCAACTGGGAAGTGCAGATACAGGGAAGTGAAATGAAAATAAAATTGTGGTCTTTCCAGCTGGTTCCTGGTGTGACTGAAAGTCTGGAGGGGTGGTGGCCACTGACTGCACTCTGCAGGACTGCCCCAGGTGGCACAGAGAAGGACAGGAGTGGAATGGCACAAGGACGGAACGTGGCAGGGAGGTGCAAGGAGAGGCATCTGGCCAGGCCTGCATCACAGAGCAACAGATGGGAGTGGGGAATGAGTGCTTGGCTTGGTCAAGTGTCTGATTGCCAGCAGACACATCTGTTGTGCAAGATGCATGCTCATAAAGTGCCTTTTGTAGCTGGATAGCAACAGAAAGCAGTTTTGCAACAGCCCTGGATGATACAGGGAGTTGTGCACTTTGGACAACAACCTGAGTGTTGTTCAGGTGGGGGAAGCAGGGGCTGCTTCCCGTGACAACCTATTGCATGTGAGCCAGAGCCAGGGTCATCTCCAGAGATGACATCATTTACAGCTGTCCATCCAGAACCATCAGAAGCTTGTCAGGAAGGGAGAGGGGATGGCTGATATCACTAGCTGGGGCAGGGACATAAGACATTGGACAGGGGATGCGGGATGTGGGATGTGGGACAGAGGCCATGGGATGCAAGGATTCTTCCTTACCACAGTGCCTTCAGGATGCAGGTTGACTGGTGATGCCCATCAGCATCATCCCCACCTGCCAGCCTGGGGATTTGCTTGGGCTGATGGTGTTCTAGAGCTCTGCTGGCAGCAGAATCAGAGCTGAGCTCAATGCTCAGTTGCTTCTCCCAGATCTGGATCTCCCAGGCTCCATTTCAGAAATGCTCTTAAATGGTGCTGCAACCTGGTTAGCGGGACAAGGACTGAAGAGAAAGATGTGACTTAGGAGCCTGGGGATGCCAGTGAGATAATGTGAGGGAATGTTAATCGTTACTGCATTCACAGGATTATTTATCTGTCACAAACACAGACAGCCAGGAATCCTCCAGGGTGTGTAGCTCAATTTAGACCCCATTATAATTCCTTTTATTCCCTGCATTTTGGAGGATGTTAAAACAGTGTCTGAATTGCTCCTGTGGGAGCTGGCTTCCAGGATTGGTGTCAGAGCTCTGCTTGCAGCTGAGCTGCCCCACTCCACCTGCAGCCCCATGTCCCTCCTGAGCTTCCTGGATCCCCCTGGGGCAATACTGTGTGAGGGATATGCTGCAGGGCCAGGGCAGGAGACAGGGAGAGAGGATGGAGCTGAGTGCTCTACTGGCACCTGCTCGGGCTGCCAGATTTTCTTGGGATTTCTTTTTCTATTCCAAAATAGTAAAAAAAAAAAAAGGAAAGCCCTGCAAAGACAGTGTGCTACGCTATCTGGCCTGCAATTCCAGGAATAATGAAGGCTGAGAAAAACATCCCTATTTCATCACTCCAAAACGTTTTCTTTTGGTGTTGCTTAGCTTTCTCAGTTTTGGAGAACCTTCATTTCTCAGGAAAGCCTGCTGTGAGATAGCAGTGTGCTTAATCTGGGGGAACATGCCAAAATTAGACAATTCTGAAAACTTCCAGCCTTTTTTCCCAAACCCTTGCAGACATGGAGCCTCGTGGGTGAGGACCAGAGGACATCCCAGCAGCAATGGAGCATAAGCCCTGCACACAGCTCCGTGCTGTGGCTTTGTGGGTACCGAACGTCAGCAACCAGGGACAGCAGTGACCCAAGGACACTGCGTCACCACACCATGCGCCCACTGCTGTGCCAAGGTGATGCTGTCAGAAAGGAAAAAGCACGGGTGAGTTGAGCCAGGGGTGTCCCCGAGCAGCGACAGGACAGGGGACAGTGGGAATTCTGGCACTGAAATGGAACAGACAATTTATAATCACTTCACAGCAATGAGTAGGGGCTGCTTCAAAAGGAACCGGCTTTAAATGGATCAAGCCCCGAGCCAAAAGCGTAAACACTGGGAGGAAGTTTGGCTGAGGTTAAATCATGTTTTATTTTAAAATCTTCCTATCCCCATTGTAAGATGGAAAGTCTCCATCTGAAAAAGTGAAACTAAGATTGGAAACAGTCTGCAGTCATTAAGTTTATGCAGCTTTTTTTTTTTTCTCTCTCTCTTCATCTTCTCAAGTAAAATATCAACTGGCTCCACTGTCAGGGACAGGAAACATTAGTAATAAGTTCATAGATTTACATTTTCCCCAGGGAAACACAGGAATATCAGAGATCAAAAGTTGGAGAAAGGAGTTATTTTTGTACAAACTGATTTGCAACCAGCATTCACTGGGGGGAGTAAATAAATTACAGGCCCTTCTCTTTGGGGTTGTTTGAGTTCTTTTTCCTTAATGCTGTTCTTTTTAACTACTGTAGAGAGTCTGTCAGGACTTACACAGAGTAACAGAGAGTTTCCCACCTGAAGAAAGGGTCTTTTCCAGCAAAATAAAAATGCAACAGCCCAGCATTGTCTGGGCAGTGTTGTGGGATGTTCCCAAACATGCCACGAGACTCACAGTTGATTCAATCAGAGCACAGAGATTGACACTAGAGCTCTGTCCTTGGTCAAGCAGGATCGCTCCAATGGCCTTGATGGCCAGGAGCCACCACCAGGTTCTGTCAGCTCATCCCCAGACAATGTCACCTCCAGCACCAGCTGAACATCCTGGCAGCACCACAGCTGTGTGAGGCCAGCCCCACCAGGGCAGAAGCACTGGAAACTCTGAGCTGGTCCCTGTGTCATCCATTAATGGCAAGGTGTTCATTGGCCAAGCAGGATAATGAATGATAGTTTTAGGTACAACTGGAAAAACAATAAGATACTCTATTAGAATGACACAGAGGTGAACAATGGCTGTGAGGCACCACACAGCCAGCAGAGCGGCTGCAGCAGCACTCCAAGCTGGTGCATGATGGATTCCTGCCTGGAACATGGCTTGCAGAGACATCCCCACCCCACTGAGGCTGGGAAATGCGCTCTCCTTCCCCTGCTTAAAAAGACATGTCCATAAAACGTGCTTTAAGAATCCCTTAAGGTTCATTAATGTCACAAGCAGGGGAGGAGGAGAGAGCTGGAAGGCCTTGAAGTGCATGTCGGAAACACTCCAGAGAAAACTGTAAATGTTGCTGGGATGAACTGCAGGCTCTGGAGGATCAGTTGTGCTGGAGGACTATTTATTTCCCAGTCTATTTTAAACACTAGACTGTTTCAGATAAGAGCTGCCTGCGGTGGCAGACAGGATCGTGGGACTGGTGTGCAGGAACTCGTGCCAGATTCATTTCTGGGGAGTATTTCCTCTCTGCCTTGATAAATCTGACTTGTCTGCTGTACCAGCTTACTTCCTTTGGAGTTCTCTCTCTTTATTATTACTTATTAAAATTGCCTGCAAATAGCACTTGGGCTTCATGCAACATCCTGTGCTAACCATTCATCCTCCTCGTTATCTCAGAGCTGACAATTCCCACCAGGGCCAGGGAGAGTGGGTGGAAAATTGCCTTGAGAAGAAACAGAAATGACCATCCCTTATGACTAAAGCTCAAGAAATCACATCTGTGGTACTGGAGAGGGCAGGAGATAAGTGGGGACTTCCCCCTTTCAGACGCATACAACATCCCTGACCTCAGGCCGGGCACCACTGCTGAGCATTCCCACCACCACATGTGGGCTCAATCACTGAGCATCTGCTTCCCATTGCGGCCCCAGGGCCACTCTCCTGCTGCCTCCTGCCACGGTGCTAATTTTACATGCAGGGCTGCACAGTGCTGCAGGGTCACAGCTCTCTAGGCAGGCAGAGTGGGATGGGATGGGGTGGGCAGGGAGCAAGAAGCAGGGTGAGTATGGAGCTGCCAGCAGCTGTCTGTTGCAGATGGCATGTGGATGGATAGGATGCAAGGGGATGTTTTCAGAAAGCTCCACTTGGGGTGATAGCTCAGGGATATGCTGAGACCTGATGATTACTCAGGCCTTCAGCCATGCCCAGCACCAGAGATAGAGACCTGAAGCGTTTTCTGGATGGCCTGAGCAAGAAGGTCTGGGGGCTTGAGAGAAGGCAAAGCATAAAATGGGATAAACTGTAGACTTTTGTCATAAAGGTAAGCTGTTAATTTGCCAGCAGAAGAGACAGAGGGAAAATCGTTGACTCATAGAATCACAGACCGGCTTGTGTTGGACCTCAAAGATCATCCATTTTCAACCCCCTGACACAGGCAGGGTTGCCAGCAGCTAGACCAAGCACTAGATCAGGCTGCCCAGGGCCCCATTCAACCTGCCCTTCAATGCCTTGAGGGACAGAGCACCCACAACTACCCCAAGCGGCCTGTTGAAAAAGAAGAGATAATTCATACTGTAATGGGTCCAGTAAATGGAAGCCCCATTCTGCTATCCCCCAGCCTTGTAGAAGTAGAGGTGGAAATCTACTCCTGTAAATTGAGTTCATTTTGGAAAATAGTGATGTTTGATCACAGATAGCAGCTGCCACAACCAGGTTAGTGCATTTTTCTATCCAGGTATTTGTCTTGATCTGAAATAACTCCTGTGCTTAGGCTGCACTTCTCTAAGGTCTGAGCCATGGCTGTTCTTTATGGGAAGAGAAAATGCCCAGCCCCAATCCTGCTGCACAAGATGACATTTTGCAGATGGTTGCCCCAGGCTGAGAATGCTCTGATGGTCATAGCACAGGGCCTGACAGACTACTGGGCTATGAAGTCTGGGGGATGACATGAGACTCAGGAAAGGTGACACTCAGGACATGGGACTTTCAGGATGTGGAACACTGAGGATATGGGATGCTTAGGACATGAGGCAGTCAGGATGTGGGATTCTCCAGTCCCAAGGCCATGGCAGTAGCTGGGAGCTCTGTGCCCCTTTGCTGGCCCAGTGACCACCATGTATCAAAGCAGCTGCCTGCACTAACAGCAAGTGAAGGGCTCCGCTCTGCTTCCTGCCCCTCTATCTGCGCATCACCCAAGCAAGGCAGTGGGGGAGTTCCCGTGCTGGGTGCTTGCTCCCAGCCATGCTGCCCAGCACTGACATCCTTTCCTGACACACATTGGTTTCCTGTGCACTACTCTCACGCTACTTCCTACCCCCAGTTAATATCTATAGTGCAGTTCACAGAGTTAAATGGAGGGAAAAAGTGAAAAGAAAAAGAGAGCAGGGCTTTCTATAAGGCCATGTTGGCATCTGCATGCTGGTGGTTCCAACATTGCAGACCAGATGCCATGGTGAGCAGCACTGCACAGAAGACAGAGGGTAAACAAAGCAGCACAAGGTGAAGCAGTGTGCTGGGCAAGGCGGGGGGGGGGGGGGGGGGGGTTCTGCTCCCAGATGATGTCCCTGTCACTGTTACATAGTTTCCTCAGTTGGAGTGTAGCAGTGCCATGTCCCCATGGTGTGACCCCAAAGAAAGGCCTCTCCCTGAGGGCAGACAGCCAATGCTGGGGCCAAGGGAGCACAAGTGCTCTGCTCCCTGCAGGCCAGGCAGTGTCTTGGGATGCAGTGTGCACAGGGTATCACTGCTGCAGCAGTGCTCCCAGCTGCCCACTGCAGGTCCACCATCCAAAACCACTTTCTGCCTCTCCTGCAAAGTGGGAAAAGCTCTCAATGGCTGCAGGCCTGCTTTAGAAAGCAGATTAGGGACAGTGAATAGGAACTGTCTCTCTAATGAAGTGCTATTACCAACAGGCTAATTGAGTAATGACATAATGCAGGCCCTCGAAGCACTTTACAGCGGCCATGACTCTGTGCTGCTGTGCACCACCGCTTCCTTGCCATGGCCCGTGGTGTCTCCAGCACATTGAGGCTCATGTGCAACACTGCAGCTTCACGGGGGCAACAGACAATGTGTCGCCAGCGTAACCCTGCGTGGAAAATGTGGAGGTGGAGGGAAACCCATAGTAATTAGCTTGGGAGACGCCAATCTCTTCACATGTGAAACATGAGACTTTTTATGAAGGAAAGTCAAACAGGCCTCAGTGCTTTCAGTGAGCCCAGTAAAACAGAGGTGATCCATAAATATGTACGTTATGATGGGTTTAAAATACTTTCTGATGATTTTCTAGGCAGATCTCCAGTGTGTTACAGCCCAGCATCGCAATTGTGGAGCTGTAGTCTCAGGACAGTAAAGTATGCACTGATCCCTGTGGGGAGGAGGAGGGCTTTGTGTTTGTGCTTTTGCCCTCATGGTGAGCTGGAAATCCTCGGATGAAGAAATTGCAGAGAACCCCATGGGTTTGCTCCCCACTTGGGGCCCTCCTGCTCCCTCTGCATTCACCACAGTCTGTTTCGCTGGGAAGACCAGCACCTCTCCAGCCTCGTGCTATCCGTTTATCATCCAATTAAAGATTAATTTGACATAATTGCTAGTGTCAAAAGCCCAGAGCCAGAAAAACAATAGTTACACCTGCAGCTTGCTTGTGAACTGCCTCCTCATTGTGAGCGATTAATGGACACAGACTGTTATGCCTCTACATGTTGACGTGAGGAGCTGTGATCCCCTGACCCTGCACCTGTTGTCCTTCTGTGGGCACACAGTAAGAGCAAAGACCACCCAGCCCTGGAATCACCTGGTACCTCAGGTACCTGCTGACTGCTCCTCAGCTGTCCTGCCTTCTGCACAGCTCCTGCCATTCACTCCCTAAATCCACACCAGCCACACTGTGACTCCACAATTAGCCTTTCCCCATGTCCTCCCCTACTTCTGGTCACTCTCCAGCCCCTCCCAGGGCTCTATTCCTACAATCCCTATCTGAGCACCAGGTCAGAGAGAGGGGAAAACTGGGGAAGCACACACACTGTGGTTTCCCTTGAACCTCTGAGACGACTCCAGCAGCTACAGGGTTGTACATGCTCATTCAGAGGTCCCCCGTGGAAATGAAAAGGAGGAGTTCAGATATGAAATAGTAGCAGCATGATGGGTGTGTGGAGTCAGCACTGCCAAGCCCTGTGCTCCGGTACCAGGGGAGGCTGCCTGAATCCTGGCTTTGGGAGCATTGACACCATAATGCATTTTCAGATGGTCGCACAACATGGCCACCAATGCTGCATGCATCCGGCTCTACCTGCATGGGACGTAGCTTTACAGTGTGTCTGTTTCCTGTGGCATTGAAACAGAGTGGGGAAATAACAGGGGAAAACCGCTGAGGCTTTGTCATAAACCCTTTGGTTTTACCACATTTCCCAGGCACACACACAGCACAGGGGCAGGGATGGAGGACAGGGATCATGCTGCTGCTGCTGCACAGCACTGCAGCTGGGGCTGCTGCTCGGAAGGCTTCCTCCTGAAAGTGAAATAGAAAATCACAGCTCATCATAACACCCAGTTCCAGGGGCAATTCTTCATCCTGAATCCTTGCAATGCAGGGGGATCACAGATCCAGGCACACCCCAGGTACATGGGGTAGCCCCATGCTGCAGGACCCTGGAGTAGAGGCAGCCTGGCTAAAGAGCGCAGACAGAGCAGACACAGCTTCAGCAAAAGTGCCAGTGCGTTGCTCCTTTGTGATTCAGAGCAGGCAGCAGTACATTTTCCCCCCATGTTTTAAGGCCGCATTAATGTTTGAAAGCCAGTGGGATTTGGGGAGTACAACTGGGAGTAGCAAAGCTATGAAGAAGGCTGGCCATAACCCCATTGCCTGCTCAACCAATATTCATCACACCCCACTGAAGAAGGGCTGGCAGGACTCCCTGCATTCATGCCAGCCCCAGTGAGGCACATCTGAGAGGGGAGCGCATGATGTGGCCAGATGCATGCTGCCAGAGAACAGAAACTGAAGCATTTAGCCCAATGAAAGATGTGCAGAGCTCGCAGTGCAGCCTCCCAGCTGCAGGAAGGGCCCTGTAGCTCCATGCTCCGTGGTTGTCAGCCCCTGACCCCTCCTTCCCAGCTCCTGCAGGTGGTCCTTGCTCCAAATTGGTCTTTTTTTAAACTGTTTAGCTGCTTTTGCGAATCCAAGATTTTATGGATGGAAAGCTGAAAGTAATTAGTGCCCTTCCCCCGTTTCCTGTTGGGAAAAGGAAGAAAAAAGCACACACAAGAACAAAACCCAAAACTTCCTGCCCTGCTTAATAATAAAGTAATGAGTTGAACGTGGCTGGGAAAGTCAATTTATACTGGGCGAACTCTTAATTAAAGAAGGGCCGAGCAGCAGTTCTGCTCCATTTTACAGCTCCACACATCTTCTTGCCCCACCACAGCCCCTGGGAGCTGGGTGAGACTGACACGAGTACTGGGGCCAGTGCCTTGAGCACAAGGGGATGGCTGCTCAGTGCCCTGCTGGCAGCCATGTCCCAGAGATGGCACCAAGAGAGTGTGGGCTGAAAGGACCAACACTCAGCCCCCCAGGGAGGTGAGCAGGAAGGATAGTGAGCCTGTTTGCCTCAAATTCTGGCCTTTGGGAGGGGGCTGGAGAACAGGAATGGCTTCATTATGGAAAATCCCATAGATGGGCACCAGGGGTATCCTTAGAACACCTCACCCTCCTGGGCCAGCCCCATCCAAAGGCTGTGTGACAGTGGGATGTGCCAGCCTGTCATGGTTTCATGTTTTTAGGTTTTGGCATTCCACATCATAACATCATTTGGTGCATTAAGAATTAAAGAGTTAAAGCTTCAGCTTCAGTTAAGCATGCTAATGCTTCAGCTCCATGGATCATCGATAGTTATGGGTATACCTGTCTCAGAGGAGAACTACCCCAGAGGGGGGTAGTTTCCCCGAGGACTTTGCGTTGCTTTGTATGTTTACGTTTTTCTGCTCAGAGTTAAAGATAAAAACTGTTTGTGCGTCACGAGACATTCTCTCTTTTCCTTTGGGATCCACCCAGCAGTGGGTGCTCGCTGCCGTCTCGCCTTCAGCATTTAGCATAAGGCCTTCGGTTTATCAGACAGTCTCTCCTGCTCATTTTATTTGATTTATTAACTTCAATTCCAATTATATTGTATTATATTGTGTTACTTTGCTTTCCAATATCTTATTTAATAAATTAGCTTTCCTCCTTAGATCATTGCCACTTTGTTTCTAGGCCCATCTCCCTTTTCCCTTTCCCTTTCCCCTTTCCTGGGGCATGTGTCCATGGGTCCCTTGCACCAATCATCACAGAACTGGGCCGAACCAGCCCGTAAACCGTTGACACAGCCCCATGGCCACACCACCTGTGCTGGGTCACCAAGTCACCCACCTGTGTCCAGGTGCTCCCCAGGGCTGTTCCCACTGGGAGTCTCAAAACACAGCAGGTACTCCCCACTGCAGTCTCACTAGCAGCCCTCTACCTGCCCATGTTTCTGCACAGCTGCCCCCTTCCTCCAGCCCTGCACAGTTGCAGGAACTGACTCAGCCTACTTTTTCCTTCCCTGAGAAGCAACCGTGCCACAGCTCCTGCCTGCAGCAGCACTTGTGGTTCACCTGCAGCCAGCACAAGGAGCAGGAGAACTGCTGGGGCCCCCCACCCCACTCCCCAAACACAACTCCTGCACCAGGCTCAGCTTCAGCTATGCATTCACCCCAGGTACACACAGAACCAGATTATAAATTAACCATTTTATTGAATATCAATAAACTGTATATAATTATATAAAAGTTTTATCAGTACAAAATCATGGCACAAAAATATAAATACCAGTGTACCTTTGAAACGTAAACATCCTCTTTGTTGTGATTCTGTAAAAACAATGTCCAAAGAAACGCATTCAGGAGGCACCTGTCAATAACCATAAATAGCACTTCTGGCACACACCTGTCGGTGGGCAGCCTTTGGACAGGCCACCATTGTATCAGCTGACAAGTGCCGGCTATTAGTCACAGTCCTCTTTGAAAAGCAGTTGTTAAGAGTCATATTAACAGGTGCTTGAGTGCATAGCTGCTCTGTAAACAGGATTCTTGTTTGAAATAGCTACCAATGCCTTTTATGGACACCGTTAATCTCGTAGGCATTGCAAATTGTCATTGTGCTGGGGAGAAGCAGCTGCTTCAGAACTAATGTGATACTGTATTATTGCATAGTTACACCTTCTACTGGCAGCTTATATACAATCGAGGCAGAGAAAAAGAGGCTGTGTTAACACTTCGCCTTTCATTAAAGAATTGGTTCTTAGAAATTACCAAGTGGTTATGGTAAAAAAATAAAAAAATAAAAAAATAAATGCAGCCCCCCAGAGCTACACAGTCACAATAGCCAACACTGGTGGCATGCCAGGGTGCAGTGCCACCTGCGAGGTGCTGCTAAGCTCCAGGCCTCGTGGTGCCACCCATGGGAGTCCACCCTGCACCCAAAGATATCCAGATGAGGGCAGGATTGGGTCTTGAGGTTTTACAGGAGCACGGGACGAGGAGGGTGCATGTCTTGTGGCTGTGTACGGTCCGAGGTGCATGGCAACGGCAGCATGGAGGAAACTAACTCCTACAAACGCTAGGTACAATACATCTATTTGAATGGGAAGGGAGTTCTGGTCTTCAGCGTGCCCCTGAGCAGCCCGTCTCTTCATGCTTGTGCAGCAGGGACATGCGGGAGAAAGTCCGGGAGCAGGTTTTGCACTGGTACTTCTTTACATCAGAATGGGTCTGCAGGTGGGCGCGCAGATTAGAACGGTCAGCAAAGGCCCGGTTGCAGTGCGTACAGGAAAAGGGCTTTTCACCTATGAGACAAAGAGAAACGTTCCCAATTAACCACTGCATCAACACACGGGGAATATCAAAGAGTGAGCCATTCATTAGCCAGCAATCGTGTGAAAAGGAGTGCTCGCAGCATTATTGGGATGGAAAGTGGCATGGAATGGGCTGCATTTACCGAGCAACGCCTCCAGCTTGGGAATTTCCTACTCAGACAAATCCCCCCTCGAACAAGGACGCCAGAACCATCCGCGAGAAGCAGTGCAGCTCCCGCACAACGAGGGCCGGCCACGGGAGTCACAGCAGAGTCACAGTGTTAGGGTTGAGCACGGCCGTTTCCTCCCCCAACCCTGCACTCCCCCTTCTCCTTCCTGGATACATTGAAAGGCCCTGGGCAAGCTGAATTCCTCTCAGACTCTTTTGGAGGAAACGAACGTGCATGCTCAATTTGGAAAGCACAATCAAGTCTTGCCAGCTTCCTTCAGCCATCATCTTTAGAACACTGAGAGGGTGTGAAATTAGTGCCAAGGAACCATTACACCATCCCAATAGCACCACAAAGGATGCTCAGGAGATGCTTTGTGGGCATGAGGAGGGTTGCAGCTGTCCATGGCCTCAGACAACAACAGGTGCACAAGGCAGCTGCAAGCACCTGCCTGTAATGCTGGGACCATGGGTTGCAGAGCTGTGGACAATGCAAGGTGCTGTGGCCCTGGGACAGAGGACATAGTGGTGGACAGCAGGGAGCATGGAGTTGCACAGAACCAAGCATCTCAGCACAGCAAAACAGTCCCAGCTTCCAGGCACAGATTCCCAAGCTGGACCTTGACTCCACGCTCAGTTCCAGACAGGATATTTAGAGATGTGCCAATGGGGTTTGGGAAGCCCATATGTTCCCAGACAACAGCTTGGCAGCTGATTTGCTTTGGGCTGGGAGCAATGAAGCGATGAGGGTGGGAGGAGAGGACCAAGTAGTGTCATTACCAGTGTGTGTGCGGATGTGGCCCTGCAGCAACCAGGGCCGGGAGAAGGCCTTGCCACACATCTTGCAGACGCAGGGCAGCGTGTGGCTCCGGATGTGCATCTTGAGAGCCCCCAGGCTCACGTACTCCTTCTCGCAGTACTTGCAGCTGAAGGATTTCCTGGTCTGAGCATCGCAGTGCAATTGCTTGTGCTTGGAGAGCCCAGCGAAGGTGGAGTAGGCCTTGGTGCACTGTGCACAGCGGAACCGCTCGGCAACAGCAGGGGCTGAGGCGGGGCTGGGTGGCCCTGAGCTCTTGCCTTCATCCTCCTCACTGGAGAGTGTTGTCAGGTCCAGGGCTGGTGCAGCACCGCCTGCCACCTCTGCCTCAGTGCCCAGGCCGGCTGGGAAGAGGCTGGAGAGCAGCCCCGCATCCCACACCAACGGCGGGTAGTAGGCACCGGGGCTCAGCACTTCAGGTGGGGGAATGACAGACAGTGTGCACGTCTCATACAGCAGCGGGGCAGCCAGCACTGTAGGCAAAAGGGAGCACTCAGTGGAGCACCTACCCCATAAGAACAGGAGGCACAAGGACCCCAATCCACCCTACTGGGAATGGGGAAGGGCAGGGCAAAGGGATTCCAGTTCATCCCCACTAGAAACAGAGGGACCCAACCCACCCCACTGGGAACGGGGACACAAGAGGACCTCAGCCCACCTCACAGTGGGTTCTGCGCCCATGAGAACAAGGTGCCCGATCCCACGCAACGGGTCTACGTGCCCCTTCCCAATGCAAGGGGACTCAACCACGCCCCATAGGCACCGCCATGCCCCGACCCACCCTGGAGCCAGAGGGACACGGAGACCACAAACCGACCCCAAGGATCCCAAGCCCACCCTCCGCAGCACACACTGCCCACCCCGGGGCATCGCGGAGTCACTCCACGGAGCCGGGCGCCCCGCTCACTCCAGCACGGGGGGATGGCGGAACGAACACCGCTCGCCTCGAGGGTCTCTGCCCACCCCAGGGTACTTCGCAGCCGCCCCGCTCCTCCGCCCGCCCCGCGGGACGCTCCTCGCGGCGAGAGCGGAACGCACCAAAAACCCCAGAGCCGCGCGAAAGGGCAGCGCACCGCTCTGCCGCGGGAGGGAAGAGGGCAGCCCCCGCCCGCGAGGCGGCCCAGCCCGGCACGCACCAGTCTGGCTCTCCAGCTCGCTGTAGTTGGGCTTCTTGCTGGCCGAGAAGTGCTTCTTCACCAGGAACGAGCGCGGCATCGTGCTGGCCCGGCGCCACCACCCGCTGCGGAACCTCCGCCTTTCAACGTCCCTTAATATGGGCCCGGGGTGTACAGGGGGGCGAGGAGGGCGGTGCGGGGCCGCCCCCCAGGCCTAGAGCCAATGGAGAGGGCGGGGCGGGGCGGGGCGGGGCGGGGCGGGCTACAGGTGCTGGCCCCGGCCCGGGCATCAGTGCTCCCGGCTCGGGAGAGGCTGTGCTGGGAGGGGGTGGGAGTGTGGAGCCGGGGTTTCGGGGTCCGGCGCCCTCTCCCCCCCAAGCTCCACTGCTCCCTTCTCACGGGCTCGCAGCCGCCTTCGTCTCCCCGACGTAGCCGGCGGACCGTGGGGGGCGGGCGGAACCGGAGAGCCCCCCCCCCCCCCCACCTCCCCGGGGCGCGGCTGCATGCACCTGCTCGGCGCCGGCCCGTTGGGCTGCACCCCACCTCGAGCGCAGCAGTGGGAAGCGCGGTAACGCGGCCCCCAGCCGCTGCTCGGGGGCTGCCGCTGCCCTCCGCGGGAGGAGGCGGTTGGCGAGCCCTCCCGAGCTCCGACCCGTCGCTGCCCCGTTCCTCCTTCGCCGCACGTCGTCGCGGGCCGCCCGCAGGTGCTTCTCCCCGCTTCCCCCCGAAGCGCTGGGGAACGCGCTCCCCAAGGCTGGAGCCGAGGACGCGGCCGAGCTGGCCGCTGCCTCTCGCTGGGCCGAGCTCTCCCCCTGCCGACAGCCGGGAGGGACCGCGGGCCACGGTGACGCGCAGCCGCCACTCGCACGAAGTAGCGCCCGAAGGTGCTCCTCGACGGCCTCTTCTGATTAAAAACTCACTGCCACCACCCTGGCAATCCGGGGGAAGGCCATCGCTCGGAAACCGAAGCACTTTTATTCTCCTGACCCCGTTTGCCTCAATTCTTTACATATTCTCAAATCTATTGCTGCAAACAAGCATCAGAAAACAACTTTGAAAACAGCAGCTGAAAGGTTCTGAAGGCTGGCAGTTGGGTGGAGCTGGTAGAGCAATACCTGCAAAGACGCCAAACTTACGACCATGAGACGAATCCTTCTCACATCCACCTCACCAGGGAGCACCCATATCTTCCCGAAATCTCTACCACACATTTCCTGGGTTTTGGACTCAGGACAGATAATGCCAAGCAGGCACCAGGAGTACCCAGAATGTACTGTTAATGTTTTATTACAGGGTCCCTTACAAGAAGGGATTGATGGCTGTAACTCCAGGGGAAGTGATGCCATTTGCTTTAGGCAATTAATAGATCTCCCTGATTAAGGCCAATCTTTGACTAGAGACAGATTCATACTAAAAAAAAAACCCAACAACAACAAAAAAACCCTCAATCACATCCCTGTCTCTGCCCATTCTGTCCATCTTCCTATGTGCTGATTTCCCTCTTTCTAATTCCCAGTGCTAGACACTAGGAATTTCACAGGTTGAAGGCAGCCCAATTGCATTATCACCAACAGTGGGCCCTGGGACTTGCTGCAGCCACGAGATCAGCTGCTGACAAGGTGCAAGCAGCTCTCCTGGCACAGTATTTCACTCTCCTGCCATGCTACTTCACCAGATTCAGAAGTTGGAATTAGCTTGTTCTGTAATAACGCTTTTTTACTGGAGAGCTTCTGCACACAGATGAATCAACATCAAACACGTGTCTCTCACCAGTGCCTTTAAATTAATGAGCAAATACCACTGAGACATATCACTGTAAACAGGTTTGTGTTTGTTAAGTTGATGAAGTCAGCAGCACAGAGACACTAAGCTCATCAGCACTTAAGTGGAAAACTATAGCTCAAGTTCTCTCTGAGTGCCTGTATAGATGCTTATCACAGCACAGATAGCAGTGCTATAAATTCCACTGTTACCAAGCTAGGAGGTGCCAAACCTTCATTTCTTAATTGTACACAAATTTAATCAAAATTTCAAGTGGACCTGGTGTGCATTTTCCAGTTTGGGCTTGTCCCATGCATGAGAAAATTCCTTATAAGTTGAAGCAAATCAAAGCCAAGATGCATGGTCAGTGAGCAGGTCTGTACAGATACAGTATGATCACAAGGCCTGAGCAAACATCTCTCATCCTTCAGGGCTGCAAGACAATCCTCACCTAGTTTCACAGGCAATGGAAACAGAGTTGAAGTCTCTCTGATTTTTCCCCAGTTTCTAGCATGCTTCCTGGAGCTTTAAAGCAGTCAGAACTGTTTTGGAAAGGTGCTAAGACAAAGCATACGATGAAGAAGAAATTACCAAAGCTGACATGAAAATAGAATCTTTTAAATTAAATGAACTTTATTTATAACATGTCTTCAAAATTCAAAAAAAAAAAAAAAAAAAAAAAACGACAAAGTAATTGCTCAGAAGCTTCTAGCTGCTCCTTAAGCATTTAATCTAAATTGCATGGAAGTGCACTTAAAATAGCAGCCACAATCCAGATTCAGGTCAGTTCGCACTGCAAAACTCTATCCTAGCCAGAACCTAGAAATCCCCACACTCAACCAACAACACAGTCATCTTTTCACAGATCAAGCATTAGAAATAACCAATTCCAAAACAAAGTAATTTTTCCCACAGTGCCATGAGTATTTTTGCTAAGACTGAAATTCTGTTCACCAAGCAGATACTTAAGGCTGGGTATATAACTAGCCTGTTGCATGTTTGGGAAAACATTGTAAAATCAAGTTAAATACGTTAAAGTCTTGCTGAACACAAAGTTTAATTAAGATGTTTTAGTGGGGTACATTTCATAATGGTAAGGCTACACTGTGGTCTGCAGGGTATGAAGATATTATCTGTCAAATAAATTAATTAGTACTCAAATCTGTGGTGGTACAGGTCTGCTGCTCCAATTCAGTATGCCAAGTTTAATTACACAAGAAACCAACACTACTCTGGTTTACAGCTTCTGTTCAGGTGTCTCATATTGCTAGATCTCAGCATCATGATTGTGCAATTAAAGTGTTAAAAGGAAGCTCTATAGCGAAAGAGTATAAATGAATATCAAATATCCATTTTCCATGTAAGGGAACAATCATCCTCCTTGTTTTACTCTTTCTTTGAAAGCTACACCTGCATGCTATATATATCTAATATATGGAAAACAGAATCTAAATACAGCTTTAGCAACACTAAATGAAGAACAGAAATTCAAAATACTTTTTAAAATCTGCAGCACAGAAAGGTAGAGCTGTGCAAGTGCCACTGAACATAACTTTTGGTTCCAGTTTGCCTTGAGGGATGGAAAAACTACAAATACATATATTTAAGCAAAAAAAAATTCATATGCAGTGGAGATAGTGAAATTTTTTCTGAATTCGCCTATGAGCACAATGCTTAAAAATGCTAGAAAACCAATTTCTAAGAACACTAACTGAACCACAAAGCCAGCAAATATGATTAATATTTGCTATTAGCAGTTGAATTGACACAAAAGTTTAATCTTCTAGGCTTGAAATGTGTTCTGCACGTTGGCCGTAAATTATAATCAGATGTAGAACTAAAATATTTTGAACCAGTTTCTTACATAGCTGCAAGCATTTGCTAAGGAAGGTTGTAGTTTGAAGACTCATATTAAAAACTTGTTTTCCATATAACTGAGAGACTGCCTATAAGAGTTCAAATATTGCTAAACAGGCATCAGAGGCCACTTTGAGAACTGATCTGACGATTACTGCTAGCACCTGGAGGTCTCACTTAAAAACAGACACAAGTACACCTCTTATATTATCACTTAAGAAATGTAAACAAGATTAGGTGGTGAGATTTACCAAATAGTTAGGGCCATTCAGTCTGGAATATTTCTGCTATTAGAGTCAAATGAACACAACTGGAAAAAATAACTCATCAAAAAATAAGCACAGCTGAAGGGAAATCAAGCTTTGCACGAAGCAAATAAGAAAATTAAACTGATGCGGTTAACAGAAGACCCAATGATACAGAAATACCACACAGGGATTTGAAACCAAGACAGATAAAAAGTCTTCCATATTTCTGGATGCCTGAGCTCATCTTGGGATGTACAGGGAGAAGTGCAAGGATGCTGGGCACTTCCCCTCTCCCACGGAAGCTTGGTATGAAAGTTTTTCACTTATTTTTTATTTATCCCGCAAAGAACGCATCAAAACCTGTGCCATCATATCATCTTCATCAGCATCATAATCCTATGAACAAAAGGTACAGAAATTCTTTTACTGCAACAGCCATGGTGATTAACATAACACAAAATAAACCCAGAAAACAGCTGCCTCATCTTCTAACTTGCCAATAATCCAATTTCTCTCATGATACCATCTGCATAAATTAGATTTCATAGTAGTGGCCATGTAAAAAGCTGTATTTTAAGAGTCATCAGCCTCCTGTACTCCAAGGGTGAGAAAACACATACCACAAAAGTATCATATGAAAATCGGTGTCGTCTTTGAAGGTGCTCCATGAAGTTAGCACTCCTATAATTTGGATCTCCCCACGGCATTGAGGCACAAATTGGGCAAACCTTGAAGAAAAAATCAGAAAGCCAATTAAGCCCCAACAGTGAAGTACTTCAAAATTTATACTTTGAAGGGCAGAAGAGAGGGAGAGTGGAAGACTGGAGTCTGAGGTCTGTAATGGTCACTATTCTCTAAGCAAGGTGATGTCAAATACTTTGATGGGCCACTCACCATTCAGGTTTAATAGAAGCTTTTATTTAAATTGATTTCTTAAGCCTCTGAATGAGGTTTAGTCTGGTTTAGCCTTCTCTCTACATATTAAAGATAAGAATCGATCACATCTGTTTGCTTTAGAAGATCTCTAACTTCACTGATCAATAACAAAGAAGCTTCCTTGCTCACCTTCACAAGGGTAACTTCTCTCCAAGATTCATTTTTTTTCCTAAATTCCTAAGAACTTTAAAAACAAAAGAATGCTTCTAATTCAGTTCCAAGTTTTGCAATACCGTTCTAAAGGAAATGGAGTATCAGTCGATAAAGACTACCAGAAATATATACTTGTTTTTTTTCCCCCCAAATCATTATTCACAATGGTTTATATTATCTTGTGGCTGAGAAAATCATAGACGAAACTAAAGCCTTTTTTTTTTAATTACATTGCAGTATCTTTGTTACTGTACCTAATGTACTTTGCCTACCATTTTTTCAAACACGAGGTGGATGTGAAATAGATGCAAAGCAATTATAAATGTGGACTTAACTTCAAGCAGTAAGTCTCTAATTCATTGTTTCAAAGGGATTTAAGACTAGACTTCATTGCTGTTCTAGCACTAAGACATTTTATTACCACTTGTCTTGCATCCTTGCTGTGCGACGTTTTGCAGTGCTCAACTAGTCCTTCTTGATCAAAGTTTTTCTCATTGCAGTACGGACAAGGAAAGGTAAAGCGATTTGGGAAGTTCCTGGTTGAGGGGCAAACAGATGAGATGTAATGTCATATTTGTTAAGTTAAAAGTGCATGCACACAAACAATCATTTTGGAATAGTTTAAAAGATTTTGAATTTGCTAGTCAGAAGTTATCTTACTAGTAACTAAGAATAAAAAATATTCAAAACAATAATCTTATTCCATGCAATCAAGACAAGCAAATTTAAAGAATCATCTTTTAAATTTTTAATGACATCTAAAAGAAATCTTCACATCATTCATTTTTACACAAAGGTATTTCTCCCACAAATTCCATAAATGCCATTTATCCCCTTTTTATATTTTTTTACTTCTCAAGTGCACAGGGTATCTATTACCCTGCAGATCAGGGCAATACAGTCAGCTCTGAATTCCCTTTGTTATAAGGTACAACAATCAAGAGACAGAAAGACAGTGATTATTACATAAGGAGCTACTTTTATCAAGTACTCCAATCTCGTCTTGTGCGAAGACTGCATAGAGAAGGAGAACAGTTGGCTTACATGCAGCCAGTTGCAGCAGGAAATGATTACCAATAAACACAAACTAAGCAAAGAGGGAAAGTCCGCTTTCACAGCAAAACTAGTTTGCACGAAACACCATAATGCATCTCTGTTTTTTTTTTTTTTTTTTTTTTTTGGTTGTTGCTGCTGTTTGTTTAACTAAAAGGCCTCTTTGCAGGAGTGGAATCAAATTTGAGATTTTATACAGACTATTTGGTAACAGCCCTCTTTCTGTGACCCTAAAGATGAGTATTTAAAGAGAAGAACTACTTACCTGATGTTTTGAAGCGGTTCTTTAGTTACAGCTTTCACGCCTTCCATTATGTAATTCTGGTACTTTGGACAGGAGGCTGCATGGCTGCGCATCTTTGAGAGGAACATCTGGGTAGGCAACAATTAAACAGCAGATCAACTGTTTGCAGCAGAAGTGCACACAAAGTTCTGTGCGGGCAATGCTAAATGAAGCAGGAAGAAACACATATTCCAGTTGGTGAGCTGTTAAGTGTTAAAATAAAATTAGTTAACATATAACTGCTGCCTGTAATATTTTACAAATACAACCCTTTTCTGCTTACTTGTCTTAACCTATACTCCAGAACCAGAAAATATTCTTACATGAAGCCAGTTTACTTCGTTATTGAGGAGAAGAGATGACATATGGGAAATAATATGGCTTTCAATACATACTGTAGCATAGGTTTAAATACAGATCAATGTGAACCTTCATTAGCAGGAACGAACAATTGGTATTTGAGGTACCGCAACTTCCTATCAGCTGCAACGGTGAAAAGAGCGCTTTCCTGAACTAGTGAAATTAACGAGACACCTCAACAGCAGCAACCAAACCAAATGCTTCGGGAAGCTTTGCAGAATCTACAGAAAGCTCAGTGGGATCCACGACCCTGCAGAGTGCAGTCACAGCACACCACCACCCGATCCCAGACTCCTCGCTCGGATCTTCACCTTCTTGCCGCAGCCGCTGCAGGCAGTCTCGGTACTCTCTATGAGCTGCTCCAGGTCCAACGCCTTGTTCCCGGCTGTCAGCGCCCCACGGCACACGCCACACACGGGCTTCTTGGGTTTCAGGCACTCCTGCAGGCACGGCGTGCAGAACCTGCTCTGGGACAAGAGCACGATGAGGAGAAGGGCCGAGGAGAACAGCTCGCAGTCCCCGCGCCTTCCCCTGGTGGTACGGAGCGGTGTACCCGTACGCTGCCCTCAGCCCTACGGGCCGAGAGAGCCCCGCGCCGCCTCGCGCCCCGCCCGTTCTCCTCCCTGGGCCGCTCACACGTGTCCGCAGGGCACACGGACAGGGCTCTCGAACACCTCAAGGCACACGGGGCAGGTGAGGCGCGCCAGAAGCTCCGACCACCGCTCGGGGGAGCGCTGCGCACCCTCCCCGCCACCCGCCACCGCCATCTTCCCGGTCCCAGCCCGGAAGCGGCCGCACGCAACGGCAGCAACGCCCCAACGCCGGGCCCCGAGAGGGCGGGGTCGCGCTAGGAGGAGCTCAGGCGCTGGGGGGCGTGGCCTGACGCCTGCGGGAGGGGAGGGGCCGCCCCTCAGCCCTTCCGTCGTCACGTACCGGAAGTGACCCCTCACGGCAGGAGGCGTTGTCCTGTCTCCCTCCACCTTCTATTTCCGGGGCGCCGCTGTCAGCTGCCCCCTGCCGCTCGGCGTCGGTAGCTCGCCGGCCGTACCCTGAGGTCGAAGGTGCCCGCGCCTCCGCTGGTAAGCCTTTTTGGGGACTAAATGCCTCTAGGACTGCGTGGGGGTGGTGGTGTCCGGGGGGCTCCTTACCCGCATCCGGGTCACCGGCTGCTTCCGGCTGAGGGGCTGCGGGCCCCGGACGCGGAGAGGTGAGGGGCAGGCGCGGCCCGCGGGATGCGGTGCCGTGACCTTCGGCTGTAGGAGGCGGTCCCGCGGCTGCCGAGGATTCGGTGGCAGGCCGGGGCTGCCCGTGCCCACGCTGGGGTTGGGAGACGGCGGTCCGAGGGTGTTGGGCGGCTCTGTTCTCTGCGGCTGCCCCTCGGTGCCCCGGCGGGGGGAAGGTTGGCAGCAGGTGGGTGCCAGGAGGAAAAGAACGTGGGCTTCCCTGTGCTATGTTCGGTGCTTGTCCTGCGTGGCGGGCAGTGCCTTTTAGTGGTGGGGTTTGTTTAATGGTGGGGCTCTCAGTTCTTTGAATAGTTTTTGGGCACAGGTTTGTTTTTTGTTAATGCTTTTTCTATTTTGAAACATTTGGTAAAAGCCTTAGGTCTCTGATTTTATTGGTCTTGGTGACAGTAAGGGCCTATGGTGTTCTTCCCCTCTGGCTGTGAGTTTTGTACATGACTGCAGCCTGGGACTTCTGCTCACAGCTAGGTTTGAATGCAGGAGAAAGACAGAAGTGTGTTAATGTCTCACCAGCAGGTATCAGGTTTTGATTGGATTTCATTATTCACACATCTCTCTGTAATTGTGAGCCTTTCAGTAAATAACTTGCATGAGAACGACCTCATGCTCTATCCATTTCACGAGTGGATGCGTTTCTTAGGATTATATTCATCTGTGCCTGCTCACACTGGGCCTTGTAGCTACAATTGTTAACTATTTGGACCCTGTCTTGTGCTGTATGGATACCTCGGATGAGCTTTTGCTTCTAGAATAGCTGCATGTTTGTGAGTAGAGGAGCAGCCCTTCAGGGGCTGCCTTGGTTTGCTATTCTCAATTGCCTGAGCTCTGCTGTACGATTAAACATCATGTCAGAGCTGGGGCTGGTGGCGGTTGTGAATATCATAGTTCGTAGGGTCTTGATGAAGTCCTTTCCTGTAGGCACTTTCCTAATCCTGGGCTTTCATTTGTGTAATGGAGCTCTTTTGTTAAGAAATTATTAATGCTGGACATGGGAGAACGTTAATACTTGATCAACTTCTTACCTGCTCACGCTGTTGTTTCCCCTAAGAGTGTGTTGCTAATGTACTGGACTGGGATCTTCTCATTCACAGAGCTCTTCTTGCTAAGTAACAGCAATTAGATTGGTTTTGAATATGAACTTGATCTTGCCATCTTGCATAGCTTGAGGAAAGAGGTAAGGGAGAAAAGTTAACTCTCTGTGGAGAGGACTGGATTATGTTTTTTCATCTGACCCTTGCACTGAGATGCAGATTCAGAACTTGACACTGTGATTCACAGCTTCTTTTTGACATCAGTGAAAATTCTGATTGGGGAAACAAGGGGCTGTGTTCCTTTAAGCAGAAGTTGAACAGCTGGTGAACTTTTCTCATGCACAGTCTTAATGACAGCACATCCTTTCCTCAGGTAACATTAGCTGTTAGGTTGGTGGTTTGCTCGTTTTTTGTTTTTTTCTGTTGGACTTCTATGCCACTTGACTTTCTTTTTTTTGTGTTTTTTTCTATTTTCCTGCATATCTGCGTAATGGCTATTTTCATGGACTTAATTTTGTCCTTATTGGTGATTTGCATTTTAACAGGAGCATATGGTGGCATTGATCAACATTCTAGCAACTGGAATTAATATTGAGTGGAAAGTGCTTTCTGGAGTGTTGCTTCAGTGTCTCTGCAGCTGAACCAATGCTGTGTCTTTTGGCTGATCCCCCTCTCCATTTTGGTTTGCAGTTGAGAAGTGCTAGATTGCACTCTTTTGAAAAGCATAGACCATGGTCTACTTTTTAATCACAAATTCTTCAGGTAGTCAGAATAGTCTGTGAGACTCCTCATTACTTGGCTTTGGTTAATTAACATGGAGAGGCTTGTTTTAGCACCAGCTATTTCTGTGTAGTATGGGAATGGTGGGAATGCTTATTAGTGCAGACAAATCACAATATCTGATTAAAATCATGTTTGTGTAAATGGTTTGATCTGAAACAGTAAAATAAAACAAGGTTGTGAGAGCTCATTCTTTTTTTTTCTTTTTTTTTTTTTTTTTCAGTCTCTTGTTATGAGTTACTTTGGCCCTGGTTCCCTAGCTTGAGGAATCCTCAATCTGGACATGAGCCTATCTGGACTTTCTTTTATCAGATTCCTAATACCTTGCTTGATTTAGATTTGCTGTGCTCTGTTATAGCAAATAAATTAAAAATAAAGGAGAAAATAACAGGAAGAAGCAGGACAGTAGCACTTCTGTACAAGCTTGTGCTTTTTCAGAAACTTAAAGAAGTTGTTTTTGGAGCTACTCCTCTGTGATCCATTTTATAGAATCCTGTGAAGTAAAAAGTTGCTGTTGACATCTGGGATTTATGCAACTGTGATGACTTGTCTTTGTTTTCGATTTTTATTCCAGAAAAGTTGCCATTACCGAAGGTTCTTAGTACGGGATAATCACCCCGCTGCTGAATAACCATGAAAGAGACAAAGTAGCTTCCCAAGCCTGAGACAAAATTGCATTTCAATGGATACAAAATATAAAGACGATCTATTTAGAAAGTATGTACAGTTCCATGAATGCAAACTGAGTGTCTCTGACAGCAAGCAGCCTCCTATTAATGATGAGTATTTGCGAGTGGCAGCATCAGCCTTATTTTGCCTTCCCAAAATTGATCCCTTTTATAGATTCCGGTTGATAAAATTTTATGAGATGGCTGAAAACTCACTGAGATCTCTGAAATCCTCAAGTTTACATTCTCTTCATAATGCATTCAGCATGCTTGAGACTCTTGGAATTAATCTCTTCCTTTATCCCTGGAAAAAGGAATTCAAGCACATTAAGGTAAGGCATTTATATGTGAGGACATAATTCATTTTTCTTCTTTAAACGTATCATGCAGCTTGCTTATAACAACTTTTTTTCCTACATGTTAGAATGATGTAAAGATGTGAATATATATAGCTGGTAAACATAAGCCATAAGTGGTGAATTACACGAAGTATGTGCTGGTGAGACTACCCAAGAGCACAAGTATGCATTTCTGTAGTAACCATAAAAGCAGAGGAAGAGCTTATTTAAGGTTTTTGTTTTCTTTTTCTCCTAACGTATTTAATTTCCACTTGGAGGTGCTTTAACTTGAGTGAGTGATTAAGTGGTGTTGAAGTTCATCCTTAGCTTTTTATTTTACGTCCAGTATTATGATAGCACAAGTACTAATAAGCAATGCATGGTTTTAAGTAGCTGCTTTGCTGAGGTTCCCGCAAGTTATGTGGTATTGTTGAAGGAGTCACTTGAAGTAGTTGCTCCTAGAATGTATTTTACTTGCTTGTAATTTTGAATCATGAAATTTTGATTCTGGTGCACTTTAAATCTATGCTATGACCTCACATTGAAAAGTAAAAAGTATGAACTTGTGTACTGCTGGGTTGAGTACTGCAAGTCTGCTAATGAGATACGTGCTGTCAATTTTTGATTTTATCTTTTGTTATCTCTTTTTTCCTATTTAAAGCTGCCACATCATTTCAACAATAAATGCTTCAGGCTACTTGAACACTTCTGAGCCTTAAAAGTTGGGTAGAAACAATGTCTCTGTTGTATGTCTAAAGTCTTTTGCAGGTTGTGTGTGCTGGTGATGGGTATTTTTGTTTTTCTTAAGACTTTTTTTTCTTAAAAGTATTTCACAGTGTAGCAGAGAATTTGAACGTGAATGGTGCATTTCATAAAGAGAGCTAAGAGAGTGTTGAAAGAGACCTTAAAGATCTAAAGTTCCTACCTCCCTGCTATGGGCAGGGATGTTTGAGTCTTTCTCCTAAGAGAAGACTATTCCTTTATACAAGGTCTCTCAACGCATCTGTATCACTACACTTAAGTTCTGGTCTTTGGGATGCTTGCTGATCCATCCAGGATATTACTCGATGCACTGCCAATATTGACTTTGGTTGCACACTGTGGATCCAGTATTTGTTCTGTACAAATATATAATGGCCAAGGTATTTTTCCCTGCAATCAGAAGCAATTTGAACTGTGTTAAGAGTATACTTCAGGTGTGCCAGATGACAAGAGAACTGTGGCTTAAACAAAATCATAACTGTGTTTTGGGGCTTTGTTATTGGAAGTTCTTGACCTAATGCTATATTAAAGAAAACAGGCATTGGAGCTGTGTAGAAATTGTACACCCTACTCTCCAAAAAAAAAAAAAAAATGCCCCTGAGTATTTTTAAATGTGCATTGAAGAGGACTTTGGTACTCTTGCAGTAATACCAACTTCCTGTTATTTTCAGCTGCTTCTTGTCTGGGGGGTATATGTGAAATCTCTGCCTTTTTGCTTTAGTACTAGACTTACAAACACAAACATGTCTGGTGCATATAAAAGTTAATGTCACTGTACACGATAGTGATTTAACCCAGCAAGAAGGACACTATGCTAATCAGAATTTCAACTGGAACGAAAATTCTCCTACTCGAAACTTGCTTCAAGTGGAATTTCCATCTGCTGAAACAGAAGGGCTACAGAAATGGAGTTCATCTTGCCACAGGAGTTGCGTGTGTTCTCTGTAATTATTCTCTTTAATTCTGTAGTATCTGTCACTGAATTTTCTGAACACCTAGTCTACTGCTGAATTTGTAACCTAATTTTCCTTTTATTCCCCCCACCTCCTTAGACCTACACGGGACCCTTTGTATATTATGTAAAGTCTGCTCTCACTGAAGATGATGTAAGGCAGATTCTGAACTACATGGGCTATGTCCAAGAAATGGGAACAATGTATAAGCTCAAAGAGCAGATTGATGCTATTCAAGTGAAAATGGTTTCATTTGAACTCTTTTTGGCCAAAGTGGAATGTGAGCAGCTTCTTGAAATTCATTTGCAAGTGAAGGATAAAGGCTATTTGGAGATTGATGTCATAAATGAACGAAAAAATAGCAACGAAGATACTAGAGGCTGCTCAGAAGCTATGAAACGGCGGGCAGAATGCAAGGAAAACTTAAATACTTCCATGGCACGAATGGTACTTCAGAAATCAGCAAGTGAACGGGCCTCTAAGGATTATTTCAAGCCAAAAGTGAGCAAGCCTTCTAAATCAGTAGACACATATGATAATTATTGGGAAAATAAGAAACCACCATTGATGAGCTCATTGAGCCTCAGGAAAGAACCAATCTTAGTTGATGCAGAAGATGACATCAAAGATGAAATTATTCGTCCATCACCCTCCCTTCTGACAATGTCAAGCTCGCCACGTGCGTGTTCAGATGAATTCTTGACATCTTCATCTCATCACAATGGCATGTTAAGAACAAATGTCCCTTACAGCTCCTATTTTTCTGCTCAAGAGGATTTAGATCTGTATGCTGATCCTGATTCTAAAAGTATGTTAAATTTTAAAAGACAGGAAGCTATTAAGCCTGATGTGTGGCTGTTAAAAAATGATGCCAACCCTGTTTACCATAAACGTACCCACCTAGCCAAAGAGACAGCTTCCCTCAAGTGCCAAAACTGTGGCGTACCTTGTGGGGCTTCTGTTTGCCAAAAGTGTGACAGTCTGTTCAACTCCAGGCAGGACTACCCAGTAGTGAAACAGAGCGCCTATTCCATCAAACCACTTCCAAATGATGGCTTATCCCCTGCCTCTGCTTTAAGAGAGAAACCTCAGTATACATCACAGACTCAAAGTCAAGAGAGAGCTTCTCAATTCAGTTCAAAATCCAAACCTGCAAGTACCTCACGCTGTGGCTTTTGTAACCGATCTGGAGCTGCAAACACTTGCATGTTTTGTTCAAAAGTCTCATGTGACACTTGCCTCAATGCATACTATTATGATCCCTGCTGTAGGAAAAGTGAGCTTCACAGATTCATGCCTAACAATCAGTTAAACTATAAATCAACCCAGCTGTCCCATGTAGTTTATAGATAGACTTGATTGGTCTGTTCTGGAGGGGAAAGGAAAGGGCTATTTAATGTTCATACTCCACTGATAAGAAAAAAAGCACTGACCTCTTACAAAATTGACATGCCCAAGTATTTGGAACCATGATTCAGTCATCAGGTGACAGTTCTTGATTTTTGTGGCTTAACAAATGCTGCAGGTATATTATTTCATGCTGCTATTATTTAGGTAACTCCTAAATCATCATTACTTCTCAATTTGAATGAGGGAGAAGAGCACTTTTTTTGTTTTTTTTAAGTAATACCTTGGCAGCTGTTGCATTGTAGAGAAATGACATCACATATTTCACACCATTTTAGTCATCTCTTTGCCCAAATGAAGCTATGTGAGGCTTTGAGAAATGAGATTCACGTTTTCCGTGGGTGTTGAAACTACTGCCATTTTTTGGTAAAGTATGACTCTCAAATGTGCAAGAAATATGTGAATAGCTTGTTTTGCCAACAAGGACTATTTTTCAAAGTGTGTCTGCATTTCTTCATCTCTAAAATGCAAACACCATAGCATCTCTTTTTCATCATTGTTTCTTCCTTCTCTCCTTATTTCCTAGTTGTTTATCTCAAACTGAATCTGAACAATATGTGCTTTATTTTCTAGTGTTGCCAATATCATCCTGCTGTTTTTTACTGTATGTTTTAAAAAGGTGAACTTGTATTTATGTCTTTTAAATTAAGCCTACTATTGTCCTTCCCGATTAGTACAGATTTTCTTTACTTTCTGTTGCACATGTTTTAAGTATTGTTCTTTGTACTGTAAACAGATAATTTGGAAACAGTTTATTTTTAATAAATATTTAATGTGTTGAGTTCTTAAACGTGGTAAAATCATTATAACTACTAAGTCTCTCTGGGTTATTTATTCAGGTGACTTTTTGTTTCTACTTGTACTGTATTTCATAGCTTGTTGTAGTTGCTGTTATTTGCTCTGATCATTTTTTTTTTTCATCCAACTTTTTTACTTCTGCTAAGCTAGGTGGAGCCTTGTCTAAGAACTCCTAGATTTTGGTTCTCGATGCACACTTTTCCTTTGTAATTATGGGAATTGTAAGTATAAATCTTCCACTTGCATCCGAATTCGCTGCAGAGTCTGTAGTGTAGTCAGCATTGAAGTGCTGGCCTGATGAAAAATCAGAACTCGTTTATGAATCCTCTGTTTACAGTTAACGTAAACCTAATGGTTATGGATGTGAACCCGGTAGCACATAGGAACCCTTGTGCTAGACTTTGTACAGTCTTGCTTCCGAACAACATCCAGTTATTAATAGGCTTTAGAGCTTTTTTGCTTTGTTTTTGCATAAAGGAAGATCCACAAGAATCCTCCTGACTTCTTATATTCAAACTATTTGGCTAGAACAAAATGTCAGGCAAAGTAATCTGATGTGCAAAGTTAAATGTCTTTATAGTATCTGTAGAAAAGAAACAAAAAAAAAAAACCCTCTAGCTGAATTGTAGACTATGTAGTCCACTTTGCACTAACATTTTTCACTTAGGGTTTTTTTTAAAATACTGTTAGAGTCTAGGCTTTGAAATGTAAATGTTCATTGATACCTGTGTGACAGAGATGTGCATGAATGATCAGTTTTCTTAATATTTTTGGGAAGTCGGGGGAGGGCTTGAAGGTAGGTGTAGGGAAAGGCATATAGGCTAATATTGTAAAATAACTAAAATAATTTTAGCCATAAATGGATCTCAGAAGTAATGGAAATAAGGTGAAACCTGAGTCTTGCGGAGGGTTGAGAACAAAAGTTACTGTACAGTTTGCACTAAGAAACAAAGTGAATGGTAGGTGCTTAGCAATCAGGGAAATTTCTGAATCAAACGACTGCAACTGAATATTACGTTATAGGCAAGAATTGCCTTTCTTACCCTGAAGGTTGGGGGTAAATATTGTTTAGGTGAATGATTTTAAGGTTTTCAAAATCTCGTATGTTTTTTATAAATATATATATGTATATAAATAAAACAAATGTAGATACATTGTGTATATAATGAGGAATTTAAAAACAATTTTACTATTAAAATACAGTCTAAAAGTGGTTTTCATTTCAGTGATTATTTTAGTTTTGTCCATCTTCTGAAGTGTCATGCCTGTATGGCTGTTATACAGTGTATCTTCTAGTTTGCTAGTTCAGTTTCCATATGGCTACTCACACTACAGTGAATAACTACAACTGTGATGCCACGTAATTTTTACAGTGAACATAGCAGGGGCTATACTTGCTTTGAAAAATAAAAGTCCTGTGTATATATGTCATGGAATACTGTAGTACAAAACTGTGTTGAACTGAAGTGATACCATACTCTATTTTTATGTATCTTACTGTATGAGGTTGCTGTGATTGATATAGTAAAATATATGCTAATTGAAAATGCAGGTGTTTTGTATCTGATTTGTTAAGTTTGTTATGTTTGAAGGAATTTAAAAATAAAGAGGCCTTTAAGAAAAGGCTTAACTCTTTTCTTAAAGTTGAGTGCATGTAGCTGTCTGTTTCACAATTGTGTTTTGCATGCAGAAGTGAGATGATGCACAGAGGTAATTTTGGGGGAAAAATGGGCTAGTGTGTATGTATCGTGAGCCTCAGTTGTACGAGACTGCATGGAGTGCCTGCAGAATTCAGTGTTTGGTGGTGGTGGTTTTTTTTTGTTTTTTTTTTTTAAGTTTACTTTCAGGTCTTAGCAGCATGCCTGTTCCATAAAGGTATGTATGCAGTCTGCAACAGTCAGGCTAATGTGGGGCACCAAGCAGGTTTCATGTGTGATGTAAAGCTAACCTACATTGTTTTCCAGCCTTGGCTCTTTATGTCATCTGCAGGTTTTCTGACAAAGCTTCCTGATGATAGATCTCACAAAAGATATGAGATACTGCTGATGTACTTTTTATCACTTGAGAGAGGCCTTTTGGCTGCTCTTTAATCCTGCTTGCTCCAGAGCAGGGTAATTTCTCAAGTCCTAAACCAGATTATTTTTCCTTTGGTTCTTTGTTTTGGAGCACATCACCTGAATGTCACGTGAATGCTTAAAATGCCTCTAGTTTCATTTACACAATCTTTTGATCTGTTGAGGAGTATCGGGAATGTTTGAAAAAATCAGGCTCGAGTTGACAGAAGTATTACCACAGGAAGAATTTTCTTACACCTCTGTGCTGCTTGTACTAATGTATTTCTGGTGCATATTAAACAAGTCAGTGCTGACTGTTCTGACTGATCTGATCTTTCTGATGACAGTCCCATATGTGTCTGCTGTGTCTTTTGCTCTGAATGGAAGTTTAAAGGTTCCATGCATCATCAAGTAGCTTAAACTTGATAGGTTGAGCTGGCTGCTCTTTAAACTTATTTTTTTCTGGACAACAGTTTTGGATTCCAGTCATTTAGTTTGTGTAGCTAATCATGTTGCAGTGTCTTGTTAGGGGGAGAGATTCCCCTTTCTGGTATTTGCTTAGAAAGGGAGTGAGCCTGAGTACTGTGATTATTGTAATGTTGCCAGAGTGAGGAAAAAGCAGGAGTTGGCTGCAAGGTAAGGTAACAAGCTGATAGAACCAAATTAGAGCCCAAACAGGTACTTTGAAGTAATTGGGAGCTAACTAGGCCTTTTAGCATGGTTGTTACTGTCTGTGATTACAAATGTACCTGGCTGTTGTTTGTGCAGGATATTCCACAGTTCCTTATTTCTGTGACCCTTGTGAGTCCCTTCCAACTTGAGATATTCTATGAAATGTCTTAGATCTCTTGTATAAAATCAAAAAAAATTGGGCATTGCAGTTGTTTTTTATTACTTTTTCTAGATGACCATATTCCTCTAGATAATATTTTTTATGATGTCTTGCCAGTCTGAAAGTTTAGAGTCAGGGAATTAGTACTTAAAGTAGCTTTCTGGCTTTGTACTCTGTACATAGCCCTACTGCGATTAGGGCATCCTTCAGCATTGAGCCACCATACAGAGCACAGACCAGTGCACTGGATCTTACTTACTACTTGAAGGAAGGCAAAAGGTTTAAATGCATGATATGGCAGCAGCTCTTGTAACTCTAAAGTCCAGGAATTTAGAACACATAGTGTCCAAACTGATGCAGTCCCCTTTTCTTTCACTTCTGGCTTGAAGAGAGCAAGGTGCTGCCAGGTAGTTCCTACTTTTCCCCTATGGTAACAAGAGACAGTGGGGCTATGGCAATGCTTATGACATTCAGCATTCCAATTTGCCTGTGGTTAAAGCCAGGCATGGGCTTCTACTGAACTTGGAAAGGCTTGATGCAGAAAAGAGGGGGGCAAGTCGGAAAAACGTGAAGCAGACTGTATTTTTATTTCTTTTCTTTTTCCTTAACATTAACGAGAAATTTCTCTCTTGGCGTTCAGAATCTGAGATACACTAAATTCATGTTGCAGAGAACTTCAGAGGAGGTTTAAGGTTCTTAGTAGTAGTATTCCTTATTGGTGGGATCCTTTCTTAGTGCTGCAGATCATGAAAGCAGGTTTTGATGGTCATGGCACTCTTCTTCAGGTTGGGTACTGTGATGATAGTTCAGTGCATTACAGTGAGGATGTGTACTACTTTCTGACCTGGGTAGCACCATCATTTACCATTTTCCCCTTATACTGACATTCCAGTCTGTTCCATGTTGTGCAGTTCACTGCACTGAAGACAATGTCAAACATCCAAATAACTTCAAGTAATGTAAGCTCAGACCTGCAGCACGTAGCTGACAACTTGCATGTGGCTGCTACTTCTGCTGCTGTGGGTGTGGGCCTGTCATGCTTCCTGCTTTAGAAATCATTCTCATGATAGTCATACTGTTCTGAGATTTCTCATCGACATACTTTAAAAAAAAGGATAAGAAATACCAACCCACAACTGTTCATCAACTCCTTTAGTGAAAAAATGTTGCTTTCCCCTGGAGTAAGTAAAATCTGTTTGGTAGCTTGATTTGTGTGCAACATATTGTTATTTAACTGCTTCAGCCAAACTTTTCACAGGCTAGCAGTTTATCACTGAAGTGTAGCCAGTGCTGGTGAACTGTTGTCACCTAACTGCAGTCATTGCACATCTCCACATTGCTGCACATGTGTGAATTCTGTTTGCTTTCCAGGTAGGCCAGACCACTTTTGTAGTGCCCTAGTTGTGGATCCTTGCCAGTGGCATGTGCAGATCCCAAGCCCTACTAAATTAACCATTAATCAAATCAAAACAAATACTACAAACCAGCAAGTCGAAGAAGGAGCACCCTGTTCAGGTGCTTCAGTGCAATTGTATGAACTGGTGTGTTCTTGGACTGGGTTGACTGACTGAATATTTTCCTTTGGCTAAGTTTTGTCGTTGTTGTTGTTGTTTTAATGTATACTTGATTACAGTGAAGCATTCAGTCTGCAATAGTTACATGGGGAGTGTTGAACTGTGACTCCAGAAGGTTTGGAGGGGACGACAGAGAACTGCTGCCTGCTCCTTCTGTGCTGGTAGAGCTTGGGTATGCCAAGCAGAAGGGCAGCTATCTCAACTTACTAGCTGCAGCTTGCACAGTGGCAGAAGCAGAAGTGGACAAGGATTCCATCTGCTACATCACCTGTTCAGGGCATGTTTCCTCACACTGCATTGTGGGGATCAGCCATGCCAGGCAGCTCGGTGCTGCTGTGAGCCACCTCCTGGGGGTATGACCTCTTTGGGATGAAGCAGCCCAGTCCTGAGGCATACATTGGGAAAATGACATTTCCAGCTCTGTTTTATGCTTGGTTTCTGTACCTGAAAATGCAAACCTGTTACAGCATCTTTTTACATGGTATTAGATGAGAAAGATTCTTATATGTGTAATGAGTTCATGGAGCATGCTGGCTTTGGGCCATCTGTATGGGAACTGTTGAATCACGGCCTGAACCACTGATTGGTCACCTGAGGTGAGCACTGAGTCAGCCATGGGGGCACAGGTGAAGGCAATGCACTGTGTGATTGGAAGGGGTGGAGCCTGGCTCCACCTCTCCCAGACCCCATTTAAGGGCTGACCACCACCAGGGAAGGATCTCTTCTTAGAGATCCCTCCTGTGTGGAGTCATTGGCGATCCTCAACCATTGTGAGAGGTGAGCTGCCTTTTACTTACTGGTAGTCTGTGTGCCATCTATTTAAAGCCTCATGGAAATATACCATCCTCCGCAATATCTCTATCTGAATTCCTTTCTCTAGAACTATTCGCCCTACACCATCTCAGCAGAAAGCAGTAGGCTGGATATATATGCTCTGCCTCCCCATTGTAGGGGAGAGGGGCTTAATTCCTCGTGCTGTGCATCATACTGCAGAAATTCTTCTAGGACAACCAGTGTTACAGCTTTTGTTGTGATTAAATTCTCTGATTCTCCAGATGTTAATCACAGAAGGTTCTCAGAGAGGCACCATTCCCAATGCTAGGAGGGGAAGCAGGTGGTGTGTGCACTGTTGGCTCTGCTCTGCTGCGAAACTGTGCGGAGTAGTTATTGATGGCACTCTGAGGTTGTTTAAGCCTGCACCTGCTGTTCTCATGCTGGGAGGACACAGCGCAGCCCTAGTCTGGCTCTGGAGTGTAAAACTTGCCCAGCTTCTGGGAGAATGTCCATGTATAGCTTCTGCAGTGAATGTGTGGTGTGGGCAAAAATTAAGGGTAGGAGGACCAGAAGGGAAGCTTCATGTTATAAGAATACTGTTCTCTGCTGCAGGGATTTTTACAGGTAGTGCTTCACTGTGGGTGCTCCATGTTGATTATGCTTAAGGAAATTGCTTGCTTGAACCTCATTTAAGGGGGTGTTTCAGTCTGTGCATGACAAGGCTTTCTGGGTCCTAAGGACAGGCACTGGGGACCATGGTGCTGTCCAGTCTAGAAAGTCTGGGCTATAGCTGCAGCGATGCAGAATCTACAGGACTTTGTCATCAGGAGCTCTGCTTGCTAGAAATGATCCAACTGAGCATCATTATTGTATTTTGCTCGTCGGAACTTTGAGTTTGTAGTTTCAGGACAGCATGTAGGCATCTTTCGGTAGTTTTCAGAACTTGGTTTGAGAATCATCTTTTCATTGTAATTTCTATGTCCACTTTTCCAGAGATCCAAAGCTCTTGATGAGATAACTTTGACTGAACTCAAGTAGGATGAAGCTGCACGCATCTTGGGAGGGAATGCTGCTTTGATGCTGGTTTCATCCTATTCTTTCCACCTGCAGCTGATCACTAGGATAGGAACTGAGGGTACAGAATTAATACCAGATTAAGGCCACAGGCTCATTAAATCTATGAGGTCATAGAGTAAAGAAACATGGGAAAAAAATGACACCTAAGCCAAAAAGCTGTGTGAGTAGGAAGGTAAGGGGAGAAAGTTATTGTCCTGGCAATCCTCTAAAGAGGAGCAGAAAAAAATTGATTTAAAAAAATTGAACTAGGTAACGAAATGGTATCTAACGACTCTGAAGAGTCAAAAGTGACTCTTCCTTTGAAACAATATAGTTTTATATTCCAACACAGAAAGCAAGTGAGTTGATAGATTTCAAAAGGATTATTTATTAGAAACAATTCAAAGGTCTGGCCAAAGATCTATTTGCATTGATGCATTTCTAATGGAAATTCATCTGTCATGTGTTTTCCTAAAGTAACTTGGTAAGATACTAAATCTGTGTGTGTTCAGAGTAGACTTTGAACATCAGAAGAAAAAAATAATCAAAGGAACTCATTCCAGAGTGAGAGGTGGCATGGGGCTGCTGCCTACTGTGAGGCTGTGCCTGAGTCAGGCTGCCTAGGGCTGGGGAACAGAGCTGTTAGGAGTGGTTTATTGAGTTGTGACCTTCCATGATGTTCTTAGCAACAGATCCTTCTGGTACTGGGTACTGATACTTCTGTTGACTGTTAAGATGTGGATAAGGCAAACTGTATTCTAAGGACAGGAACGCCTTTCTGTGATTTTTGTTAAGCTGGCAGCTAGCTTTAAGTCCTTGTGAAAGAAGGAGGTTGAACTGGGAAGAGTGTAAGTATGTGGCTTTCAAAGAAGAGGGATGAGGGTATTTGGGATGTCTGAGTGTGATGCATGGCTGGGAGGGAGGAGGACTGAACAATAGCCAGTTTTCTGGTTACACATTTGCCTCTTGCTTGGATTTTCTGTCACCTTTATAGCAGTTAGCTGCTTATACAATATCCTTTTGTGTCACTTACCTAAGAGCTGTGTTTGATTTGTGTCAGTTGAAAATATTTACCGCCTTGTATACTACTGTAGAAGCTGTGTTTCTTGCCAAGTCATTTCACTCACACACAGGCTTTTACAAAACCATGGCATGTAGAACTGTGTGCACTTTCATTTCCATGCATAACGTTCTGCTGCTATATATTGAGGACCTTAAGGCTTGCACCAATGCTAAGTGCACTAATTCTGCTCTGCAGTGCAAGTATGAGACACTGTTAATGTTAGCATGTCTACACACTTCACAGTCACGGAAGGGATCTGTAGAGATCATAGAGTCCAACCCCCCTGCCAAAGCAGCTCCCTAGCCCAGGTTGCACAGGTAGGCATCCAGGTGGGTCTTGAACATCTCCAGAGTAGACTCCACCACCTCTCTGGGCAGCTCCAGTGCTCCATCACTGTGCTGTGAGGAAGTTCTTATGCACATTTGTGTGGAACTTCCTATGCTTCAGTTTGTGGCCATTTCCCCTTGTCCTATTGCCACACACTTGTGGAGATTTCGAAAAAAAAAAAAAAGGCTTATAGCCCCATTGTGTTCAACATATTGTGGGGACCTTAAACTGTGCTGGGTTTTTTTTTTTTTTCATTCTGTTTGGACATGAGGCAGGTACATGGCATAAAGGAGGCACCATGATGAAGGAAATTACCTGGCATGTTTCTGGGGACACAGCAGTGTTTTATCTGGAGCTAGACAGGGCAAGTCTATGGTGAGGGGGTTGGAAGCTGAAGGTTAAGCTTTGGCCAGCTGCACCGCAAGTAGTGGGCAGCATTTGAAGCACAGCAGACAAGTGGGATATGAGAAACCAGAACTCATAGGCACTGGGAATTGTCAGTGGCACCAAAGAGCCAAATACAAGAAGTGAAACATGTATTTTAATCTATATTTCCATTACAGTTAAAAGCACAAATTGTGAGGGGGGAGATGTATCTCAAGAAAAATGTGTTATCTGAAACATCAGAGACTGACAAACTGGCATTGAAAGAACAAGGAAGGAGGGAAGAGGATCACTGTGAAGGGTTTTTAAAAGCAGGGATTGCTCAGAGAACTCAGATTTTTTTTCATACATATTTGACAAATTCTGCAGCATTCTTTCAGTTCTGTATGCTTCCTTCAGTTAGAGCTTCTGATCCTTGCCTGCCTTCTTGCAGACAGCTGTCTTCCACCGAAACCTAGATTCACCATTGCTGCTCCTTCACAAGATAAAATGACTCAGAAGGTGTTAAACAAATTCTGAACACATGACCGATTGTTCTTTATGAATCACAGCATAATATGGAGAGGATTGAAGGCCATGGAGAAAAGTTGGGAAACCTGCTGCTGTTACATGAATAAATGGAGTGCTTCAGAGCTACTCCTTATCTTTTTCTCATCCCCAAAATCTAGTAAATGCACTGAGGAAGGAGGCTGTTGTGCTGTCCAGCTTTCTGAAAGCCTCTTGGATTTTAGCAGGAAGATGGAAGTGCAACTTAATTTCAACTCATATTTGCATCAAGCTGTCAAACCAGTAATGTGGGCAAAGCATGACTTGAGGATGTGAGAGGCTGCCAGCATGGTGTGTAGGTATCAGTCCAGTGGGAATAAATCTGGTCAAAGAAAGTGTTTGATTCCTTATGTCAGAGGTGGTCCCACTTGCTACTTCTCCATTAGCCAATATGGGCTGCAAACTTCCCATAGCTTTGTGTGCTCTGAAATGCTCAGTCATGGCCTGAAGCAGTGATGAAGCACTTGGTGGGAAGGCGGGGCCAGCCCTGGGGAGCTCAGGTGCATGCAGTGTACCAGAGTGACTGGAAGGGCTGGAGCAAGGATCCATCCCTTCTCAGCCCTCATGTAAGGGTTGGCAGTGGAGGTGGAGCCATCCCTTACTGGAGATCCCTGCCTACTTGAGGCCTTCTAAAGGTAAGTAGCTCCTTTCCTTTGTTTCTGCATCTGTGGTTGCTGCATTTGGACTCCTTCTCATTTGCTGTAGCAGAAGCGTTTGCTGCCCTGCGCTAATTGCAGTACTTTCCATTCCATTATAGCATTACAGATAAGTAAAAAAAAATATAAAAGAAAGTGGATACCCTTTAGAAAAACAAACAAAAAAGGAAAACAGCTTGCAGGCCTGGTCCTGTGAGGGAGCCCCCACTGACCATGTTCCTCCCCGCCCCCCACGCTCAACTACCTCCCTGGAACTGTGACAGCAGTGGGGCTTTGCAAGGTGTTCTATAATATGTCAAGGTATGCTCACATCTTCTTCAGTGCTTGTCACTATGCAC
The DNA here is from genome assembly GCF_038088225.1 of Cyrtonyx montezumae. Taxonomy (NCBI): domain Eukaryota; kingdom Metazoa; phylum Chordata; class Aves; order Galliformes; family Odontophoridae; genus Cyrtonyx; species Cyrtonyx montezumae. Next base: position 14,038,325 of record NW_027072100.1, read on the forward strand.
TGTAATGCCCACAGGTAAACGTGTTTGTGTGCAGGAGCTCAGTGATTAACTTGAAAGGCTTTGCTTCTCACTCATGCTAAGCAAAACAACCTTGGTCTAACCCAAAGAGATGCAATATTTGCACAAAGCTGCTGACAAAGAACTATCAGGGCAGCAGTGCGAAATGAGGACAGTGCTTCAGCTGTGTGCATCTTCCTGAGTGAGCAAAGAGCTTGACCCTTTCCCCCCAAGATGCACTTCCCGCTCTGTGTCTCTGTCACTTTTCATTGTATTCCAGAAACTGTTTTTAAAATAAATGGCAATCTAATTAATTCAATTTATCCCATTCATTATGGGTCAGACCAGGATAAATGGGAATTCCACAGGTGCATTGGCATTTTGAGATGGGGGTGGGTTAGGTATTGGTCCTCTGTTTGGTGGTGGTAGACACTGAGTCTGCAGCATAGAGTTCAACTTCACTTCCCCACCTGGGAACACAATGAAAACAAATTCCACATATCCCCTGGAGGATTTGCTGCTGCCTGAAAAGTCCAGGTCATCATTTTCACCTTCAATGAGATGTGAGAACACAGATCTGAAAGAACACGGTAACAAGTGTGCTTTAATCTACACTCATACAGGATATGCTACCAGTTAAGGCAGCAGCACAGCACCAACTGAACACTGCCTAAAACAGTGCAGCTAAAAGCATGCACTGCAACCAGGTGCTCCCACCTGCAGGGCCAGGTGTAACAGTGTAGTCATTGTAACAGTGCAGCTGTACCCATTCAGTGGCTTAAGCCAGTGCTGATGCAACAACTGCAGACAATATCTAAGTATCTGGAGTATCGCTTCGGATTGTATGGTATACGCTGGGTGCTGTAGGGGGCGAGTTTCAGGGTGCTGGTGGTGAGGTGTGATTGCTTCAGATTTTGAGTAAGCTGCAGGCTGCTGTAAGGTTCTGTCACAGGTATATTGGGGGTTTGGGATTTGTCAGGGATTAGACTTCAGGGCTGGGGGTTTGGTGCACCTGGGTTGTGTAGTGGCTCAGGGGGAGCCTGTTGCTGCTGCAGAGCTGGAGCTGCCACAGGGCTTTGGCAGGGTTTGGTGTCCATGGCAGTGAGGGCTGAGCAGTGGGATGGGCTGTGGATGCTGAATGGAGGGTCTCCTGATCCTACCCAGGGTGAGCTTCTGTCTCAGTAGCTGCTGTGCTCCGTGTTCTGCTGGAGATTGGAGTTGCTTGGGCAAGTGCTCGACTGCTGAAATAATGCATATTGGTTAAAAAGATGAAGAAAAACTGCACTAAGAAAAAAAATTCCTCACTTCGAGAAATTAGTTTCAAAAGCAGGTTGTCAGAGGGATAATGGCAGCTTTAAAAAGGTGTTGATGTGTTCTGAGGTCATGGGTTTTGCCCAAATCTCCAATGATTCTACATGCAGTTCTGCCATAAAGTAACTGATGCAAACCATGTTATACAGGTGGGGATAATGCTGCTGTGCCACACCTGCCCTTTAAAGCCAGGTGGAGTGGTGGAAACCCAGTCTGCAGTGTCTTGTCTCACACACGTTACACAATTGTTTAGAAAAAGCTAAGGAGACTTAGGAAGCATAGCTCAGAGCCCAATTATTTCCAAAAGTTAAGCTCCTGAGCTGCAGATAATAACTATTGCTCTTGTCTCTTCTTATGGCATCATTAGATTAGGCTGAAGAAACAGCCTGCAGATGCTTTCAAGATTAAAATAAATGAGCGTTTCTTGGCGTGGCTGAGTTAAAAATAACAATGCGGTGATTACACAATGGTTGGGAAAGCTGGAGGTGCTGTGAGTCAGCGCGGGGGCCGGGCTCTGGTGGCAGGGCTGTGCTGGTGCACCACCTGGGACAGTCACATAGCTGCTCTGGGACGTGGCACTGCTTGGGAGTGGTGGCAGGTTCCAACAGACTGTCAGAACTTCAGTATCTGTCATTAGTATCATCTGCATCCTACATCTTTTCTGTTCATTCTGTGTTGAAGAAAGCAGAAAAAAACCTAGTATAGACTTGAAGTTAGGATAGGGCTGCTGGTCCTTGTGGAAAGAGGACAAGAGTTTCCTATGCTGATCATGTAGGAAATGATCTCAGTAAGAAAGATGAACCAACGTGCTTAGGGAATCCTAACTCACAATGACTGGCCTAAGTAAAAGCATTGATTAATACAAAAATGAGTCCCTGAAATAATGGCAAAGTTTTATTCTATTGGTTCAAAAGTGTGAAAGTTAGTGCATATTTTGTTGAGGGAAAACAAACGTCTTCATTCCAAGCTCTGACAAATCTAAGCTTTTTAAATTTCAGGATAGGGTTTATTATTATTATTATTTTATGAAAAGACCCAAGCTTTTCTTCAATTTAATTGCTTCGGAGTGAGTCGATTAGTTCTAGCTGTATCAAGTCCTTGCTTCCATTTAATTTATACAACTACCTCGGCAAACGATTGTCATTAGATGTCACGCTGCTACCGCTGACTGCCAGCAGAGGGCAGCACGCGATCACTTCAGATGGCAATAACAACGGCTGATGTGCTCACACCTCACTCCTTTTACAGGCGCCTCGTTTCAGAATAACAATAGAAATTAGAGCGTTTGGTATTTCAGCATGAATATGATATAGTACCATGCCTAGTGTAATAGCATCTGGAACATTAAACTCAAGTACAGCTCCTGCTGACAGGAGAAGCTTTTCCTGTGCAGGAAAAGGGGTCTGCACATGTCAGTGTGGGTGTGAACCTGACCAGCTCCCCATTCCGTCTCCCACGTGTGAGTTCTTAGCTGATACAGGATAAAGAAAGACAAAAAAGATAACACATGCTTGCCTCCAGCAAACAAGTCTCAAAAGAAAAGTCAGCAGCTTCAGTCTGCTGGCACTGACAGCACAGAGATTCTCACTGGGCAAAATTTAGCCCAGTAAATAAACAATCCTCCTTGCACTGAACAAACATAATGCAGAACCTGAGCACACATTCACACCCTTCACAGCACTGATCTTGGATCAGCGCACCATATTCGATCTCTCTATTTTAATGTTTAGAACTAATGGGTAACTGAAATGTAATTAAATCCACTGTTGTCTAGAAGGATGAAGGAAAAAGACAGATCCCCTTCTAAAGAGAAAAGCGAGTGCTGATTCCTTTCTGGTCAATACCATAGGCTGATTTTGTGTCTCATTCAGACTTTGACTAGTGTGTTTTTCAGCTCTAGGATGCATGCAACTCTTCGAAATAACACAATAAGGAAAAGCAGGTCACATAACTTGTTATTCTGGAGAACAGCTTAGCACAGGTTTAGGATTCCAAATAGTCTTTCACTTTCCCAGCTGGTAAGCAGCTGATTAAAAAAACCCAGTAGCAAAACCAGACCAAAAATGATTCCTGCTTTTAGAAATAAATGTGCACTTATACGTCAGATTTACATGCAGAACTATGGTTTCACATTTCAACAGTGATTATGTAAATAACTGAGTTTGGATTGGCCTTGACAGCAAAGAACTGTGTGTGTAACCATGGCAAACACAACAAACCTTCCTGTCTGTTAAGGTGTTCATAATTAGAGCAAACAGATTACACCAAGCAAAAAAAACTGAAGTACTGCTGCTCAAGAAACAGCATCAGCAGAGGAGAGAAATCATACTAAAAAGACAAAAAACTCACTGCAGTTTTAATGTCATACTATCTCCACCTCTTGCAAGTCATAACCCACAGTACTGATTATGATATCTCAGAATATAGAAATAAAACATCCCATTCAATAGAAACCAAGACAATTTTATATGACAGAAATACTTTTCAAGAGGTTCATGTATGTCAAAGCACTGATCTTCTCAGGATTCATAATGTGCAAGTGTGTGGTCTGTGGCCTTCTATGCCCCTGAGGCAGGGAGTGAGGGTTGGATCTGGATGATCTCCAAGGTCTCTCCCAACCCAACTCATTCTTTGATTCTGTAAGTTTCATAAATTGTGGATTTATTCCAACCAGATTCCCTTACTAGTGTTGAAACAAATTCATGGTATAAGTGGGCAAGCCTCTCCCTATGAACTGGTACATATTTTAAAAGAAAAAAACCAAGCTGCAACTCATTGCACTTTGCGGAGTCATACAATGGCCCTGTACTTCAAATGTTTACAGCAGGCTTTATAATAGGACCCCACATTAAACAACATTACTATTTCATGGCAGATGTTTCCACTTCTTCACAGGTTGCATGAAATTTGTTGTGATGTAAAATCTTAAAAGTTCTTCAATCATTCCAGAGTCTGACACTTCAGGGGCTTGGTCGCTGACTAGTAATACCAAGCAGAGTAGATCCGCGTTTTAATATTTAAACATATAGCACAAGATATGCCTCAAATCAGAAGCTTTTGCGCAGTCATACTCTTAATACTTAAATCCACTTTCTAAAGTCTAATGACAAACTCTTTGTGCTCCTTTCCCAGTCAGCTAGAGCAGCTCCTGCTCATCATCTTCAGAGCCTGAGGGTCCTTGTCGTACCTCTTCATACCATTTATTTGTGAGGGTTTTCATCTGTATGCGCCCATGATGCAAGTCCTAAGGCACAAGAAAACAGTTACTGAGCTACAACAACACAACTTGTTTGTCAGGGAGAACAAAACAGAATGATGAGTTAAGCATACTCCTCATGAAATAATCTGCTCCTGGTCTCTAAGTGTACAAAACATGGCAAATGCTCAAGCAGCTAGTAATTACTTCCAGGGATGGCACTTCTGAGATTTTTCTTCATTTTCTACACAGTCTTCCTCTGTGGCTTTCAATTACAGAGACATCCAGAAGGCAAGTTTTTATATCTCACTCCTCTCAGCATGTTTCCAGAGATAGCAGGAAAGCTTGTGAACTGCTCTGACAATTCATGTATCTTATTTTCCCACCAATTGGCTGCAGTCTCAATGGCAACCCATGGTTTTGGCTACCAATTACAAATCAGATGTCATTTCTAGATTTCCTGCTTCATTCCTTGTTTTGGAAAAAATAAAAATAAAAAATTAAGACCCTTTGGCTTTTGTGGAAAAGTGCTTAAAGTGTTCTTTAGCAAATACAAAATATCAGAAAAATGGTATGTTTGAGCAAACTAGGAAAATGCTTTACAAAAAATCTTCAATCTCAGCAAAATTACGTAATTCAAATTAGAGATGGAAAAAAAAGTGAATTATGTAGGAATATCAGGCTTCTGAGGCCTGGAGTGAAAATGGCATAGTATTCACACCTCTCAGAGCCACTCAGTGTTAAGCTATGTGTTCAGCCTGGTGTCATTTTGCATTTACAGCTTCAGTCTTCATCTCATACTGAAGAAATATAAAAAAAGGAAGGTTGCAATCTTTGTCCATAATTCCAAGCAAGAAGCTGTGCTCAGCAGAAAAATCCATTTAATCCAACCAGCAATTTTACAGTGCAGCCTTTAATTACAGCCGATCTACATATGCACAAGTAAGGTATTAGATGGCTCACTATACCTTGTGTAGAAGTTGAATAGTTGTACTATAAGCCTTGAATGAATGAGTGAAATGAGAACTATACTGCAGTTTTGCTTCAAGAAAACAAGAAAGACTTACTTCTTGTGTGAGTCTTCTGGTGAAGAAAGGATTCAAATACTTAGCATCAAGCCACATAAATCCTTTGAGGTCCTGGCGTTTTATGTACTGGGCTTCATATTCCTCCTCTGTGAGCTCTGATAAATGCTCAGATTCTATGGTATTTCCCTAGAAATATCACAAATATTGCAATAACCTAAGAAAAAAATGCAATTATTTCCTCCCACTTGCTTCACTCCTTTCTTCTGTCTCCCTTTTCGCAGTCAGTTCCCATGCCAGAACATAATGGAAACAGTCACCTCATCCAATCAGGGCTTATGACTGCATTAATCTGTCCAGCTGTTGATTCTCAGAGTCGCTTACCTTTCTTTTTCATGTCAGAAGGCTTAAAATACTCCATGATTTTGCACTGTTGCTATTTCTAAGAAAGGATTTCTAGTGTGCAAGCTTTTTCTTACAACCTGGGCACTGAGCTCTTCAGCATCTTCATTAATGACATAGACAACGAAATCGAGTGCACCCTCAGCAAGTTTGCAGATGGCACCAAGCTGAGCAGTGCAGTCAATACACTGGAGGGAAGTCATGCAGAGAGACCTGGACAGGATGGAAAAGTGGGCCTGTGTGAACCTAATGAGGCTCAACTCCATCCCTGGAAGCATTCAAGGCAAGGCTAGATGTGGCTCTGGGCAGCCTGGACTAGTGGTTCACAACCCTGCCCACAGCAGGGGTGTTGAAAGCAGATGATCTTTTTCAACCTAGGCCATTCTATGAATCTATGATTCCATATATAGTAAACAAAGCTTTTGTGTCTTCATGTCTCTGAAAAAAAAGCTCTGTATCAGAGCACATCATATTACCTGCACTTCTTCTACACACACCTCCCTTCATAGACAGAGTAAGCTAATTCTGAAGACTGCAAACTTTATAAAACGTCATCCCAAGATAACTTATTCTTCAGATCCCACAGAACAATTCTCTGTGTGCACTGTGTGATGGTTTAGGACTAAAACAGGAAAATGCTCCATGATACTTATGTACTCCCATCTTTAGCAGATGAGTTTTCAGACCTTTCTTCAGTATTTCTGACATTTTAAGGCCAGAATCTGCTTTAAAATAAAACTTAGTAACAGTAGTGCTGTTGTTACCACCTTCTTGAGGCCTTTGCTTTGACATTTTCAAAATAATTCCCATCTGCCTTCTATTATTAATAGTTGTACTTCCTGACTCACAATATACTAGCTACTTCCTGTCTGTATGTGACTCAATCTATTCTGTAACATCTGCCTTATGTTTTAAGGTTACTTTAGTTTGTATGGATTCATTTATAATTAGACTGAGTTAAGAGACATTGCTTCTTACCTCTTAACAGTTACTTGTGTACATGCTAACCAAGCTCTTCGGGATATTTTAAAATGCTAATACTTGGGTTTTTTCTACCATGCTTCCATTAATTTTGTTTTAGTGAAAAAAATAACATACAAGCCTTCTTTGAAAATGAAACAAACAAACAAACAGTAATTATCTGAGAACAACAACATACCATTTTCTCTGTCTTGCTGAGGTTAATGTCCTTCTTGTTCCTCCTGCGTGCTTTAGAGTCTTCAATGTCAATCAGTCTGATAAGGGGCATAGTTCCCCCTCCCAGCAGCAAAACTGTGAACAGCACTATGATGATTGTTGTTGTCCCAATGAGCTGACGTTTCTCTATTGGTTCCAAGCCCAAATGGAGGCTGAGCGCATAGGGAATTGCACCACGTAAGCCTGCAGAGAGAGAATAAATCAGTGAAGAGTGAATCAGCACCAAGGCTGGTCCCTAGCATTCTGTTAACTCAACAGGAATTCTCCACCTTCAAGATTTTTTACAATCCTATTCCGTGCTTATTTATCTATTACTTAGTTATCATCTTAAAATTAATCAGAGGTATTGCTTTTCAAATTGAAACTGTTTGTTCTTTACAAAACAAGATTCTTTGAAGAAAAGTTTTAGATGGGATTTACACTGCATTGTTTTCTAAAACAAAAGGGAAAGAGAATGTATCAGTTACACCTGGGTTTGAGAATGGTGCAAATGTTAAGTTTTCAATGGATGGAAAACCAGTTCCTCCCAGAGCAGCCCACACAATGAAAGAGCGATAAAACATTTTTTCCAGTCCTTCATATTATGAGTTGTAACTTACCACTAAACCACATGATAAACATCATTTTAGGGGTGATTTTATGATCACGGAAAAAGTTGAGTAGGTAGGAAAGGGGGAAAATATTCACTGCTCTACCAAACAGAACAAGTACCTGAAAAACAAAACCCAAAGCAAAAGACCACTTGATGTATTACAGTCACATGGGCCCGATCTGCCTTGCATTTAGCTTGTACCAGCTAACAGTAATACAAACTTCCCACCCACAAGTCTTGTAAATGGGTGTGCTGCTAAACCAACATAAAAAAAACCCAAACCTGTCTGCATCAGTTAATTTAAACACTTTGCTTAACTGAAATTAAACAAGACTCATCACTGACAGAGACCAGACTCTATTTTACTTCTAATAAATGAAACCCAGAAGGCATTCCAGGGAGACCAAGAATTACTTTGGGTATATGTTTCTCTCAGTTCACCTCCTTTAATTGTTCTTTCATCACAGCAGCTAACAGCCAAAGCAATGTTTCTATTGTCTCCCCATGGGCCAGTTCCTCAGAGAAAAAGGCCAGAACCCAAACAAATAGCATGTAGTTCGGTTCCTTAGCAATTTTACTGGATATGGCTGTAAAATACACCACATATCTAAGCAACAAAAAAGTGCTATTGCTTTAATGACAGATAATCAATGAATACAGTGAAAATTAACTCAGAAAAGCAGTTACTCACAATGGTGTTGCTTTGTAAGCTCCATAACAAACATATCTTGACAATGTAAATATACTAGAATTAGTCAGCAGGATTCTTGAAGGCCTCTGCTGTTTTCCTTTATGAATCACCCCAAAATTATTCAATTTGCATTATGGCTGTGAGGGCAATGCTAGAAGGAAGTGTCACACCTTAGATAAATATTAGATAAGGAAGTTGTGTACATATGTGTAATGCAGTGAGAGCAGTTCTCCACGTTGATATAATTATCTGTAAATTGTAGAAAACAATTCCTTCCTTGGACAATGGACTAAAACAAACTAGCGTGCATTGAGGTATGTGACTAGAAACTTCCCTCCTTCCAATCTGCAAAGAGAATGCATTTTTCATGTTTCAGTTAAATAATTACAATAGCAAAATATGTAGGTAAGTCTGAGGCAAAACAAAAACTACACTGAAATACAAAATGAAAGAATTAATAATGAAGTCAAAGAATGGTCAGACATTAAAGAAGTTTTGAGTAAGTACCACCTCTGAAGAAGGGGAGCTTAGAGTAAAGAAATAACATGTGGACTAAATTCACATAAATCCTTCATACAGTGCTAAAGATGCAGGAAAACTCAGGATTATTTTCCTGAGGGAGATGACTTTTGAGATTATTTTAATAAATCAAAATAAGCAATTTTCCTTATTAGTGTTTCAAAATAACAGTAAACTGGAATTCCTTAAATCAGGCTGATATATGCATACACCACAGTGCTAAGAAGAGAAAGAATAACTTCATGGTATCAGTGAGAATTAACTTTGTGCAATAAATATTATTAGAATAGTATATTTCATTTAAAAAAATCTAACAAATAGTCTAAAATGTTTTAAGTGCAAGGTTTTATTTTTTCTCACAAACACCACAGAAAAATACCTAAACATTCTTGAAAGAAATACCTACTATGCACCAGATGACAAAGGACATCTCGAACTTGTGAGGAAAACTAAAAATTGACAAGCCAAGAAATGCGAAAACACATGTTTCTGAAAAAGAGAAGTTGCATTTTAAATACACAATTCTGTAAAACCTTTTGTATTCCTATTATAAGTTACTATATATGGTACATAAAATAAATATTTATTTCCTGACTTTCCAATGCACAGAATAAGCAATCCTTTTGCAGAGGAGTATAGGAGTCAGAGGTCTCTCCTTAGCTATCAGTCTTGCTGCAAATATTAGCAGGAGCCTCCAGGATGGGAGATACAGAAGGTTTATTGGATGTTTTATCCAGTAAAGCAAGAAAGGTGACTTTTGACAGCCTTCCAGTCTCCACTATTAGGAACCTTTCTCTTAAAGACATGTACCACTAACATAGGAATGGTGGGAGGAAAACTCACATCTTTCCTGCTCCCTTTGGAATCACCATTTTAGACAAATCAATTTTTGAACAATATTAGATATACCACAGTTAGCACATACCACACATGAAAGCAACGGTTCTCAGTGTCTGCTGCATTAATATCTGTGTGACGGGGGAGAGGTTATGGTGTGTATAGTGGGACATCACGATGCCAGAGAATAGGATTGCCATGATACCTGTAAATAAAATGCAGTAATCAAATGCAGATTAACTTGTAAAGTGCAAATACAATGTGTGCTGACACTCTATACTAAAGCAAAATAATACTTTTTTGAAGCAATGAGTACGGTTTCTTTTACCACTGATATTCACACTGATTTCATTCAGCTGGATACATTAAATACTAGGAAAACAAAACAGGTCAGTTGCAAGCTAGAATAAATCCCTGTAGTCACTGCTCTCTCATAAAAGTGAGGGAAATAAACTGCTTCTTGAGAGGTTTTCTTGCCTTTCACTATACTAACAGGCAGACAGATGTAATCAAAAAAGAAGTAAGAACAATTTGAACGTACTGGTGCTAGAGGACTGTATTATTTAGTTCTCCCAGAGAAGTCATTCTTTCCTTCCTGCTGATCAGTCAGTCCCAATCACTCCACCAGAAGCAGAATGAGACCAGCAGGGCTTGGGTGTGAATCTATTCCAGTATGGTATACCAAGTCATTAAAAATTAAGGAGGAGTAGCACACACAGGTGTACTTGCAATTTGTTATTGATCTCAGAACAAGAAAGGCTATTGAGATTTGAGAATTCTGGGCACAAATGTCCTTTATAAGAAGGCACAGCCTGATGCATAAGGCCTGTAAGGAATGCTACTCTGCAGACTGTCCCTTGATTCCAAGACAGGACATGAAACTAGCTACTACAGGTTATTTCAGAGATTAATAACAGCCATCAGTTATGGGAAAAGCCACTACATTTACCATTATAGAGTTGAGTTGCCCCAGTGACATGCATAGTTTGGATAGACATACAGCAACCAGTACCACAGGCCTGAAGAGTTGTCTCAGATTTCACTGTAGTCTTGCATCTTTGATTTATGTTAGCAATTTTTCCATCTGTCCTGCTTCACAGCACTGGGTAATTTATGGAAATAATTTGAATCAACTGGTCAAGACACATCACAGTTGCTGTTAGTTGTTCACTATTCAAAGGGAGCTAGATATCTTACAGGAAGTTTTAAACATCTCCATGTCTGCTGCATAGACTTCTATCTGAGAAGGATGTCATTTGAGATGACAGTGAGGAATGGTGCAAATATAGCAACATAGCAAGATCAACAACAGTACTCCTTGTGACAAAACTTACCAAAATTGGCAATGTAACACAGAAGAATACAACTGCAATACAGATCTCAAGAGGACAAGATGACATTTGGTAGCATGTCTAGTTAGCCCAAAGTACAGAAAGTATAAAAGAACAAAATTATTTGGCTAGAGCTATGTGCCCAGGAGTGGCCCAGATGAACACAACCGGAAGGATTAGACTAGCCAAGACAGAGTGAGAACAATCCTTTGTTTCAAATAGAGGTGAACTAACTAAGGCCTTCAAAATTTTTACTTCTTGCACATTTACTCTTGAAGATGCTTGAGCAAATCAGAGAGCTTTTGTCTTCACAAATAAAATGAGAAACAACCTCTAAAATACCAAAAGCATCTGACTAGGAATGCTATTACTTCGTCATTGTATACCAGCATATGTGTGTTTGTTATATAATGCAATAGCACAAATTCTGTACTATTTTATTATTGTTTTTAAATTCAGAAGCAGTGTAAATTAGAAGTAGAAAAGGCTATGTGCTAAGATATTCCGGTATCATCTTTTCACTAGGAAAAAAATTGTGTTTACAGCAACACAAACGTTTCAATGCATCAAACTGTTTGCTCATATTTCATATAATTTCTTTGTCTATGTGTTGGTCTATACACAGAACTGTTCTAGATGCAAGTGGGCAGAATGGAATGTTTGCATTTACATAATGTATCTCGGTTGTGTAAACACTATGATTACATACCGCATCTTCATACATAATAACAACAAAAAAATGCCAACAACAACAAAATAAAAATCTCCTGGTATCAGTGACTGCATGTTGCTACAGGTCTACTCCAAAATATTTACAATAGAATGCACATATGCTTTCAGAAAATCAGAAACTCTGACTTCATATCTGCAGATCATTTATAAAAAACTTCACAAACTTGTTAAGTTCTCATCACATACACCAAGTTGAAGAGCAAATATCTTTTAATGAACTTAAAAATAAAACAATCTATATAAAAAAAAAAAAAGAACCAAGCAGATTCCTATGAATTACAATAACTGTTGCATCCCTTCCCACTTTCCTTTAAGACACGAGACAGGAAGCTGACTGTCTTCCAAATCACTTAAGTCACCAGAGGTCAGAGGCTGTAGGCATCCAGCTGAACTGGACGCTGTCTCTGTACTTGATTTTGCAGAATAATGGAAAAAAATCACCTGAAAACCTTTTCTCCTGGCCTTCAGCAAGCTTCTGCCAAGTGTCCAAAGATATATACCTACAGTATGCATTGGTTGTTCTCAGCTGACTTGGCACAGAAGGATGGGCAGGAAAACAGCTACAGGGCAGTAGGCTGGAAATCACCTAAGTTAGCAGATGCAGCCAAACTCCATAGCATGCTGATAAAACCTTTATTCTGTGGTAGGCAGAGGTAACCGGGAAGCATACTAGCATTTATGTTGGATAGATAATGCTTATGAAAACTTCAATTATCTTTTCTATACATCTGTAACACTTAATAGAAATTATTTTCCTGAAGTAAGGCAAGGTCAAACGTAAGAGCACAGGTTAAATGAGAAAACATTAAAAACAAACCACCAACAAGATGGTGGCCCTCTTAGACACAAATAACCAATACTGAAACTTATCAAAGAAATTAGCAAATAATTCTTTTGCTACTCACCTGAGAGTGAAATACCTTCTGCAAGTCCATAAGGAAGGTAAGCAAAGATAATCATCATTCCAAACTCTAGAGAGGGTGTCTTTCTTAAATCAATGTGCTTTAGCACGTATACACGAAAATATTATGGAAAAGTAAAAAAAATAATAATCTAAAGAAAATATTTAATTCATACCATTCCATTATAAAACAGTGGTGGTGCTTAATATACTTATCTGCTGAATAGCTAATAACACCTACAAGTTGTCCCATAACTCAAGGAGGTAAAGATTAATCATTTCTTATAGAGTGTTTTTTATAGAGCTCACTACTGGTAGAAGTCTATCAGAATGGACAGACTTGGAAAAGTTCTGCTACTATGTACCTATACAGTACAAGCAGCATGCTAATCAGCCTTGAAACAAGAAGACTCAGAGGGGGTCTGATCCACATCTATAAATATCTAAGGAGCAAGAGGCAAAAGGATGAGGCTGGACTCTTCTCTGCAGTGCGTGGCGATAGGATGAGGGGAAATAACCCCAGACTGAAGCATAGGAAGTTGTGCACAAATGTGCATGGGAACTTCTTCACTGTGACACTGATAGAGCACTGGAATAGGCTGCCAAGAGAGGTGGTGGAGTCTCCTCTGGAGATGTTCAAGACCCTCCCTGGATGCCTACCTGTGCAACCTGGGCTAGGGAGCTGCTTTGGCAGGGGCGTTGGACTTGGTCTCTAGAGGTCCCTTCCAACCCCTAAAATTCTGTGACACTGAACTGTTTGGATCCAGAAGGGATGTTTCTCTATACATTCAGTCTTTGAAATCTCTTCTTCAAAACTATTGTAAATACGCCACAGAGAACCATTAAGCAGTATAGGCTTTCCAAAAAACATAGTAGAGGTATGAAACAATGAAGTAAAATAGGTTTTGTTTTCAAAACATCCTTTTGATATTTAAGATACATAAAACTTACTTTACATTTGTAAGTCATGAGTGTGGACATTAGTCTAGGGATGCAAATTTGGCTTCGTGCTATCTGTGCTAAATTTCAGAGGATAATACACCTGTGACATGGACATTGACAGGAGGAATATGGTCATGAACCAGCAACAACCTTCAGCTGTATTTATCTGCTGGCAACTACCAGGAGATTTCTTTTGCTACACTGAAATTTTGCATGTTTGTGGGAAAACTAATGTTCTGAGGCACAAAACCCATAATAAGGCAAATAAGCTGCTTTTCCCTTTGTCTCGGTATCATTTACATATCAGTGAAAGAAACATTAAGCATCTATCTCCCTCTTTTGTTGTGATACATGGAGTAATTTAAAACTTCATGGAATCAGGCTAATGAAACAAAAGAAGAAACATGTCTGTATTTAATCAAACACTCTGTTCTTGTTATTTACAGAGTGCTTAACAATACGTCCCAACTGATGCACCTTAACAATACGTCCCAACAAAAAAAATACCTACAGTGAATGCAGTGTTAATATTAAAGCAAGCTCTCACTGAAAGTGCTTGACTTAAACAAACATCCTTCCTTATCTCAGCAGAGAAGCTTCTGTGTTATTTAGCAACCAGTTCATGCAAGTGGAAAAGGCAAAATAAAACTCAATGTGAAACCAAATAGAATAGTATACATCTTCAGCTGGCTTAATACATAGGGACAAATGAGCTGGTCTGACTCAAAAGCCCTTGGGAAAAGAAGTGTTTTTTCTTTTTAACTAATTGTTCTATATATGTAAACAAGAAGCCACATGTTTGTAAAAACGGATCAATACTGAAACTGAATTAACATATTTTGAATTTACAAAGCAATGACCATATTTTATTATACTTTATTGCACATAAAATAATCTACTATACAGCATTTCACACCTTAATGATGTTCACAGAACATCACGAGCACAAGAAATCCTCAATCAACAAAGTGGAAATAACCCCTAAGGAATGCAGGAGAATATGGGAGAGGAAATACTACTTTAATGTTGGAGTTCATCAATTTATGTATGTTTATCACCAAATTAAGAAAGGATATTAATGCAGAAATAAGGCCAGTAAGTGTTCCAAGTGCTGCAGAGCCAAAGAACATCTTAAGAAAATATCCCAGTGCCTGTAGAAAAGTTTGCCATCCACTTACATCTGACATATTTTCTCTTGTCAAACCTTCTGCAGTGCTGGATATAATAAAAATTAATAATAAAAAAGAAGTAGTTGTTAATTATAAGTCTTGACTCAAAAAAAGAAAAAAAAGCCAAACAGCTTTTCAGAACAACAAAAAAAAGCTTCTATTTCTTGGTTGCTACCACTTTTACAAGGCCTTTACTATGATACATACAGCAAGAAGAATGACAAAAGATATTACATCAAGTCTTATTGCAATGCCCAAATGGAAAGCTACTTCTGCTAACAATCTGGAAGTTGCTCTCCTAAAGAATTCTCAGATTAGTGTAAATGGGTGATATTGCCAATACTGATAATGCCCAATATTACAAAACAGTTTTCAAACTTTGAAAACACATTTTGCCACAGTAGAAACTCTGGGCATGAAAGAGGAAAGACAGATCATGTGATCCTCAGAGAAGAAAAAATTAACAGGGAGATTTCTCATCAAATACTCCAGGGGGAGTGTGAGTCAAGGTCACTGTAGGTAAACAAAGAACCTCTTAAGAGGAAAGAGAAGAAATGCCTTTGAATTTCAGGAATACGTTTCATAGATTTTCACGGGAAAAAAAAGATAGTTTCTAACTAACATGCCATTTGACTGCTCTTAGTCTTGATGGTCTTCCATAAAGAAACCATGAATGTATTTAAAGCTATTATATTAGCTCACTGAAAAAAGGCTCCCCTCATCCTGTCACCCCATGTCCTTATGGAAAGTCAGTCCCTAGCTTTCCTGTAGGCCTCTTCAGGGACTGGAAGGCTGCTATAAGGTCTCCTCAGCTCCTTCTCTTCTCCAAGCTGAAAAGCCCCAGCTCTCTTAGCCTTTCCCTGCAGGGCAGGTGCTCCAGCCCTGTGTTCATGTTTGTGGTCCTCCTATGGACTCCCTTCCAAAGCAAAACGTCCTTCTCGTGTTGAGGGCTCTAGAACTGGATGCAGTACTCCAGGTGAGGTCTCCCAAGAGAAGAGCTGAGAGGCAGAATCACCTCTCTCAATCTGCTGGTCATACTTCTCTTAATGCAACCCAGGATACAGTTGGTTTTCTGGGTTGCAAGTGCACCCTGCTGGCTCATTCTGAGTCTTTCATCAACTGACCCTCCAAAATCCTTCTCTTCAGGGCTGCTCTCATGCCATTCCCTGCCCAGCCTGTGTTTGTGCTTGGGATTGCCTTGACCCAGGTGTAGGACCTTGCAGTTGGCCTTGTAGAACTTCAAGAGGTTGGAATGTGCGTCCTTTACAAGCCTGTCCAGGTCCCTCTGGCATGTTAACTGCATTAGCCTCTAGCATTAGACTCAACTGCATTACTCAGCTTGATGTCATCTGCAAACTTGCTGAGGGTGATCTCACTGTCTGTGTCATCTACAAAGATGTTAAACAGCACTGATTCCTGAGGACTTATCATCAGTCTCTACCTGGACATGGAGCTGCTGACCGCAACTTTCTGAGTGCAAACGTCATGGGTAAAAGGTAAATCAATTCTCTCCATCTCTGCGATAAGTCCAACAAATAGCAAACTAAGTTCCTACTGCATGGATGTTAATGTAAGCCCACAGATTGAAACATCATTCTGGACAGAAGCCTATGATGGAGATGCAGTTGAAAATTTGGCAAGATAAATATTTTTGTGCAAGCCTGAAAGGACCCATGTTGGCTTTCTGTCACCAGGATCCTAAGATGAAAAGATAGCTGACAAACTTGTAGTTAAAAACAGTTATCTGGGGTCAATTTGATGAAGCACTGAAGGAGCTGAAAAAGACAACCATTTGCTGTCTTTGGCCTATGGAGTTTATGTTACAGATTTGTTTTAGCAATAAAAAATTCAGCATTAAACCAAAAACACATTACTTGTACCAAAAGCAGATGGAAAAATACCCATATATCTCAATACCCAATTAACAGAAAAGAGAGTGTTTGCTGTTTCCATACACCTGTAGTTCAAAAGCACTTACTTAGTCAAGACGATAGAGACTGCATCATTGAGAATGCTTTCTCCAAAAACCAACATGTTAAGTACAGGATCCACATTGAGGGCATTGAAAATGGCAATGGTAGCAACAGGATCAACTGCAGATATTAAAGAGCCAAATGCAAAACTGGGAGAACACAAACCAACAACAAAAAAAGAAAAGCATATGAAAGAAAAATACATATCCAATAAGCTTACATTAACAGTTAGTAGCAAATGTCTCAGTTTACACATAGCGAAAGGTCCTGCTCTCTTTCCATGAATAAGAACTTGAAGTGAGAAAAGAGATTATTTTATTTTTCAAAGGGGAAAGTTGTTGTCCAGATGGAAGAGAAGTTTGAGAAATACATATCTCCCAGCACACAGCAACATTACCAATGCCTTGCTAGAACTAAGTCAGAAAGAACAAGACACTAGCTAAACCATATATCACATATGCATAGTGTTAATCCGCTTGGGAATATTAAAAAGCAACATCTAAAGGGAATAGCTAAAAGATCATTACTTTGGAATTTAAAGACAGACAATAGAGAGGCAACAGGACTGCTTAGCTGTATAAAGTCACTGGAACCAATAATGAAGGTTTCTGCTGTTTTAGTATATTTTACTTGTCTCGTTTCCTGCCTGCCACTTGACTTAGTTATGGATTTTAACCAAAAACTCTTGTACTTGGCTTAACATTGGCTAAACAAACAAAATAAACAATTAATACAGGAATGAACTCTAACTGTAGGGAGGTATGAACTTGAATATTCTTAGCCAACTTCATGACAAACCTAAACTATTGACTGAAAAACTCATTATCTCTTTTGAGACACCGCCTGGACAAGGAAGTTCCTTTTTCATATACTATTAATCATCATCTAACTAATCAAAGTTTACATATTTTCACTTTAAGGGTTGGTTAAAAAACAATATATTTTTGGAAAATTCACTGAGCACAAGGATACTATTCAGAAATAAGAGCGTCTGAGTTTAGAAGAAACTGATCTATTTGTTGGGGTAATACACAGTATTGAATATAAGCAATCTAAACTGAAAAAAGAAGAGCTGGCCAACTAAAGCACATTTTCCCTATACAGTATTATCTTGGTAATAAGTGCTTCACTTCACGTACTGCACCATTTCTCCAAGAGCTTACCTGTCTGTCATGTTGAGTTTATAAATTACATCAGCCTGAAAGAATAGGCAAAACACACAAAAAAAAATCACAATCAACTGTGTTTTGCTGCTATTTTTACAAGTTAAAGTATTAATCAAATCTGAAGCTAATTGTCTTAAAAAAAAACAACTAATAACATCACAAATAATCATCATAAATCATAAGAATTATGTTACCTAACACTACCTTGTTACAATTCTGGTCATTCAAAATCAGGAAAGGCCAGATGAAACTGGAAAAGATACAAGTAACTAAGGCATGCACAGGAATGGAAATGTGAAAGGCAAAGATAAAAGCATGGACTGTTTGGCTTAATTGAATGAAGTCTCAGAGAAGACAATATCTATGCCTGTAGCTAATGAGAGGGGAAACACCAAAGCAGAGAAGTTAAAGAAAGCTGTCAACAGAAGAACAAATAAGTGGAAATTAGAAGATGTCTCTTAGAAAAGGCAGGTTCTGGTACAGCCTTCTAATGGGAAGATCACGTAAAAGAAAATAAAACTCAGTTCAAGACTTAATTGCTTCTAACATGAAAAACACAAGGGGTTATATAACATTGCCCCTGCATCAGCAGGGTAGCAGAGAAATTGACTTTGTGACCCAAGAATCTACTTCCACTGTGTTTGTCTGTTCTTAAAAAACTGTCTTTCAGTAAGTAAGCTGGATAAACATAAGTGCTTAAAAGTAGTTATCCTTACCTGGCCCAGGAAATAAATTCCTCCACCTACTATGAAAGCTGATATTGCTGTACCAAATACAGAAAATAGTGTGATTGAGCCTATGTTCTGAAAAAAGTTGCCCTGGAACACAGTAACACAGTAAATAAATTAGTGAAAATGAACTGAGGCAAAAGTCATGTTTTGTGTTTGTATCTAAATTAGATTCTGGTTCACAGCTGGGTTTCAGAGATGATAAAACGTCACTAGTTTGGTCCCAGGTGTCCCAGAACAGGGCATATATGCACAACATCTGCTCTCTCAAGGACAAGAGAAAACCTCTCTGATACCCTGGGCACCACCTCAGCGTGGTACTGCAACAACCAACTCTTAGATGACCAGCTGAATATTCACACGCACTTGTACACACTCCTCATTTGATAGAAAAATCAATCCATCTGTTGTAGAAAGGGCATGTGAAAAAGGCTTTTAAACAACCCAGTAGCTAGTCCACCACTTAGGCTATGATTTTGAATGAGAAACATCTTCAGTAACAGTAACAATTCATATCATTACTAATAAGGGGAACCTTATTACATACGGAATGACCCGACCGTTCTCACTTCTGATCCCACTCCTTCCCCGTTTTCCTTTTTCATATCAGTCCTTATAGAGCCCAGCAAGGTAAGGAATCTCTTCAACCAAGGAGAACGTCTGTGCAATACCTGTCACCTTGCCAACATTCATTAACATTCCCCGCATTCTGGGTCAAAGAAGATTAAATTTTGCATTCTCAGTTGCTCAACAACAAATATGGTGAAATTTAGTGCAATGTCACTATGATAATTGAAAGCAGAATCTGTTCCAAGCCAGACCTCAACGTATAAGCGTCAGGCAAGGACTTACCTTGTGCAATGAATATCCAGATTCAAATATAATTGGTGGAAGCAGAAGCAGAAAGAACATATTTGGACGAAACATTTCTTCTTCCTGCAAAACAAAAATGAAGCATAATTTGAAAGATGTCACGATTATTAAAGTAACACTGAATCTTCACAAATAGGATATTATTGAGAAAAAAAAAAACAACACCCAAAACTGTTGGAAAATGAAAATTGCATTAACCCTTCTCATTTCTTTGCACCAAAATAAAAGGCCACATAGTAGTAAAATACTCTAGGGCTACTTCTTAATTACTTCTTTTTTCCTCTAGTGATAGAAGTCCAGGTGTTGCTTATTTTAAAATAAATAAAACAAATAAATACAAGTTATTTCCATACCAGATTAAAAATAAATAAAAACAAACAAATAAATAAAACTGACTACTACAGACAAAGGAGATGTGCTTCTTTTTCAGCATTCAAAGAAGAATTCCCATTATACCTTACCTTCTCCAAATATTAAGTACTGTCAAGAAACAGTGACCACTTCTACTAATTTGATATAACCATGTTATAAGTACAGTTTCATTAGAAAGCTGATCAATGGACAAGAACAAATCAGATCATCATCGTAATGCACATACACATGAACAGGCTCAAGATAAACATCACTGCTAAAACTGGACATTAGGAAATACTACTTCTCTGAAAGGTGTTCAGGCACTGGAATTGACTGCCCAGAGAGGTGGTGGAGTCACCGACCCTGGGGGTGTTCAAGGAACATCTGGATGTTGTGTTTAGGGACACGGTTTAGTGGGAGCTATTGGTGATAGGTGATCGGTTGGACTGGATGATCTTTTAGGTCTTTTCCAACCTTGATGATGCTGTGATTCTATGAAAAGTCAGAGGCTTCATTCTTCTTGAAAATTTATGCCTGTAATTTAGTGATACTATTATTATGGTTCCTTTTTGTCATCAGAATGATATAAATGAAAACTAACATGAAATAAGATGGTATTTTTGGTATCCTCATTCTCTGTTATCCACCTTACCATTTGACTAATGCTGCTTTATGGAGTTATTCTGCCAGAGACATGTTTTTTCTTTCTGCTGTCGGACTAAGCACAGAAGGCAAACTGATTTTAGCACTTCTCTTTACCCATCAGGTTTCCTTCTGGTCCACTCAGTTCTGAATACAGCAGAACTTTTCATCTCTATAAGCAACAATTATCTTGTTTAAATCCAGGTTAAACAACTGATTATTCTGTTAAAATACTAGCTTGCAAAAAGAAGTATTTATCTCTTAGAAGTCTCACTCATATATGCAACAGAGATAATCATCTTTGGGGGACTCAGAAAATAAAACTCCTCCACTCTATCAAAATGCTCTAGTCCATTACTCTGCGTGCACATATTGCTTTTTTTTAGTTCAGTAACTGCATGAGGCTTAAAAAACAAAAACAAAACACCCTTTCCCCCCCAGAAACCCAAAACATCCACATTCCTGATAATTAAACGAATTAAAAGCTCCTAAAAACAGAGAAGGACAAAGAGGAGACAAATGATGAGAAGGAAGAACTGCATTTTTGATGAATTAAAGTAGAGAACAGTGAAGTAAAATATCAGGACTGCAATTACCAGCATGTTAGCTATCAAGAGTCAACAGTTAAGTACTCAGTGCATTGAAGACTCTGTAAACCATGATAGCAAAAAATTGCATTACAAAGTTCTTAGGGCAGGGATAAGATTTATGATATGCATTCTACACAGATATAGCCTGTAGTTATTTCCATACCAGATTAAAAAATATATGTGTTAAAATTAAAAAATAATAATAATCAAATGATTAAAAAATGATAGTAATTTTTGGTTAGACCATTTTATATCTGACAACCTATGTTAATAAAGCTTTAATATAGTGAAAGTAATTTTAATAAGCTAACAATAATATAATATCAGTGATCCATTATCTTAGCTGATGAAATGTGGAGGCAGTGGGCATGCTGGTTGCTCATATCTGAGCAATGCTGACCAGAAGTGACTAGTTATCACTTGCTATGATCAATATTTCCTATGTTTGTAGAATCAGCACTCAAATGAGAGCACACCTTGAGCTTTCTTTTTTCTTCCTATTTATGTGATCTCCTTCTACTTACGTTATTTAACCAATACAATCTTATTTTAAAATACTGCTTTTCTGGATCTTTAACTGATTTTTTATTTTAAGCCAAATCCAGCTGACACAAACTAGTAATTAGATAACATTAGCTACTGCACCATCCACTGTTTGTAGTGTGTAAATATGTAAAACAAAATATCACAACATGCCTCCTGAAACATGCAGTTGCTTAAATGAATGTATATAGAATTTATGTAGTTGACCAAAAAAGAATGTCATATTTAATTTAAAAAGCTACATTCCACTAAAAATCTATAAATTTTAATATATTTCAATTAAGGGAAAGGAAAAAAAAAAGATTTTCTCTAGGGAAACAATTTCCAAGAAATACTAAGCTGCAAGCTAGGATTAAAATTCACTATTCAGACTGAGATTTTTGCCCTGCTAATAAAAATCTTATTTAAAACTGGTGATTCAAAGCACTGTGATTTAATCAGTTCACTGATCCAATATTAATAGACCATTTGATCTTCCAAAACAAAAATCACAATTTAAATACTGCATTAGTTTAAATTAATACAGGAATGACAAAGAGTTCATTGATGATGTGAATAAACTACAGGTGGCAAAACTTTTGTTTCATTGTGGACTCTACTTCTTAGAAATACTTGGCTCCCTGGGGAAGCCTCTGTAGCTCCACAAAGACAGAGGGAAGACCTCAGGCTTTATCCAGCCAAATTCTCCAAAATTAACTCCATGAAGATTAAAAAGACTACCTCTATCCAGTAACATATAACTGAACTGCAGATTTTTTCTACTATAACTAGTTCCACAATACCAGATGTGCAGTATCCTCTTTTACAATCAATAGATTTGGTACCACAAAAGGGTTATTCTGGGGGAAAAAAAATTGCGTAGAAAATGAACAGCAAAATCAAGACATCAAATATTCAGTTGTATTATCATTTAGAAAACTCCAAATAGAGAATAAAATACTAAGTTTTGGAAATTACATCAAAAGAAACTAATATTACTATCAGTCTTGTATTAAATATTTAAGGACTGTTCTGCAATTAAAAATTAACTGCTTCAAATATACCTTCCAGTTGGCCAGCTTCTGAGCCTCTATGATTTTTATAAAAGCTCCCATAAGGATACCTAGGAAAGAACAAGGTAATATTCTTAAATAATCACAAAACATATCATTGTTTCCATTAAATCAGTCAAAAAGATTTTAGAAGTATAAACAAGGCAAAAAAAAAGCAGTGAGCCTTTCACTCCTGAAGCACAAAATGTTTTTGGGTCTGACGTAAGTTTCTGGTACATTACATAACTATGTAACTTCTCAACATAAAAGACTGTCACTCGAGACATATCAATACTGAACATGCCTATTGAGAGTGCTGTGCTCCCTGTTATAAAGTTAACAGGGTTAATTCCTCAAAATGGCTTTTAATATAAAATGCATTCAAATAAAATGTGCCTTTCCTTCTAAAGAATCATGAAGTTATTAGTTTGATCTCTGTGCAACAGCACATGTTTGTGTCATTCAATGCTACTTGCAGCATTCATCAATTTAAGCAAAGGCTTCTCTACAGAATTGAAATCATAGCACTTCCTGACACTGAAATAGGCAACAAATTCTGATCAGATTGGAGACGCTGTCAGAACTGTTTCCCAAATAATTTCATATATGTAGAAATACTAGCCTGAGTATAAAATAATTTTATGAAGGGCACTGCAAACTCATTGGTTGCAGGTTACTGTGATCTTTTTTCCCATGCCTTTTCAAACAGATAAGTCAGAAAAATGCAAATTACTAAGATCTCTTTTGGAAGTCAAGAAGTTAATTCTTAGCCTGTCATCACTTCTTTCAAGGAGTTAGGAGGAATTTGTCTCTAGTCAGATTCCAGATCTTTGTGTCTGTATTATTTTTATTACTTACAAAACAAAAGCTTAATAATCAAATATTGGCACACGGAAGTGAAATAAACTGAATGAAAGGTAAGAAGTGGCTGGGAAGATTTAAGTATTGTTTTCCTGTAACTCAAATGTTTTTTAATCTCTCATGCTGTAACTATTAAACATTATTACAAACAGCATCATGTGGATTACTGCTGATGGAGGTATCATACACAGAAAAGCCATGAGTTTTAAGCCTTCTTTCATACAAAAAATACATGAAAGTATTGGTCCCAGAGGACAGAAATAATTTTTCAGTGAAATAGTTCATATGGGAAGAAAGAGCAAAATTTTAATGAAGGAATCCACAGGTCTGCTCTTCCTTGAAAGAGGGCAGAAGTCAGATATAGCCACTTGCATGCCATTTAAATACAGGTTTCAGTGCTAACAGTTAGGCTTTCTGTTTTGAGATGGAAACAGTGTCAGAAGCCAAGGATAAAAACAGTTCTAATTGTTGCAGAAGAGGAACACTGTCTTCAACTGCTCAGAAAGTATTTTTATTATTTATCAAGCTTAGGTGGAAAAAAACAAAACAAACAAACAAAAAAACACCCCCCAAAAACTAAACTGGTCTTAAGCATTTTAAGGCAAAACTTCAAATGTATTTTCCAACAAACTCAGTACTTATGAAACAGCAATGACAAACCTCACATAAAAATGTATTTTGAGGGGATTTAAAGGAAAGGAAATTTAAACTCACATTTACAGAAGCGGAAGGGCTGCAGTGCAACTGTGGGAAATTGAGTACTTGACCATCATTAAGAGTGACACTATTTTACCTCATGCCACAGGAAGTGTTATTGTCATCGCACTACAAGGATAGTGAAGTATCTATCAGAGTGACAATTAAACATCTAGCAGCCCAGGGCAAGTTTTCAGGATACAATTATACTCCCCAGCTTGATCGAATCATATTAATAGATACAATACTACTGAAACTAAAACAAACACATGTGAAAGGGAAGGCCAGAGTGTGACTGCCACAGAGTGCTGCAGTGCCTTTTCCCACGTTGCAGAGGCAAGAAATGGAGGTCGCTGACAAAGTACCTAGGTAGGGACATCCCTATAATTCCCAGATGTATAATTTTACTGTGCCAGTCTCTTTACATGTTTTTTCTTTTTTCCCGCCAATTTAATTCCTTGAATTAGTTGTTTTCTTCACTGTGTTCACTTTGCCACTTTTCTAGTGATAAGTAACATACAGTTGAGCATTATTAGCATTATTCAAGTACATAATACAGAGTGCCCCTGAATTAACACAAAACCAATACAAAAATGTCAGTTACTCACCTAAAGAAACAACAGCTACACTTTCTGGTAAAAAATGAAGTCGGTATTTTATCAGTAAATGCACCAATATGATGCAGATGGCTGTGAAGGAGAATTTAAAAAAAGTAGAATATTTAGAAGTGGTAGCAGAAAATAAAAGATCTTTAAGTAGTATTTCAAAAATACACGCAGAACATTTTTTCGTCCACTGATGAAAACAAGCAAAAGTTAGCTTCCTAATTCTCACTGGAGCATTTAAATTAATATACAAATGACAGGAAATAGCAAAAGTAAATTTTAGGACATAAAATTATCTTCTAAAAATACTAGTATTACTACCTTTCAAAGCTGATTCAGCTTACAAGAAATTTTTCCCTGAAAAGAGATGTGAAAAATGGCAGTAATACAGAATTCATCATTTTAATATCTACTTCTTTTTTAAACATTTCTATATTTTTTACTTCAAAAATATACGCGCACACATACATAATCCCAACTAAAATTTTAAAGCTATGCACTTCCACATCTGACTCTCTTTAAGGAGATGGGCTTTACCCAAGTGGATAATCGAAGTATTAGAAAAATTTACACTGGAAAGGATATCTCAAAGTAATCTAGTCCAACCTACTCAAAACACGGAGAATTTAAAGAACAAGGAAGTTATCTGGTGCCTTCTTTAGCTAAGTGGGGAAGTCTTCCAAAGCAGATGCTGCATCCCCTCTGGATGCTAGCTCCAATTCAGCAGTTTCATGGCTGCTTCTTGCTGTTTTAGACACAAAAGCCTTGTTCTATATTCTTTATTGCTCATGAATGTTAGAGCTATGAAGGAACATCTCAATTCTCATTAGTAATCCTCAACAGTATCTCTAATCCTCTAATTAGTAATTCTCAACAGTAATCTTTCATACTGTTTTCTATTTTGTCCAGACAATTCATCTATCCTGAGGGTGATACTTTCAAGATTCATTAAGCTATCATACGGGCACAAACAGGCTAGAACTCAGTCAAAAAAATCATACTTCTGTTCTTAAATCCTAGGAATTAAATTCTATCAAGAATGACCCTTTTAAAATTTACAAGACACATATATTCAGAAATTTTATTTTAACCTCGCAAGTTTTTGGATCTACTGCACTTTGCTTTAGTTTTCCTTTTGCTTTTCTTCAAATTCTAATATGCCATTGACGATGGGGAAAACATTAACCCACTCCAAAGACAGACGGATACTTTAGAAATAGGCAGACACTTTCTATTTCTTGCTGCAGTTAATAATAACTTATAGGAGAGAAAAAAAGCTATTCATTCTTTTTTTCCTCAAAATTATTTGAAAAGCTTTTTGCATTGCTGTCAACTCCGCAGCTATTATTCTTTTTTCCACTTGCTATAGGAAAGAGTGATCACTTTGAAGATTTGATAACCTGTCTATTAAAGAAAGGGTTCCCTCAGTGTAGCTTTACTTTGGAGAGACCAAGTATATACACAGACAAAAGAAAACAGACCTTTAACCATCGGTGAAAGTTTTGTTACTGTTACAGTTTTGACTATAACACTGCTCTAAGCCGTAGGACAGCTACATTCTACTAAGGAAAAGAAAGATGACAGCCTAAGCTTACAGAAAAGTTGGGTGTGCATGGCCATTCAGAATGCCTGTGCGCACATATAAGAATGTCTAACAATGTTAACATAATTATAGAAATCTACAGGTAACCATGCACTTGTAAGAATGGTAGATACGTAGGAGACAAGAAATAGATGCTAACCTTCAGCACCTGAGTACGTAAATCCCACTGTCTGATACTGCCTTATGCAACAAAGTATCAGAACAGTCTAGAAGTAATCAAAATTGAAATCTCTCCTCAAAGACAGATCCAAACATCGTGGAGCACTCTGACAGCATCATTCCCACAAATGAACACCTACCATGTACTTGATTAGGAACGTGAAGCCAGTTAAACATCTTGTTTGCACTTTGCGACCAATATGAAAAGGTCTGCAATGGTCCTCAGTTTTCCATGTTTTTGAGCAGGTCAATTAGTCAAAGGTACATATACACCCAACTTTTCTAAATCCCTAGGCCTATACACTACTCCATTTCATTGACAGAAAACCAGAGGAGGAACAGAATAGCGCAATTTTGGAAATCAGCCTTCTACACAGGGCATGCTTAAGAATGCTTAAAAGACTTCATTCACCTAATACAAGAAGACTAAAAAAAATGGTCATGCCACTAGATTGCTCCTCTTGCTGTGCCTGGACTCCAGTCTGAACGGGAAGGATGGGTTTGGCAGCCGTAGGCATTACCAGCTTGGTGGTTGCAGCCAGAGTGGTACGAAGGGTGACGTTGATGACCTCACGGGTTGCATTCGCAAACCTATCAGGATGACACAGTACGTGATTATGCAGCGACGCGACCAAAGCTCCGAGCCTCACGCGCCCCGGTGCCCCTCGGGGCCTCCTCCTTCCGCGGGCAGTACGTTCCATCAGCACTCCGCGGGATCCCGCTGCAGACCCCAGCCTAGCAGGCCCGTCCCCGCTACCCAGCCGCCACCGCCGCCGCCACCGCCTCACTCACTCCGCCATCGTTCCGCCCGCCGCCTTTAAGCACGCTAGTGAGGCTCCGCCCCAGACACAGCCGTTTCCGGAGTTCTCCCTGACGCTCTAGCTGGTAATCTCTCCAAACTCTATGGTAGAACAGGAAGCGATCCGTGGAGGTGAGTGTGCGCTTGCGTATGGGACAGTTGTCCGGAAGAGGGGGGGTGGGGGTGGTCACGTGATATCTGGGGGGGGCGGGTTGCGGGGAGTGTAGCAGTGTCTGACGTCCGTTGTGCAGCGATGTTGTGTTTCGCGGGGTTGGCATTGAACCTGGTGTTGTGTTGCTGTGACCTTCTGTCTCCTCGGCTCAAAGCCGCCATCTTTCAGCGCTCGTCGTCTCAGCCGTGGGCCCTGGCGTCACAATCGCTCGCCACTTGCTTACCAGCGCCCAGCCGGTCCCCGAGTAGGAGCAGCTGCCACAGGCGGCTTCCCATCATAGCTGTTCAGCGCGAAGCCGTGAGGTGTGGGGCATCCATCTGGAGAGTTGGGGTCAGCTGTCGTAGCTGTGTGCCCCAGCAGCTCCCTGTTCCGCAGCAGTGAGAAGCTTGGAAGTCCTTGCCTCAGTGTATGTACTGCTCAGCAAGAGCTGAATCGTCTGTCTGTTATCGGTGCTACTCTCATCCTAAATCCGAACACGGTGCCCTGCCATCTACTACGGGAGTTATGCTAGACACATAAAAGACTAGACACTTGAATTTTGCTTGGCATAAAAGTTGGTCGTCTGGCCTAAGAATGACCACCAGAAATTGATGTTGTTTTGCTTTCTCCTTTTTTTCCCCCCCTCCTTTTTTTCCCCCCTCCTTTTTTCCCCCCCCCTCCTTTTTTCCCCCCCCTCCTTTTTTCCCCCCCTCCTTTTTTTCCCCCCCTCCTTTTCCCCCCCCCTCCTTTTTTTCCCCCCTCCTTTTTTTCCCCCCTCCTTTTTTCCCCCCCCTCCTTTTTTCCCCCCCCTCCTTTTTTTCCCCCCTCCTTTTTTCCCCCCCCTCCTTTTTTTCCCCCCCCTCCTTTTTTTCCCCCCTCCTTTTTTCCCCCCCCTCCTTTTTTTCCCCCCCTCCTTTTTTTCCCCCCCTCCTTTTTTTCCCCCCCTCCTTTTTCCCCCCCCCTCCTTTTTTTCCCCCCCTCCTTTTTCCCCCCCCTCCTTTTTTTCCCCCCCTCCTTTCCCCCCTCCTTTTTTTCCCCCTCCATCTTTCTTTACTGGCCTTGTAGCTGTCATACGCTTTGAAATGTGAAGAGACTGGTGTAGGAAAGGGACACTGCAGATGTAACTCTTCAGGATCTCACCCAAGCTTTTCACTTCCCTGCTGACCTAGGTCAAGAGTGGGCCGCAGATGAGTACTGGTGACCATGTGAAGGATTCAGGAAGAAACTTGCAGGGAACGAGTCAGGGCAACAGAAACTTTACCAAAGCTAGAATCTGAAAGAGGAAGGTGTGAGAGTGGGGGAAGAGGAAGAGTTAAAAGAAGGAAGGACAAAGAGATAGTGGTTTGAATGACCCTTGTACAAGGTGGAGCATCCGGTGGCTGAAGGGGCCAAGGGCCACTTGGTGAGGTGACTGAGTGCAAGCAGGAAGTCTGAGGTACCCAGAGATATCATTACTCAGCTTCTGTGAACTGTCCGATTTCCATGGAAATCAAGCATCATCACTCAGAGAAGAGTACCCTGGGTGAGACAGCCATAGGGGATATCAAATTATAACATATAAGAAGTTTTGTTCTAAGAACTGGTGGTTTTCATGCCTTCTCCCTGACTCATCAGCAGAAAATGTCACTACTGGCTTGGACTGTTGTGGCCACTGAAAAGGGCATGGTGAGGCTCACTGCCACCAAGCTGAGCAGTGCTCCACTGTTGTGCTTCTCATGAACTGAGAGCGTGGTCACAGCAGAAAGGAATCACTTTGACAGAAGGCCTTTCAGCCTTACATCAGAAAACTTGTGGTTTTCTGATGTACAGCCACTGAGCATCTACTGATTAATATGTGCCTAATATGTGCCACAAATCTATCTTCTAATAGATTGCAGGTATCTCAGAGTTGTTGAAGCACATGGAAGATGATGTGGCTGTAGGATAACATAGTGTCTGGTTTTAATTCTTAAATTATACAGAATATCCTGAATAGATAGTTATGTGGAACATTGAGAGCAGACACAGATGAGGAAGTGACCAACTGTAATCTCATGCTGAAAGTCTTGGGGAAAGCTCTAATTTATGAGCAAACGCAGGACTCTATTTATGGGCATAGGACTTTGGTCTCTCTTGTACTGTCACACATGGAGGCTGTCAGTTCTAGATAACAAAGGTAAGAGGTTCACACTAGGGAGGAGCTGGTTCAGCAGTTGATCTAGTCTTTGGCCTTGAAGAGATCTGCATTTGTCTTTTAGATTATCTACAAACACTGTGCTCCCAGGTGGATCTAATACACTTGTTTGGTCCCTGTGGCTGAAATAGAGAGGACCGATCTTCCTTCAGTGCTGTAGTTGCATAGTCAGGGGCTGCCAGGTGTTGTGTGTATACACTAGGTATAGGTAGCAGGTAGCAGTGCTTTACCAGATGTGCTGTAGAACTATTCTACAGATACCCAAATATGCTCATCACCTTTATAGCTTGGCTTTGGTGTAAAAGTAAAATGTTTTCTGGGGTGTGGAGAGACATTATGTTCTAAGCTCACCTGGGAACAGATTCTGATTCTTGTGTGGAACAAGGTATAGGCTGAACAATGAGAGGAACATGGGATTTCAGAGACATCAGGCAAAATCAGAATTCAAAAATCATCTTTGTCCTTAAAATGTCAGTATTTGTAGCCTGTGAGTGAGGAAGTGCCTATGGCTATGGTACCAAAGTGCTAACAGGACATTTACTGATAAGAAAATACATTGGTTTTGAAGGCTTCATCACCCTTCAGGACCAGTCTTCAGCATCACCCTTCAGCAGCTGCTGAATGTGTTAGCTGGCTGTTGCCAAAAGGTCTGAGTGCTGGGGAGCTGCAATGGACTGAATACAGCCTCTCTGCAAAAAGATAATCTCTGCAGACTTCCTTTTCTTTGTTTTCCTGCACTCCAGTGTGGGATTAACAAAGTAGATTAAAAGGTATGATGAATAATCTTTGTTATCAAACCCAGAACATCTATTTAATATATGAAGTTAAGCAGGCTGCTAAGTATGGAATCTACCACACCATGTATTTGTTTTATTCCTTTTGAGCAAATGGGAAGAATTTTCTTAGGCTGGCTGATGAAATGCTGAAAATTGTTTTAAACCCCTCTTTGTGGAGATTTTTGTATCTTCTTAATATATCTTAGCATACATAGTGTCTTTTGCTTTTACTTTTTAGATATGCATAGTGGGTGTATGCATGAGTGCATACAGATATATACATACTTCTTTATTTAAGTATAAAGTGTATACATGCAAATTCCACCCACAAACTCTCAGCAGGAAATGTCTTTCCAGTTGCTTTGGTATTTGCTGTTTGAAACAAATCAGTGCTTGAGCCCAGTGGTTTGTTTGCTTTTTATTTCATGTTTTGTCTTTCTCTGACATGATAAATCTGGAGTTAATCCAGGAGGAAGCAGTGACAGAAGTACATCATGTCTTCAGGTGATATTCAGCACTTGGCACCATATGCTGCCATGGGTGATGTCCTGGAGTTGCAATCAGGCTGAAATGCAAACAAATGAGATCAGCCTTTGGAAAGAGCAACAAAGAGCTCCAGGAGGAAATATTCCCTAGAACCGTGTTGTATCACCTGCTGGCAATGCTAGCCAAGTGTGCAAGCAAACTGAGCTCCTCCTTTGCATGGGGATGGGGTATGGATCACCTTCTTGAGAGCAGATGACTGATTTTTCTAGCCCTATTTGCTCTCTGTGGAAGTACAGCCCACCTGTTCCCAGTCTCCATTCCCTGCTGCAGCATTGGCTTGTACCCTATAGGAACCACAAACTGCTCTCCCCAGTGGGCAGGCACTGGGAGCAAACACTGTCACACAGAGCTTACAACCCAACGGCCAGGATATGCTTGGTGAATGGTTCAAGTTTTACCAAGTGTGCAAAGATGGTGCTGCCTCCGAGGCAGTACACAGAAGGATAGTCCTCACTCAGTTCTGCTTTTAAATAGTGAATATTTTTGCACTGAGCACTCAAGTGGTCTGTATTTCTGAGCTGGCATTGTGCTTGCATGCTGTGATTCACATGAGCTACTCAATCAACAACTCGATGGGCTGTGTGTCTCAGCAAGAGTAAGTTATGCTTAATGACAGAGTTTGGCAGAAGGCAGTTCCTATTTTGCAGATGGTTAAGCTGAGGCTAGGAGAGGCCAGAGAAATGCTTCTGAAACACGTAGCAAACCCACAGACGAGCAAGGGAGCAAATGTCACAGGGTCTCAGATGGTGACTAGCTTTCTGAACAGTACTTGATCTGACACCTACAACTTCACCTAAAGACTGGGGAGCTCTGCTCCCACCTTTTCACCCAGTCTTCTATACAAAGGCTTCTCTTTAGCTCCTGATGCAGACAGCTCTCACTAACATTGCTTCTTTATCAGTCTTCCTGCACATGTGGGCAGGAGCCCAACATGGTGCAACTCCACAGCTGTGTCATCTTCCAGGCCCAGGGACACAGCTGCATTGCTTTGTGCACACAGGTGTTGCAGGCTGCCTGTCTTCCTTCCAGCAGCATCCTCCAAGTGCTTCAGCATACTTCGAAAATGATGTGACAGAGGACAGTGTTGACAAAATACTGCCTTTCCCATTTCTTCCTGCATGTCTTCCTCAAGGCACTGAAGTTTGTTTGATAAGGGTCTGTTCATAGCTTAATTTCAAATAAGCATTGTGAGTTCAAGCCTTCTGCACCTTGTAACAGGTGAGATTTCTGGAGTGCATCTATGTATTTGGTGCTTTGCATGCATGTTTATGTGAAAGCGATAGCAGGGAAGAAAGATGCCAACAGTAGGAACCATCTTTACGTCCCTAACCGTAAGTAACAGAACGAAAAATTCAGTTCTGGTCAGGATAGCATTAGAGTTTGAAAGACCACCACCACCCCTTCCTCTACAAATAGCCATCAGAGGTCATGAGCAGACACCTTAAAAACAAAGAGCAGTATAAGCCAAGGCAGCCTGGCTCCCAGGGAGCCCCTCCAGTATTGCTCTGCACACTGAAACTATGGACATTTCAGTACCTTCAGATTCTCTATAGGCTGGGAAGGGCCACCTCTGCTCTCTGCTCTGGACCTGGCTGCTCCTAGCTTCTTCAGACACCTGTCATGTGCTAGGAGGGACCACAAGTAATGTGTTTGAATTGGCCCTTCATGCACATGTGGCAGCTGTTCACCATATAGAAGCCATTTATCATGCATGAGGTGAAACCTGAATGCCAGCTGCAGAAAGACTGGCCTGATCTGGCCCAGTTTTCTGCTTTTCTGAAACAGTCTGCTGCTGCCTGCCCCACACTGGGAGGGACTGCTTTGACTCCCAAATGCTTTTATTGTTGAAGGCAGCATTTAGTTATTCTGTGGATTGCATTCTTCCTGCTACATGAGAAAAAGTTCTTCCTCCTTCCTTATTACTCTGTAACCTGAATGCCCTCCTGTCAATAGGAGTTAACAAATCTTTGTGACAGCTCTGTGACAAACAGAGTGTTTTGTTAGCTGGATTAGTTACTGGTACCAGCTCCAAATGAATCCTACTATCAATTGTACGAGTGGGAAGCATCTGCTGTGACTTGTCCACAAACAAATAGCAATAGGAAGAATGAACAACTGTGCAAACAATGGCATTCCTTGCTCACGGATGTAGTCTGAAGCTGCTGGGCACTCCCAGGACCTGTCGCCTTATGCTCTCAAACCACCTCCAAAACCTGCCTGCCCTTGCAGAAGGCCTCACAAGAAGGATGCCAGTCTCCTCTGCTATTTACCAATAATGCAGTGGCATGCAAAGGCAGGGGGCACATACACTATGGAACTGGGAGTGTGAGCTGATGGCATCTGCTATTGTTGCCAGGACAAAAAGGGTTGTCAACTGTTGCTGAGCAGATCTTTGGGAAACCAAGGACTTGGATTTGGGGCACACTCCATTATGCTGCCCATGGTGACCTTGCTGACAGAGAGAAGTTTCACAGCTGAAAGGAAAAAGGTATCCAGTTTGGTGTCCAGCAAAGCACATAACAAAAAGACAAAAAAAAAAAAAATTAATGTGCTGACTCCTTCTCTACCTTATGAGATCACAATTTTCTCTCATGACTCCTCTCCTTTGGAGGCAGCTGCTGGTAGTTTTATAGGCGTTCCTCTGACATGTCTCCCAAGAAAAATGCTCTGCTACTTCTTTTATCTCCGTAATCCATCATCAGAACAGAAATTGCTCTGTTAATAAAACACAGCTGCTGTTCACACCTCCACAAATCAGTTCTAACACCCAACATGCAGGCCCTGTTTTGTACAGAGGGGCATCCCTTCCTGCAGCCATCTGACCTTCCTTGACCCAGAGCTGTACTGCAGCCCTGAGCAGCAACAAGGGGGAGGCAGGATGTTAGGAGAGGAAAAGTGGAATAATAACAATAACAAAGATGTAGAACTGTCAAGGACAGTAACTGTCTCATAGGCCAGAGGTGATATGCAACAAAAGAGCTGCATAGGAGGAACGGAAGCAAGCCTGAAGATATAACAGGAATGCACTTCTTCCCACTGGCACGTGAGTGCTCAGCTGTCTAGGGGAAAGCACAATGTTTACTTGGGGGAATCAGTGCTATGACTCCGAGTGTCCCCTTTCTCCTGTGTTTCCTGGGCTTCTGTGGCTGAGCACAGCATTCTGGGGCACTGTCCTGGCTGTGCCCCTGCTTTGTATTTGTGCGGGCACAGTGGGAAGAGGAAAGGCTTGATACTGTGCAAACCCTATTCAGGAGCAGCTAAAACACTGTTGTGCTTCCAGTGCTGTTCCTGTCACAAACATAAAACACAGCATGAAGAAAGTTCACTCCATGCCAGCCAGAGCCAGCTTGAGAGCAAAGTTTTTGAGCTGACATCACTCAGGGAGGGGAGGCTGGTTAAGAAAGAAGAGCCGAGGGCAAGGGAATTGTTTCTTTCCTTGGAAAAGCCATTGTTGGATCCTTCTCTCTTTCCAGGAAGAAATCAGCTCTGGCAGCCTCTGTATCTCTGCAATGTGTTTCTGATATAGCCACTCCTTTTCTCCGTGGCACACAAAATGAAAAAGGGTGCCTTGGACCATGCTGTTAATGCTGGTTATCTGCTCTGTGCCCAGCAGAGATGAGGCTCTGTCAGCAGCTGCGCTGCCCTGAAAGGTGGTGGGCTCCAAGAAGCAGTACTTCAGTTCACACTGACTGCAGTCTCAGGAGCACTGCCAGAAATGTGATGCTGTGGCCTCAGAGTTGAGCCAGTGATTATACTGTCCCTTCTCTCTGTTCCCACACAGTGGAGCCGGCTAAGAGTGACTAGAGTAGCTCTAAACCCTGAAATCTGCAGTGCTGGTGAAAATGTAAACAAAAAGCAGTTTGTTTAGTTCAAAATACCCTTACAAATGAAACAGCTTGAATCCAGGTTTTGTTCAATGAACTGCACTAAGTTTTTCTAAGTTTATCTGAGAAAAATATGTCCTTGGCAAAGCGAAGCTGAGTTTGTTGCTGCAGTCAGGCACTGTTCCTGGCAGACTTTCCAGGTAGCTGCATTCAGCTGTTGTGGAGATCTGAAAATTGCATAAGATGAGAAACTCTGTGAACCTGACTGAAACACACTGTGTGCTTGTAACGCAGAGAGTGCCTCACACCCCTCTGAATCATGAGGTGGTGATGGTTTGGGGACAAAGAGTGGTTGGGGCCAGTAGAGCCCATTAGGTCACTGAAACTGGCAAACTACTATATGTCACAGATATCATCTGTAAAAGCAGGCATTGAACCCTGCAGCCTGTGTTTCAGGAGAGTGGCTGACACAGAACTCTCAGAGTTATGCTGCTTTAGCTGAGTGATGTCAGGGAATAAAGAAGATGTCACTTCTACTTTTGTTATGACAAAATTCAGCCTGAAGTTTTTCTGGCTGTGGTTACATTGTGTAGTCACCCTGCTTGTTCCTAACTAGCAAATTATGAGCCCTGGCATCATCTTTAAATCCCACTTTAGGTGATTTTTCTTTCCCACAGCTCCCACTGGCTCTGCAGAGCTGGTGGCACTGCTTCTCTGCCCTGCCCTGCCCTGCCCTGCCCTGCTCCCACCCCATGAACAAGACCTGCACTGGGCAGGGCTGCTGGGCTGCCTGGAGGAGGTGACAGAGCATGTTCAAGTTGGCCATGGACCAAGCCCTTGATCCATGGTGTTCAGGCAGGTACACAGCACATAGTTCAGCAGCATTCACCTGCAGCTAAATCTTGCTAGTCACAGCCAGGCCAACATGGCAGGGAGGCACCGCTGTCCCAAAAATCTGCTCCTGAGCCCTGCTGTGACCCCAAACTTGCTGACAGCACTAGCAGTGCCACAGTGCAGTAACTCAAGAGGGAGAAAGGCATGGGGTTGGCACAAACAACCCCACTCACACCAGAAATGCTATCTCCAATGGGAAATGCCCTGCTGGACATGATGCCATCTTTCCCCATGGATGAGCAGGACCACTGTTCGTCCTCTGTTCCTGGTCAATCAGGGAAGTCTCAGAGGACTAGAGGCTCACCAGCGTGACTCCCATCTACAAGACGGGTTGTAAAGAGGATCTGGGGAGCTACATGCCTGTCAGCCTGACCTTGGTGCCAGGAAATGTTGTGGAGCAGATCATCTTCAGGGAGGCTACACAGCATGTGCAGGACAACCGGGGCATCAGGCCTAACCAGCAAGGGTTTATAACAGGCAGGTCCTACTTGGCCAACCTGATCTTCTTGGTTTAGTGCCAAGTATTGATGACAGGTGGATGTTTGGTCTGGATGATCTTAGAGGTCTTTTCCAACCTTGGTGATTCTATGATTCTCTGTGGGGACCAGGAACCATGCCTTCTTTTGTGGTGCTCCTGAGTAGATGGTTTGTACACGTGCAGGAAATCCATCACACTTGAAAGGTACTGATCCATTACATGCACATATTCAACTGCTCAGCACCTTCACAACAATTCTGATGCTTCCAGAAGATGTTGGTCCTGCAGCATATTCACTGCATGATGGACAGAAAAGTTCTGTGCTTTTTCCTCCTGATGCTTGTTGTGTGTGGCAGGGGGAATGGGGCTGCTGCAAGTAATTGCTCCCCAGGTAAAGCATCTAGGCAGAAAAGGAGCAGCTCTGGGGAAATGGAGACATCTAGGCAGCTTGCCTAGAAGAATGACTGCAGCTCCAAAAGAAGCTACTTCCAAGTGCCATAGGATCCCCTCACATGGAGAGACATTAATATTATTGCACTCCTATAGGCAGGTCCTGCTCATGTCCACAGCTAATGCTTTGAAGTGTTCAGTAATTACCAAAGTAAACCACCCTGGAGGTTGAACTGTGTGCAGGAGCAAGGAGCTTTTCAGACCACATTGCCATGACTGATGCTGTGGTAATCTCCAAGGCCACTCAAGAGATACTCTGCCCCTGAAGCCTGCAAGGGAACAAGGAAAAGGAATTCATGTGTGTCCTTGTGTGAAGGTCATTGCAGTCGTAACTCTGGGAGCATGCTGCAGAAGCAGTGTAGAGAAGACAGCAAGAGAGTGGCAGTGCTGTGCCAAGCAGGTGTGTGCCCTGCTGTGGGTGGCAGGCCAGCTTTCTGACTCTGGTTCTGGACAGCTGAAATACCTTGTTTGCTTTCTGTGCTCAGCAAGCCATACCAGTACCTAGGAGCCCTTTCTTCACTCTGGGTTTCTGTGAGGCTGCAAGCAGCACTGGCCACTGAGCCTCATCTTGTGGGATCAGGACTATGGGTGCCTGTAGCTTGCAACTACACATTCTAAGTCTGGGTTTTCAAAGCTGGTGCAAATAATTCAACACTTGAGCCAAGTGACACTGGGTGTTACTTTCTGCTCCATGCCAGAGAATTTCTGGTTGCTAATTTTTCAGAAGGATCCAGCAAAGCTAACTCAGAGCTTCTGAGCTGGAAGGAAGTTACCTATTCAGTGTTTTAGAAACAAATGGCTTTTCCAAGGCATTCTCATCACCATCCATAGTGAAAGCAATTAAACCTTTTTTAGAGTGATACTTACATGCAAAAAATAAAATAAAATAAAATAACCCATTATATAGCATGTTGCTAAGCTCAAGCACAGCCAAATAAATCACATGAGGCAACAGTTCTGGGCTCTGTGCTATTGTTCTCTGGATGAGGTAGAAATTATTTTCACCATCAGTGGCAGCAGCTGTTTTTAGCACTGGTAAAGGCCTCTTGAGCTTCACTTCACCTTTTCTGCTCTCAGCTGTGCTTGCTCCTGCAGATACTCAAAGATGGGATATTTATAGAACAACAGCAGGAGTCCCCCTACAAACAGGAGCAAAGTGAAGTATGAAAGAAAATCATTAGGATTTCCTCAGAATAAAATACATAAGTAAAGATGCAAATGCTCCTTTTGGGAAAAATAAAAACACGTAGCACAAATGGTGTTGGTGCTAAAAGCAGGCAGTGATTAAGGCTGGAGGAGAAAACCCAATGGGCAATGCTAATTCTGGCAGGTCACTCTGATGGGACAGCTGTTTCATGACTGTGGGTGTAAAACATGCCTCAGCTCCACCAAAGGCAGCATCTGTTCAGCAGCTCTGGGAATGCTGTGCTGAAACATGGAGCTGTGTGTGCCCATGACAGTGCTCCTGCACTTGGGGAGACACTTGATTCAATAGAACTGGGGAAGGTTCTAATTCATGACACAGATCTTCCGCAGTTGGAAATCCAATTAAGCTGTTGGCTTCCATGAGTTAATTTTGCATTATGTAATTATGAGCTAATAGAAGGCAATTTTCTCTGAAATGCTTTTTGTTCCTGGTTGTCCTCATCCCCAGACTTCTGGAAGATAGTTACATTTCTGCATGTTGTGAAGTTTTAAAATCTTTTCCACTGGTGGCTTGAATACAGGCAGAATTCATCCCACTTTTTTTGCCCACAGTGTTCATTTTAAAATCCAGCCCTGTGTCTAAATAGTCCAAGAGTTTATTTTCCATCCACAAGCTCCCAGGAGCAAGAGGCTGGGTCCTTCCCATTCCTGCTCTGCTCTGTAGATATCTGCACAGTTCCTCCTGGACTGGGAAAAAAGCAGTGCTCCTCCACAGTATCAGTGAACAAGAATGGCTTGAATGGAGAATCTCCTGGTATCCCAGTCTCAGTCTCATGGTGTGATGAATATTCTGAATATTGTTCATTTTTAAACTCACAGATAGATTTGGCTGCTTGGCAGTATTTTAACTCAGTTATCATCATAGATTTTCTGCAAGGAACTCTCTTGAGAGGTATTTTAACATCTGGATGAGTTATACTTGTGGTAAATTATACAATACTTTTATGTGGTCTGCTGAAGTTTCCTTTTTTGGGAAATTTTGGAAAGTACCTTCTGGCATGTTCTCCAGCCAAAATATTTAGCTCAAAGGCATTTAACTTGTTTTTGGTAAGCTAGATAAGTTGATGGAGTCAGATCATCAGCATTCTGAGAAGGGCTCACTCAGAGGTAATGATATCAATTGAATCTTTGAAAAGTGCAACGATAAGTTTAGTATTTTAACCTACTGTGATGACAACAACCTTCCAAGTGAACATGGAATTCTGCAAAATCATTTCTGTTGCTGTTGTCTCTTTTTGGTAGGTCCAACACATCTGTTGACTTTGCTTAGAATGAAAGGGCCCTATGGTTAGGCATGTGCATGAGTGAGTGCTAAGATCAGAGCTCTAACAGCCTTATTAGAAAGTTCAGTGGGTGGCATAATCCAAGAACTGGGGTATTGTAATCCTGCTTGTCAGCATCATCTTTCAGCATTCAGTGGAGGTCCTTAATTTTAATAAACAAATATCTACCTTCAGTTTCCTTTCTGTTACTGCCAACACACTGATGTCAGGTAAAACAGCAACGTGTGGGTGGCAGTGATCTGATGCCTAGCCTAAAAAGCCAGGACCACTTAGGTGTGCTTTTACTACCAAATGAAGTACACACTCTATTGTGTCTTTTGAAAAACCTGATGCATCAATAATTATGTCAATGATCTGACACCCAGCAAATGATATGCTGAATGAATATTTATTGTGTACGCTATGGCTATAGGTATGCATGGAGAAAATATTTACATTCTTACTGTACATGCATCCTGTCAGTTCTCCTTCTCACAGCCAGTGATGACACTGATAGCACTGAGTGGATTTGCAGCAAGACCTGTGTTGCATCCACAGGGAGCATATTTCATTTGCCCAGGGTTTGCAGATCTGAGAGCTGCTCAGCACCCAGTCCATGCAGCATCTTGGTCTGCCTGAGTGGCACAGCTCATGCTCTGCTTCACTCACAAAATATCTGGCAGCAGAAACTCCTGGGAACATCTCAAGCAAATGGAGGACTATTGAGCATCTGGAGTGCCAACACAGTGAGGTGCTGACTGCCCTGAACTTCATAATTGGAGACATTTTCCTGATCATAGAATTGAGGCTTTTTTCTGGGAAGTCTCTACCATTGGGCTGAAGGTGCCAGAAGCACTTCCAGCAGCAGCAAGTAACAAATCCGGCCAAGCACCAGAGAGCTGCGACACCCTTGGTGCAATCTATCCCATGCAGAAGTGGCAGAAGAAAAT
Organism: Cyrtonyx montezumae; assembly: GCF_038088225.1. Lineage (NCBI taxonomy): Eukaryota > Metazoa > Chordata > Aves > Galliformes > Odontophoridae > Cyrtonyx > Cyrtonyx montezumae. Next base: position 14,078,500 of record NW_027072100.1, read on the forward strand.
TATTGCTCTCGATCAGTTTCTCTTTGTGAAAGCTGTTGGCAGCTGATAATAATGGATGTGTTATCAGAGTGCAGCACTTTATTGAACATTTCAAACCCCAAATTTGAGGTTCAGCGATTATGTTCCCTACAGAAACATAATCCTGCCACTCCTGCCTGCTGCCAGAAGAATCTGATGGCACTTTCTATGCAGCAGTTTGCTCATGGCAGGGCACAAGTGGTGTTGCAGGAGGTAGCAGTGGAACGGGAGCCACCTTGTGTCTCCATGTGTCCCCATTCCACCACCATCAGCTGCTCCCATACAGACCCCTTCCACCATACAGCTCCTTCCTCTCTGCCTTTGTACTGGACTGCCCATTGAAACAATCCAATCTTTAAAACCCCTCCTCCCATTTGGTTTGATTTCGTTGACAGTGGGGAGAAGGCAGGGGGAATGGCCTTGGCTGGTGTTTGCAACCACTGGGCTGGCATTCAGCAAATAGGATGAATTAGAAAGGCAGGGCAGGGACAGGAGGAGGGGAAAGAGCTGTGAAAATTGAAAAATTATGTGGATTGATGGGGATGACCTGGGCCCAGGCAAACTGGGAGAGGGCATGAGGGGCAGACAGAGCTTCAGGGCTCTGACTTCTTCCCTTCCTGAGCCTCTAGCAGTTGTGTCTGGAGCCAGTTTCTTGGTGGCTCCTCCAGCAATGTCATTGCTAATTAAACACATTCACAAGGTTAGGTTATTGTGACAACACCTCATATTTGGCCGTATCTGCTTCAGACAAATAAAAAAGCAGCCCAATAAATCTTCCTGCGTTTCCTTACTCAGGGCATCCTTTTAAGAGCTGCATGAAAGCTGTTTAGCAGATAACAGATCCAGCAAGCACTCACCAACACAATCCTGCTGAAATACTGTGGGCTCACAGCAATTAACAAGGCTCAGGACTTAATTTATTTCAGTGAAGGTGGTGCTGCAGTGGCAATTCTGGAAAACAAGGAATGCAGGTTTCCTTGTTCATGCAGCTCCTGCAGCTTCTCCAGGGAAATCCCTGCTTACCTCCTCAGGCTCCTATCTCTGGGACATCCTCTGTCTTCAGGATCCTTCTGAGTCTTGTTACATTAAGAAAATTAATGCCTCACCTTTTAAAGGGAGATTTTTTTCCCCCTGCTAATCCATTTAATTTTTACTTTATCTTCTTTCTTTATCTACTCCCTCCTGTGTGAATCCATGCATCTAATATGGAGGTATTTCTCTCACATTTATCTCACGTGAGAACTGCTTTCTTTCTTTGCCTTTTGTACATGAAAGGGAAGTGAATCCTTCCCTTTAGGACACAGCCTCACCCACAGAGTCCCCAGTTCCAATGCCTGTCCCCACACTGCCTGCACAGACTACAGCCAGGCAATCATGGTGGGGCCTGAAAGTCAGAAGTTCAGATAAGCAATCCCTGTTTCCTGCCAGGGGGAGGCTCATGACCAGGATATGGAGACAAGTATGGTCACAGCTTCCACCACTCAGCACAGTCCGGTCAGTGCTGTGGTTTGGGTTGGGCCCTGGTAGCCACTTCAACTGGCTCCCCTGATTGGAATGAAACTCTTCTTTCTCCTTTTCTCATTTTCAGGCATCTCTGTGTCTCCTTCAAATTCCTCCTACAAACAGTGGAGGAGGTGCCAAATATGTGCAAAAGTACTTAATTACTCTTGAACAAACCACACTGCCAACTGCTGCTAGTGCTGATAGCTGCGCTGACCGTGTTGACTTTGCCCACTCTTCCCTTCTGCCCACCTGTGCCCATTGCCCCTTCCCAGGCTGCTTCCCGTAGCACTGTCTGTACAGTACCTGGCATGTGCCCACCCCTGCAGGATGGTGGGCTGGGTGTTCGGCCCTCACTCTCTCTCCTCCTGCTGGGTACCCTGGCTCTGTTACTGGGTATCCCGGGGCCATTGGTGGGTGTTCCAGGGACATAGCTGGACATGCAAGGCCACTGCTGGATTCTGATGCCATCAGTGGGTTCCCAGGGTCATGCCCACGTGTTTAAGGGCCACCTCAGATTGTATGGAGCCATCACTGCACGTCCCAAAACCCCACTAGGCTGCCCCAAGGCCATTACTGGCTGCCTCAAGGCCAGCTCTGGCACTCCGAGGCCTCCACTGAGACCCTCAGCATCATTTCCAGGCGTCGCGAGGCTCCCACCGGCTGTCCCAGGGCTACCTTCGTCTCCTTGGGGACGCTATTGGTGGGGACGGAGCGAGGGGCGGACGACACACGTCATCCCGATCCGAGGAGCCCTCCCAGCAGCGTACTCTGCAGCGGGGGCCGGAGTTTGCAGCCGCTCCTCGCCCCGCCCCGCGTCGCTGTGTCTCCTTCATGCGGCGGCGCCGGGCGCGGGCGGTGGCTCGGAGCGGTTGCGGTGCGGCGCTTCCCGCCGGGCCTCGGCGCATGTGAGCGGCAGGGCGGCGGCGCATCGGCCATGCGGTGGCCCCGCGGCCCCCGCGGCGCCTGGCGGCTGCTGCCCCGGCGCTCGCTGCTGGCCGCGCTCTTCCTTTTCTCGCTCTCCTCCTCCTTCCTCTACTTCGTCTATGTGGCGCCGGGTATCGGTAAGTGATGGAGCCCAGGCACCCCTCCGTTCGAAATGCTGAGTAATGCGGGACGCCTGTCGCGGCATTCCTCGAGGCCCGGAGAGGGGCCCGGTGCTCTTGGTATACCGCTCTGCGTTGCTCCGGCGGTGGGCAACGTGGCCCCGCTCGCTGTCGGCGTTGGAAAAAGCCCAGATTGGGGTCGGGGGGGAGGGGGGAGGGATTGGTGCTGCCCTGGGATCGCGCTGGGTGCGTGCGTGGGAGCGGGCTTGTTCCTCCGCCGTGGGCACGCGTGGCCGTTTCTGTGACCCACGGGAGGTGCGGGCCGCGGTTGTTTGCCCGGTGCTGACGGACGGAGCTCGATCCGAGCCGCGCTGGGATGATAGCCCCGAGCCCGCCGGCTGCCGGGGAGTTGGGAAGGGGCAGTGTGTCAAACGTCGGAGTGTTTGCGATCAGAACTCTACCTGGAGGAAATGCTACCTTTTAAATTTTTATTTTTATTTTTATTTTTATTTTTATTTTTGGAAAGCAGAAAGACGAGAGTTGAGTATATTTTTGTGTATAAAGTACTTGAAGGGCGGACGGAGCGGCGGACCACTGAAACGGCCAGCACCGCGCGCACTGCCTGCAGCGCTGTGTGCCCGCTCGTGGGAGGCGGGGCTATTCGTGACTGGGAAAGCAACTGTTGTGTTTGCTCTGTGTATCGCGTTTCTGCAAGAAGCCGAGGCTCACGGTCAGTTTGGCCTTCAACTCAGCTTTTAGTTACGATCTTTTTGAAAGCATGTTTATTTCAAAAGAAATGAAAGTCTTGCAGATGGGATTTTTTCCTTGAAATGCCATTGATATTGTGCATACCATGCTCCTCAAGGGTGCTTGCATGGTGGTTATTTAGCGCACATGTCCCACTGGTGCCCCTGGGTTCTGGGAGCCTTTTGCAGGGTGGAGTGGGGTGTTGCTGGTATGCGAAGGCCTGCGAGTAGGGATGCTTGTCCTCAGAATGACCTGAGTGGGGCCACTGTTTCAGGCCCTGGGCTTGGTGGCCCAGGGCTTGCTGTCTTGTTTGACGGCAGCTGTCTTGCAGCTTGGCCTTGGAGTGGCCAAGCATGGCTATGTGGCTCTCATGCATCCAATTGAGGATACTTGTACAGGCACTGACATGTGCCCCTTCTGTGTGCTACTTGGTGCTGCCAGTGCTGGCTGTATCAGCTATGGTCTCCTGCAGGGCACACATCTCTCCTGAGAACTGTGGTGTTACATTGTCTCATCTACTTTATGCTTCTCTGGTTGATCAATGGTCCTGGAGATGTTAGAGATGCTGTAGGATATAAGATTAATGCAAAGTCAGCTGTCTTCTTAGAGCTTTTGCCTATTTGGATCATAGCTGGCATGGTCACATTCTACCTCGTGCTCTCACCATCTGAGATACTGAGAGATGAAGCAGAGATATGAAGGTGGTCCATGTGAATGTTAATGCTGTTCTGACTCATCTGTCTCCCTGTCAGGTGACGGAAGATCTGGTTCCTGTTTGTTTCCCCACCAACTTTCAGACAGAAACGTTCAGTTGCGAGAGCCCAGGCCAGTGTTCCTGGGGCAGCTGGGCTTGTCATCCTGCCTCTTTTGCTGGCAGTTTGATTTTAGGCCGGTATGGCAGAGAGAACTTGAAAGAAAAGCTGTTTGTCCTGATGTCAACAGTGCTGCAGATCTCAATAAATTGAGCAAATGGTATGTAAAGGAAAGCGCCAGACATGGTGTGAGGCCTTAGCCCCAGGCTGGCTGTCTGCAGAGCCCAACACAGTCTGAGAAGTGATTACTCCTATTTCTTGGTTGTTCCTCAGTTAAAAAAAAAAAAAAAGTCCAAATAAAAGGGACCTGAAGCTGAGGAAGCTGTGTACTACTTTGAACCAGCCTTAAAGGACATCTTGAATCAGTTCAAAGTTCAAAGATGATGAAAATAAGTACTCCCGTAGCAACCCTTGTTTTGTGGAAGGGTAGGAGGACCTGAAGGGCCTTCAGCTGAGGGCGGCCTGTCCTAGGGCTGGGTGAAGGCCAGTGGCTGTGGCTGATGTGCAGGGTATCCCTGTGTAGAGGACGCAGTCAACTTGGCAGAGAGCAGAGGTGTCCATAACATCTGGTACAGGCTCTGAATGGGGATGATGTGGGGGAAAATGCTTTGGAGCTGCTGAGGTTTGTTGTGTTGGAGCACTTGGGTCCTGGTGCCAGGAGAAAACTGGGACAGTTGCACTTCTCGGTGCTGTCTCAGCATGTTGATGAGGAGCTGGCATGCTTGACGGCTGGGGAAGCAAGAAAACAGCTCTTGGTGCCTTGTAGATAGAGCCTAGCTCAGCTGCCAGCAGGGCTGCCTTCCTGTTGGCTCTACTTGGTGCTGTCCTGTGCCCCAGGATGAGGGACAGCGGACTACCCTTGACTGCTTGGGTCTTTGCTGTGCATGATGGAAACACGAGAAAGAATTTTATTTGGAGCCATCGAGGGCACAAGTGAGAGAGCTCAACCTCTGTGGGTAGTGGCTATGCTTGACATCTAGTAGGAGCCTAGAGCTCTTGGGACTTCTATTTGAATGTCCCTGGCTTATTTGATGCCTGGGGTGGCTCCTCGCTTATGTCCCTAAACGAGGCTTCACCTACGAAGTTGAATTTTCTTTTGTCACCACAGATTTTTACAGAGCAATGCAGTGTTAAGTATTCAGCATCTCATTCTTCACAGCACAAAAATAGAATGCTTGAGTATTTCCCCCTCCAAGCTGCACCACAACTTGTGTCCTTTTTTCTTGGCCTACAACACCTGTTAGGAAGCTGTTGGGCACCAAGTGGCTTGCATGGAGGCAGCCAGGTCCCTTTTTGCCACATGCTGTTCCCTGGCACCTGTGAGCTTTAGTTCCTGGTGCAGATGGAGTTATTATGTGGGTCTGTCTCATCATGGCCATTGTGAGCATTGTGAGGCACCAATTGTTCTACTCTAGGCTGAGCTCAGGGCCAGGGCCTGATAGGGCTGTTCCAGATGCAGTGGCCAAGGGGCTGCTGCTGTGCCTGTGTCCCATGAGGGCTCGGGCCTGCTCCTTGTGCTGCAGCCTGTCTGATGCAGAGGGCTGTAAGCTGCGTGTGGCTGGGAACAGGCTTTGTTTTAGTTATGAGCAGTTGCACTGAAATAATCTTTGGAATAAGTAAAGCCTCAGTGAGATCTGACAGATCAGCCTGCTCTATAACTGCTGGCAGCCCAGAGGCTGGGTTGGATGGACGCATGTGTGAGTGGTGGCTGCCATACAAGTGTCACCTCTAGAAGCTGCTTCTCCTTAATTGAATTTTGGAAGACTGTGTTCCTGGAATTCATTCAGAGGACTGCTGGTGCTTCAAGGGGCTGTGGTAAGAATCTCTGGCTGTCATAGCTTTTCACATCACAGTGACCCATATGAAGTATCTTTTGCTGGCTTTGTGCTCTTATAACAGGAACTGCGAAAGCAAGGAAATTCTGTCTTGTGTCTGAAAGTAGTAATAGTCTTCCAAGTTGCTTGTGCTTCTGTTTCATCTTGGTGACTCTCGCATCACCAGAAGGAAATTCTTAAACCATGCCCTTATTACCCTTTGTGGGTAATCACCAGATGCCTGGAAAGGGGAAGGTCTGAGATGTGGTACACAGATGTCTGCTTCTGATTTTTCCGTTTTTCAGAATTTGGGGCTTCTATTTTAATTTATTTATTAGAATCTTTCTAATACATGTATCTTTCTTGCCAGAGAGTTTAAATTGAATGAAAGATTGTTACCTTTGTAAGCAAGCTGTAATTCAGTTGGGCTTTACTTCCTCCAAGCTTATCAGGAATTGCTTTAGAACTGTTGTACAGGGCACGAGTCAGCAGCACTGGGCCTGGATTAAGTCTGTGATGCAAGAACATCTTTTATGATTAGTCACATTGCTTTTAAGTGTTATTCCTTTGCACTGCATTTTGGTGGTCAGCAGCATGACATCATGGAGAGCAAAGCCACAGCATTTCTGTGCATCTTGCTTGAGCCTTGGTGGAAACACAACTCTACTACACTCAACTGCTCCAAGGTGATTAATTCATGCATTGTCCTGGCAAATTGTCACACAGAATAGTAGTGCCAGGTGTGAACATAGCTAAATATTTTGCTACTGCTGATTTCTTGGTGCCAGCATGACTCTGTGCTGGCTGCAGAATGCCATGGGTATGCCTTGGGCAAGGAGGAGTGGTGGCAGGTGTGTCCCTGGGGCTGGGCAAGTGGCTCTGCAGGGACATCTGCAGTGGTGACATGAAGATGGAGATCTGTTTGTTCTGCCTGACATGCATTTTTCATGGAAATGCTGGCAGAAGGAGGTGTGGTCAGGCTCAGTAGCTGCTGGAGGAAGGGTTTGATTTCTGTTCACTCTTGTTTCACTTGGAGCCCTGCTGCAGCAGGAGGGGCCATGTGATGCTGGGCTTGGCATGGCAGCTGAGAATGGGAGGAAGTGAGGGTTGTGCTGTGGTAACTCCGGCCACTACTTGCTTGACTTTCCTTCTGCTGCATGGGAAAGGGCTGTGTGTTGCTGTGAGAGTGCTGGTGGTGTTGCCTCCCTCACCCTCCTATCCCATCCCTAAGAAATCTGCCTGGCAAAACTGTACAACCTAAACCAATTTCTTAAGGGGTTCCACTAGAGCTTTTTGCATGCACTGAACGTGATAACTGAGGGTAGGAAGAAATCCTTCTTGGTGCTAGGGCTTAGCATCTCTGCATCTCCTGCATTCATTCAGTGTGAGGGAACAGTCCCTGTTTCATCACTGGTAATGTCCAGAGCAGGATTTTTCCAAATGCACATGCATCCAGGAGGCTGTTGCAGCTTCAGCCTGTTGTTGATGGCTTGCAGGTCATGGGTGAGGAATGGCAAGGTCTTTCTGGAGCAGGTGAGTTACTGTTTTTTTTTTGTTTTTTTTTACTGTTAAACACTTGAGGCAGTGGAGGCAGTAGTAGTTCATGTTGTCTGTCAGGTGCTTCTGGTTTATTTTTCTGGTAGCTTTCTCTGTGTTGCAACTGTAGGGAAAACATGAGTAGTTCACATTTCAGTGGATCGTCTCCATGAGCATGACTCATGGAAGTCACAGAACCTTCTAGGTTAATTCCTGTGAATTAATTGCATCAGAACATCAGTGATATGCAGTGGACCAACACCTAAAGCAAAAACATCAGTGCTGCCTGCCTGGATTTCCAGGAAACCTGACCTTTGTGGGCTTGAGAAACCATATATGGCCAAAGTTCTGATAGGCTCCAAGTGGGGGTGGGGAGGAGGGCTCTGCTGCAATGTGCCCTGAGCTGGTTCAAGTGGGCTCCTGAAGTGCATTAATTCTGCCAGGATGTTGTGTTCCCCTGGGGAATGGAGTTGATGCTGCAGGGACCTATGTGTCCCTCACTTGTCCCTGCTTCAGTGCTGTCAGTGTTGGTGTCTTTTAATATCCACATGGTGTGCAAGGTCTTTGCATGCACTGAACTCATGGGGGCCTCAAGGGGTACCCTGTGGAATCAGCTCTGCAGAACCCCACTGTAGCAGCACCAATACTGCAAACCCAGGAGAAAAATTCCACAGAGCAAGGAAACCTCTTTTTCATCAGCTTTGTTTTTAAAGCTCCATTATTACAATAGAGTGTGTTTACTTCGACATAAAGCTGTGCTAGGTTATTTTTGTGAGGTTTATTTCCATGTTAGCTTTTCCTTCTTTGCGTTTGGATTGTTCTGACTGTGTTTCTGTCTGACTGCACTGTGAGCATCTGTGTATTAGTATGGTTAATAAGTGTTTTAAGGCTCTTGTCCCTTCTTAAAAAAATAAAATCTTGGAGATGTGTATTCTGATGTGTTTCACAGAGAATGTTAAATTGTGATTGTTAAATCTAGCACTTCAAAAATGTCAGGGTGTTTAGCATTGCTTCAGAGCTACCATTATTTTGCTAGGAAAAGTAGACCAGATACCTGGGGGGTGCTGTGAGTGCCTGGCAGGGGAGTGTCTCCAGAGCCAGGATATCCTATCTGCGGGTTGGCTGGGCCCAGGGACTGTAGGAAGTGTCCTTGTGGGCTCAGGCTCAAGGCAGGAGTGACAGGAAGAGTGCAGTGCCCTGTGTTCACTTACAAAAGGAGTTTTCTAGGTCTTTCTGGCGCTGTTTAGACCTATACTGATCAAGTGAGCTGTGGTAGGCATGTCGTGTTTTGTAGTGACTGTGGGCACTTTGTATGAAGAAGAGCTGTAGAAATCTGTTGTTGTGGCAACTCTGTGTAAATAGCACTGCCGCTGTACAAGAGCCTAGTTTGAGCCCCAGCATCAAAACCCAGGTTTGCAGGGGGACTGTAGAGTTTTAGTGGTTGCTTTAAGTGTGCTTCGGCTGGAAGCACTTGGCTGAGTGGGGCCGCAACCGTGTGGTGTTGGTTCGGGACTGAATCCCTCCTTGGCAAAGTGAGCATGCTGCTGTGCTGATGCTGTGCAATACCTGCACAGGTGTACTCTCCATCTGCCTTCCATATCTGAGATGTAAAGGCTGAAGTTTTTGTGCATGGAGTGAACATTTGTGAACAGAAAAAAGCAAGCGTGGAAAAAATCCTTTGCGCTGCTGTCACACTGTGGTATGGGCGTTGTTCTCCAGCCAGGGCTTGTTTACATACCTAGGGAGTTTTATGGCAAGCTGATTGATTGGTTTTATTTGAAAACTATTAGCAAACAAATAGTCAGAAGGATCTCTTCAATCCTGGCAGTATGCTGCCGGTGAAGGACTACTGGGTTATGCTGCAGGCGCAGCATCTGCCCTCAGGGTCATACAGTCCTTGGGTGCAGGGCCTTCTTTCACCAGTGGCTGTAAGTATGCTGCATCCTGCACAAAGATTTGGAATTAGCTGCATGGTTGCTAATGTTTGCAAGGTGCCTCTTGGCTCTTAAACAACCAAAAAATCAACAAAGCATGCAGAATCAACCAGGAAAACAAATACTGCAGTGCAATGGGTAGGCAGGAATTAACTGATACTGTTTCCTCACCTGGCTACTGAAAGCAGGGAAACATTGCAGTGCTCCAGTGTGTGGTGCCTGGGATATCAGTGGGGCACTCCGTGTGAGCAGCGTGGTGTCATGCACACAGCTGTGTATGTCGCACCAGGACCTCTTGTCCTGCATCGCTGCTGCCAGGGGTTGGCCAGAGCAAGTTGATGGCTCGGAAAACAAATGAGAGAAGGTTCTGAGAGTCAGCAGCTGATGTGTGAACTGCGGGTAGATAAAAGACCATGTGCCAGAGCAGGTAAACCCAAACCGAAGTGTCAGCTTCCCTGGGCTATGTCCAAGACTTGCTGTGTTTGCTGTACTTCCTCTGGGGCTGCAAGGAATTGTGCACGAGGTCCCTGTCCCAAACTCTCAGTCTTATGGAGCTGGGGGAGAGAGGCTGGCTCCAGCCCTAGCAATGCTTGTACAGGCAACAGCAACCAGCCTGACTGCAGCCCACTGCCGGGGTGGTGTGAAATGCCCCAACACGTGCAGCTCTGTCTCTTATTCTGCAGTTGTGTTTTTCCTGTTCAGTATTTTTCCAACTGGTATCTTGCTGCCAGCATCCATATTAATAATGCATTACTTTTTTTTTTTTTTAAGGTGCTTTCTTCCCAGCATCCCTTTCAGCTGCTGAGTCAGAGAAGATTGTTATAGCAGAAGCATCTGAAGCAGTGAAATGCCCCTGCAATGCTCAACTGCATGTCATTTATCATGCACAGTTACTCTGCAGGCAGCCCTTTCCTGACTCTGGTTGAGGATACAAATACCAAAAAGATGATTTCTATTGCACCAGCTGGTGACTGGCATGCACCACATGCTCAGGAACAGACTTTCTCTGCTGAGCCTTCCTGTGTAGCATTTGATTAAAGAAAGAAGATCTCCTATATATGCCACTTTTTCTGTTCTAGAAATCCTGTGGAGTTGTTTTTCGTTGTTTTTTTCAAGCTGTCTGAGATCATGCTTTAGGATTGTGCCTAAAACCACTTTTCCCTTCCTCATAAGTTCTAAAGCATGTTTGTTTGTTTTTTAATTCTTTGCACTTCCCCAGGATCCACACCTGGAGTTTTTAAGGTAACAGTGCTGACAGAAGCCCCGTGATGTGTCTGCATGTGTAAGTTGAGTGTGCTGCTGCTGCATACAGCCTGGGAGCAGCAGATGCAGCAGGGGTGTGAGGCGTTCAGCAGTGGCTGCTGTCCTGGGGACAGCCCTGTTGCTGGGTGTGCCACACATACCTGCCTGGTACCTGGGATAGGTGGTAGCAGTACTGCTTACCATGTAATTTGCCTTCTGTTGGCTCAAATAAAAACATGCTGTGCCCTCAGGAGCAGTTCTCTCCTAGCCCACATTATGCTGTGATTTATTTATTTTTCTTTCTTCCCCTGTGGTTATCTCCTGCCAGAGCAGTACTGTGGTTTTGGGCTTTGCTGGCTGTCCTGCAGTCACCTCTCTGGGCTGCTCCCCACCCCATTATTTGGGGGAGCCTTACAAAAGGAGCTTGTGAATTTCTATGCCCTGAGTTCATGTGGCGGTGCCAGAACAGCAGGGGTGACACACTGTGCCCTGTGCTTGGTGCTGGTGGGGCTGTGCTTACAGATGGAATGCCACACACAGCTAGTGGGACGAGCCTTGAGCTTCTTGGCTAATGAGATTTAGGTGGATTATGCTACATGTTTAATGAAGGGCTAAGCTCACTGCTTATTTGTAGTGGATCAAAGCTCTTGAACGTGTTGGTCTGGAGACCAGCTATTGAGCAAGATCATCATATGTCTATGGCCCTGTGGCTCCTTTTTCAGAAACCCCGTAGGTCAGCAGGCACATGTCAGACAGCCCTGACCAAGTGTGAAATCGGACAGGAAAAGTTCTCAGTGATAGGAGTGCAGGGGCATAGAGATAATGATTGTTCAGTGTCATCAAAAACTTTGGGGAAGTTGTGTTGTTGTTGTTTTTTTTGTTTGTTTTGTTTTTGTTTTTTGCACTCTCAGTTTGAAATTATTTTCCACATGTGAAGCTCCGTGCTTGCAGACTGCTAACACACAGGCTTCCACCTTCTACACAAGCCGTTGATACTTGATATGAGCTTGCTGTGTCCCTATGGCAGATAACATTCTTCAGTGCTTTCACAGGCAACGTGTGCCCTTGTTGCTGGCAGTAGCACAGTGCTGGATGCTGTGCTAGCATCAAGCCTGCCATACAACATTTGTTTCTGCACAGGCTGGGAGGGATGGAATTATTGATGCAAGCAGATAGAGATGTGTATTTAATGTCATTTTTTTTTTCCATCCTCAGTTGGAAGCTGTTGCACATGCAGGGTCTCCCTGAACCAGCAGGGGAAGGGTAACCTTGCAAGGTTACCTTTTTGTTGTTGTTGCAGGAGGTGTGTTAGTGCTCTTGGCTGCTTTTTACCTGTGCATGCGATCACTGCTGTGAGCAGGTGTATGCTGCCTTCACCATGGGAAGAGGTCTCCCAGCTGTGTTAAGCAAACTATTTACAATATACTAACTATTCAAATAATCTTGCCTCTTACTGAAAAAAAAAACCCACCTCAGTAACATATATGTATATTCCAGTAACCTCTCTTCATCCTGCTGTTCTGCAGAAGGGAGGCAGCTGCAGGTGCCTGGTTCCAGCTTGGTAAATGTGACCATGGGCAGAAAGTAGCCAGCATGGAGGTGAATTGATGGCTACTCTGGAGGAAGGAAATACTGTTTACTTTAGCTTTGAGGTGACTCACACTGTTCTCACATCACAAATGCCTCTGTTCCTGGTTCTCTTCCAGCCCAAGCACCCTGCATGTCTTGCATCTGTAATTCCATGCAAGCATTGCTCAGTCTTCCTTTGGTGTTTCAAGGCCCTCAGCAGGCTTGCTAGCCAGCAAGTCAGCCCACCAGCACCTGCTTCTCAGTTTCTAAGTGTTCCTTGAGTTTTTAGTTTCTTGTTGCTGCTTAACTGAGATTAATATGTAACTTCATTCATAAGTTCATAAGTTCATAAGGTTGGAAAGGACCTATAAGATCATCTAGTCCAACCATCCTCCTATCACTATCTCTACCCAACTACTAAATTAAGTCCTTTAGCACCTCATCTAAACGCTTCTTGAACAGCGCTAGGGATGGTGCCTCAACCACCTCCCTAGGCAGGCCATTCCAGTGCCTGACCACTCTTTCAGAAAAGAAATGCTTCCTCAGGTCTAATCTAAATCTTCCCCGGCGCAACTTGTGGCCATTCCCTCTCGTCTTGTCATTACTTATCAGGGAGAAGAGACCTACCCCCTCCTCACCACAACCCCCCTTCAGGAAGTGGTAGAGTGCAATAAGGTCTCCTCTGAGCCTCCTCTTCTCCAGACTGAACAATCCCAGCTCCCTCAGCCGCTCCTCATAAGACTTGTGCTCCAGGCCCCTCACCAGTTTTGTTGCCCTTCTCTGAACACGCTCCAGGGCCTCAATGTCCTTCTTGTAGTGAGGGGCCCAAAACTGAACACAGTACTCGAGGTGCGGCCGTACCAGAGCTGAGTACAGGGGGATGATCACCTCCCTGCTCCTGCTGGCTACACTATTTCTAATACAGGCCAGGATGCTGTTGGCCTTTTTAGCCACCTGGGCACACTGCCGGCTCATGTTGAGCCGAGCATCAACCAACACCCCCAGGTCCTTTTCCTCTTTACATTCTTCAAGCCATTCTGCCCCAAGCCTATAGCATTGCATGGGGTTATTGTGGCCAAAGTGCAGGACCCTTGGTCTTATTGAACCTCATCCCATTTAGCTCAGCCCAGCTGTTCAGCCTATCCAAATCCCTCTGAAGGGCCTCCCTACCCTCAGGCAGTTTGACACATCCTCCCAGCTTTGTGTCATCTGCAAACTTACTGAGCATACACTCAATTCCCTCATCTAGGTCATCAATAAAGATATTAAACAAGATAGAGATAAATAATATAAAGATATTAAACAAGATTCATTATATATAGAGCATTGAACACTGAAGGGTAGTATAAGTATGGCTTCTGATGCTGAAACACTTAATTCCTATTGCTGATGGGCTAAAGTTTTGGGGTTTCTTATGATGCTGTGTGGGCAGCACTGCTGCTGGTGAGTGTGATGCTCCTGGGTGTTAGGACACTATGGAGGGCAGTGCAGGAATGGGCTACAGAGTTTTGATCCTCTTTAGGAGTGTGTGACAAGTATATGGCATGGGGTAAAGGAGGGAAGGTTGTTTTTCCTTCTCTCCTAGTCAGGGCTCCCATACTGACTTACATGTCTTGCACCCTGCTGATAGCCAGGAAAGTACCACACAGACCATGCATACAGTGGGGTGGCTCTGAGCATTCAGTAAGTTAAATGGGTAGCAGGATGAAGTACTTCTAAAGAGGTTATTCTCTGAAACATTGTCAAACATGTTTGATATTCCAAGGCTACATAATTCATGATAAGCTAATAAATGCCTTAGGTTATCAGTGTCCTTAGAAAATCTGGGCCAGCTGTTTGGTACAGGCAGCCCCACTGTCAACAATGAGTGTGATTCCTGCCTCTTGGGGAAGATGCTTGGGACACAGGAATTCCCCTTGCTTTGTCTGCTAAGTTCCCAAGGAACAAGTGCCAAGCTGCCTGTGTTTGGTGAGCTGCTGATGCTTGCTTGGTGTCCTGTTGTTGTGAGGTGAGCACAGGAGTGTTTGGAGTGCACCAGCCCAGCTGTGGGGGTGCTGCTGAGGCTTTGCTGATACACTGCCCTCTTAATGCCTAGATTAAGAATCTAGGGACTGTTAGAATAATGTGGCTTCCCCACGCTCCACAGCTTTTTAAATTTTTCCTTACCACTTCAAGATGCAAACTCCCAGCAGTTGGGTCAAACACTGCTCTAGTCGCTGATCTTCCTCCTTGCCTGGTGCATGTGAGGGCTGGTAACCAGCCAAGTGGGGAATGCTGCTCTGTAATTAGCAGCTCAGTGCTGCTGTACTGCTAATTCTTAGGCCATTTAACATATCAAATAACTTATTCCTGTGCTATTTATAGGCAAAGACATAAGTAGCAGTGTTGGTGTTAAAATTAAATTACACAAAACTAATCAGTACCTCTGATTTAATTGTTTGGCAATGTATACATCTGGGGAATATGGTGCTGCTGCATGGGAAGACTAATGGAACCTTAGGTATCCTGGTGTGTTATCTGTGGGATGCTGTGCTGCCCATCTTCCTCATTAACATGTTTACAGGTTCAGTCTGTTTTAACTATCTTTTCCTTGGAGGCTAAGCCTAAGGTGAATGTGGTTAGAAATCTGCTTTGTTGCTGACGGAGCTGGGTTGGGATCTGCTGGAGGAGCTTCCTGATAGCACCCTGGCACTTCCCAGATCTTCCCTCCCATCTCCAGCATTGCATGCTGTATGAACCCAGTGCTTCATGTGCTCTCCTGGCATCAGATGAACTGTGTGTGTGGTTAGGGTTTATTGCTTTGTTGTTCCAGCACCTGCTCCCTGGGCAGGGCTCAGGTTGTCCGTATGCTTTGTCACACCTAGAGGAAAGGGACCCCCTGGGCAACCCCTTGGTGCTGAGAGTGAGACAGAAAACTGTAAATCTCCTTATAGAGGCAGGTGCTCTAATTCTTTCTCAAAGCCTGGCTACTTAGCTGGGTGCTGATACCACTCACTGGTAGGGCACAGTGCTGGCATCTACATGGTCCATCTTCCTGGCATCTTGCTGATCTTGAGCCAGGGACAGTCTGGTCCTGTTGGGGTGAGGAGCAGGATGCATTGGGTCTGAGCCCCTCTCATGCTGGCTGCTGGTGTGGGTCACGCTCAGCACTCTCCCAAACAAACTACTGTGCTGGAAATTCTTCTGCTGTCCTTTCTCATACGTATTATCACAGTGAAATTAATTTTCCATGGGGGAGCCAGCTGTTTCTTAATTAGAATTGCCCTGAAAATACCAGCTAAGAAATGATTAGAGGAAGTCTTCAGTGCTTATTTCTGTAATTGAACTTGACTTCTCTGATCCAACTTGCTGTCCCAGTGTTGTTGAGCCCTGGTTTTCTCCCCCACACCCTATCTATGCTCAATGGGGTGTGGGTTGGAGGGTGGAGTTCTCTGGGTGCTGCTGTGAGCCTGGTGCTGCGTTCTCATGTGTCATCGAAGCAGGATTGGCTTGTCCCTTAAACTAAAGGGAATAATCTTAACTCAATCACTTGTGCAAACAGATTTTTGAATTTTGCTTTTTTTTTTCTGTGTGTATAGTGAGGGTCTTCTGGAAATGTGTTGGAAAAAAACCCCACCCCTTTCTGATCTTATGGTGGTTGAGATCCCCTCCTGTCCTTGTGCAGCTGTTCATGATGTAGCCTGCCTGCTAACACTGCAGATATGCTCTGAAGTGCTGTGTGCTCAAATTGAATAAAGGGAGAACCCACGTGATCTGATGTGATTGCATTAGCCATATCTCGCAATGCAGAAAATTGTTTTCTGGCTGAATGCTGGATCAGCCATGCACATTGCTCCCAGAACAGGGGCCACGGTCACAGCCAATGATGGCAATGCTGATGACACTGTGACTCAGACCTTGGAGGCAGCTGGGTTGTGCACTGTGCAATTACAGCCTGTCCCCAGTACTCATCAAAAGCCAAGGGAAGTGAGGGCCTATCTGGGTTTGAGTACAGTCCTGGCAGCTGCACCGAGCTGATTTGGGCACTGTGCATGTATAAGGAGTGAAATGTTACAAATTTTACATTTTAAGTGTGACTTCCTGGGACATAGAAATGTGCATGTACAATGGCACTGGGTCATGGCATGGGGTCCATGGCGTCAGCTGAGGCAGTGGGGACATGGGGGTCTTTGCTTGCTGCATGGCTAGGTACCCCCTGACCCAAGATCTTAGCAAAGCAGTTAACATGGGAGAAGGCAGTGCTGCCTGGAACAAAGCTGGGCTTGTTTTCACTTGAGTTCTCCTGGGGATGGTAATGGCTGTGACAGTCAGTTAAGGATTCCCACTGCAATTTCAAATGAGTCAAAATGAGCAGGTCATGTCATGTGGCTCTTGTGTGTCCATGCTGCATCTTCCTTGTTAGGAAACAGGGAAAACAAACACTGCATTCAGTGCTGGACAAGCATCCCTGCTCCTTAAATTAAATGGTGATTGGATACTGATTTGTGTCTCTTTCATTCTTTCATGCTTCACCAAACCTGATACCACTTTATCCAGTGAGTAGAAGGCATTATGGAGTTGAAAGCTAAATGACTTATTCAGCATCAGCAAGTTGTCCCTTGCACTGACTCCAGCCCTGCATAAGCTGGAAAGTGCAAACCTGGTTGGGCCCTGCTGCTGTTATCTCAGCCTGGTGCTGGTGTGCATCTCCAGCAGCTACAACCATGGCTGCCTGAGCAAACAAGGAGAGGCCATGCTCTGTCTCGTGATTTGCCTTTGGGGTTTTGGATAGGGAAATGGCGAGTCTTGAATCCTTGCTGTTATGGCCAAGGTGGAGCTGTGCCTTGCTGGTCCTTGTGCTGCTCCTCTCTGGAGGTTCAGTGCAGCGGGGTCAGCTCCTGCTCACTGCTGTGTTGGTGTCACCCATCCCATGGGCAAGAAGAGGCTGAACTGCTGGGGAATGAACTCTGACAAACTCTGAGGCAAATTCATCCTTTTGTTTCATTGCATTTGCATTATACACTCCTATGACCTCCATCATTGGCACATTTGAAGGGCAATAGATGGGCCAGGAGTGGTTGGAAAGAAGCATTAAACAAGCCCTTCCTGCAGCTGGCCCTTTAGTACTGTGGTGATGGTGTGCTGGCGTGAGCTGCAGCAGGCTGGTGAAAAAGCATGTAAGCTATGGAGCCAGATGTTTACTTACCCATATGGGGAAACACACTGTATTGGACATGGGCGGAAGGAGGGTTGAAGACAGCAAGATGAAACATAGTTACATGCCCTGTTTTGAGGCACCAGTCTGGCTCATTTCCTAATTAAATGTCTGTCCTTACCCAGCAGAAGGCACTGTTCAGCCTCTGACACCAATGGCAACTGGGCTGGTGGGACAACTCATCAGCTGGCTGCAAATGCCTTCTGCCCATGCCATGACCTCCATGGTCACCCTGGCATGCATGGCCTAGGGGTATTCAAGTAGCAGGAAACTTCAGGGCACCAGGAGTACATCTAAAAGCTTTGTGTTTCTCTTGCTTGCAACAGCTGATGCTCGTGGAAATATATATTTGTTTGTTTTTCTTGCAGTGAACACCTACCTCTTCATGATGCAAGCCCAAGGCATCATGATTCGTGAAAACATGAGAACAATAGGAGCTCAGGTGTATGAGCAGGTGGTCCGCAGTGCCTATGCCAAGAGGAACAGCAGTGTGAATGACTCAGGTATTTCTTTAACAATTATTGTTCTAATTAAAGCTTTCATTTCCATTGGAAATCAGGTTGAACTTAACTTGCCTCCCTTGAAGGAAGTAATTTATGTTGGTAAATGCAAAGTGGGAATTTTGACTGTTTTCTTTGTATGTGTGTGTGTATTTATGTATATTAGTTCCAATGTTTCAATTAAACATAGGGTAGAAATTTTGATAGGTCTCAAATGAGTGGATGTTGAGTTGAAAGCCTCTTTGCTTTCCAAGCACCTCTGCTTGTTAGTCAGTTGCTCTAAGGATAAACACTTAAACTCAGTGCTTATATCAGGGGATTGGAACTAGGTGATCTTTCCTAAAAAAAGGTCCTTTCCGACCCAAACCATTCGATAATTCTATGATGGGGATTCAGATTTAGGGAAAAGAAAAAAACAAACAACCCAAAAGCTTCTGGGCTCACACATGCTTGCAGAGCCTTGGCATCACACATGTGGAGGAGCCTGTGCTCGTCAGCTTCATTCTTCCTGTGCAGGGTGAACTGCAGTGACTTAGCTGGAGATTTGCCACAGCCCTATATCAGGCTGTGGATAGATTGCTGGATCTAAGAGGCAGCATTGGCTCCCAGGCCATTCCCACCCCTAGCATATGGTTAGTGAAAGGCTACCAAGTGTTGCTGTAAACGTGGTGCAGTGAAAACATAAGTGTACTGTTTGTGTATGACACGGCATGAGACATTGCTCTGGAGCTGAGGCTAGCAGGTGTGACACTGAGCATGTACTCTTGGCACCCACATGTCACCTGCAGTCATGTTGCTGCTGGCTTTGTGTCCTGAGCAGCAGCATGAGTCTGCAGCATGTCACTAGGGCTAGGGGAGCTTTAAAGGGCAGGATGGCTTCTTAGTTCAGAAATACACCAATGCTGTGTTCCTCCTGCCCAGCCTGGGCTGTTTAGGGCTGAGAATGTCAGCTGAAGCAGATGCCTGGTGAGGAAAGGGTTTGCTGTGAACTCAAGAGAGGAAGGCTGGGCGCTTTGGTGATGGGAATCTGGCTGTTGGGCTCTCATGGGGTATAAGCCCTCTGAAGTTGGCCATCAACTCTATGAAGTGGGCCGTGAAATGCTGCTGCCAAAAGAACTGGCTGTGCCCAGACGTCAGCTCTTCAGACCTGAATGGACAGCCTGGCCTGCTCTGCTCTGCTATACGCTAGCCTTGGGTGAGCTTCCCTCAGCTGTGAGGTTAGAGCAGGTGATGGGTGGTGGTGGCAGCATCTGTCAGACATATGGCACTGTGACCACAACAGTGGTACTAACACTGGGTCAGTATCTTCCTCACTGAGTGTTTTCAGAGCCTTTGGCATGATCTCTGAGGGCATGCTTCAGATCCAGTGATGTACATTTTCCCCTCACTGTGCGAGAGCTGGGGTCCCAAGCCATGTGCAGGCCACCTGGGAAATCAGCCAGCAGGAACCAGAAGAGGCTGCAGGGCATGAGGAGACTATGGCTCCTCCCTGGTTACCCTAGTGGGCTCCTCCCTGGTTACCCTAGTGGGCAGGAGGCTGCTAATGCTTTTTGAGCATCCCCAGTGAGGCAGTGAAAGGCAACATCTCTGCACAGAGCTGGTTGGAGGATGTGTGTGCCCTCCAGCCTCTGAAGCTTTAATTTCTAGGCAGATGGATTAAATGTGGTGTTTGACCCTGAATGGCAAGGTGACAAAGCACAGGGTAGTCTGCTGCAAGTACAAAGTGCTTCTGTCTTGCCTGCTATATTCATGCTTTGCTGTTTTTTCTTCCATTGTTAAAATGAGGAAGTAATTAATGACTTTTTAAGCATTTGATAATAGATGCATTAATACATTTTCTGTGCAAGTGAGCTAGGTGCATCTTGTCTGCTCCTCCAGCAAAAGGAGGCAGCACTCTGTACAAGAAAGGAGAGCTGAGTTTCACTCTACCAGTGAAACCAAGCACTGAGAGCATGTTCTGGCAATATGAGCTTAATGGGACTCTGGTTCTTAAGATCTAGAGCAGTATCACTAATATTAGGGAAGAGAGGGCCAGACTTGGAGGTGATGAGCCCTTGGTGTCCCAGTGGGCTTGGGGTATGGGGCTGCTTTGGATGAGATGGTTGCTGCAGGGACCAAGTCCTATGTGAGGGCTGAGGAAGTGGAGAGGCACCATCCTCCCATAGCAGCTGATGCATTACTACAGAAAGGAAACTTCTCTAGTGCCGAAAATTTAGGTTGTGGTTGGCTGAAGCTACATATGCAAAGCTGATGAGTGGGTAAATGTAGAAAGCAGCATTTCATAGCTATGCAAAGATGTAAAGCAGCTGGAGGTGCAGCAGTTCAGTGACTTTGACACAGAAAGTGAAAGGAAGCAGAGGAAGTGCTGGAGAAATTGACTGTAGTCCAGCGGGGTATAGAGGCCCAGCATGTACCCTTGTGAGCTGTGTCTGGCTCCATGCTGGCCCTGTGCACCTGAGCCCCCCCTTCACTGCACTTCTTCGCCTTGACCTCTCGGTGGTGCCTGAGGGCAGCTGTCCGATTTGGAAGCTGACTGTTTCTGTGGTGCGGCCTCACTGAAGGGACGGGCTGCTCCTGTGGCACCGGATCATGGTGCTAAATCAAGGATTTGTGCCTAATAAGGAAACCTCTATGATGCTGGAGATGTGCGGAGATGTTGGGGTTTTCTCATGGCAGCCAGACAAATCGGGGATCCACAGCTCAGGTGTAGACTTTTTTTTTTCCCTTTTTTTTCCCCCTGCTTCCCCAGATTATCCTCTTGACCTGAATCACAGTGAAACCTTTCTGCAAGCTACAACTTTTCTTCCTGAAGATTTTACCTACTTTCCCAACCACACCTGTCCTGAGAGGCTCCCTTCTATGAGTGAGTACTCGACGCTCCCAGCAGCTGCGTCCCCCTTGCCTACCATGACACAGCATGCTATGGCACTCCTGCAGCACCCTGGCTCAACCCTGTCCTACCTCTCCCACAGTGCACCAGGGATGAATGACAGCGCTGTTCTGAGTTGTCCCCTCCTGGGAAGTGTTTGTTTACCCTTTATTTGTACATGTTAATTTGTGCTACACTGGAGGCATGTTTCCCTCCTGAAGCTTTCCTACTATTTGGTAAACATGAATAAAAGGGGAACTGTGTGATGCCAGGCGGTTAGAAAGCTGGGCAGCCCTTTTCCAGCTCTGTAACCCCAAACTGGGCACAGGCTGCAGGGTGCAGCCAAGAGTGATGCTCCTGCATAGCTAGTATTCATTGGGAAGTTAGCATTTGTGAGTTAAATGTTTCTGAAAAGGGGAAAATGGCTATTTAGTTGTCATTAGTGTCTGGGGACAGAAGAAGCCACCTGTGCTTGGTGCTGAGGATAGGGCAGGGCCAGACAGGCACCACATGGCTCCTGACCCCCTTCCTCCTGCCACCTTCCCAGAGGGCGCTATTGATGTAAATATGAGCGAGATTACGATGGAGGACATCCACCAGTTCTTCTCCAAAGACCCTTCCATCAAGCTGGGAGGCCACTGGAAGCCGAGCGACTGCCTGCCTCGCTGGAAGGTGAATGGGTGATGAGGAGCATCTCAGGGCAATGGGGTACTGGGAATACGATGGGTTTGTATACTGGTGTGTATGAGGATCCTTGGGGGGTGGGACTGCAGCAGCTGCAGAAGAATTACTGCTGATGAGAGCTGCATTAATGACTCATGAGATAGCTTTGGATTTCTGCAGGGACTATAAAGGGGCTGCAAGGAACTTGCCATCTGGTTCTCACTGATGAGCATCCAGCTTGATCCTGTCCTGTGTGAGAGGGAGTTTCCCTAGGGAGGAGAGGTGACATGTACAGGGACTCCACCCAGAGGGGTGGCACAGCGCATTGTAGCTGTCCCACTGCTGGGTAGAGGTGCAGGGATTGGGGCTGCAAGCATCACAGGATCAGCAAAAATTCCCCAAGAAGTGGATAGCAGAGCCCTGATGTGGAGGTGGGAAAGGATTCAGGCTGCCCAGCTCTACATGGGAGCCAATGCATTGATACAGGGAAGAGCAGCACTGATGCTGTGCTAGCAGACATCTGCCTTGATTGGGATCTGCAGGGAGCTGCTCTCAGGTTGCAGTGTGAGCTTTCTTCTTTTTTCTTCCTCAGGTGGCGATCTTGATCCCATTCCGCAATCGCTATGAGCATCTTCCAGTCCTTTTCAGGCACCTTATTCCAATGCTGCAGCGTCAACGTTTACAGTTTGCATTTTATGTTGTGGAACAAGTAAGTGATCATGATGGGCAGCACCAGTGACCGTGCTCTGGTGTCAGTGCAGCAGCAGCAGCCTGCCAGCACAGCTCTGCTGAGTGTCCTGAGGGGCTCCCTACCAGATCATGGCATCCAAATTTCTGAGCCTCTGATGTTAATGTTGCAATGTTTAAATTGTCCCATCTTGCTTAAAATTGGCAAATAGGTTGCCCCAGAATGTCTGCTTTTAATCTAAAAAAATAAAGCAGACATTCAGATTTCTTAAACACTACATTGGAAAATATCATTATTTTTTTTTAAGACATCTTTGAAGCAGGTATTTCCAGGTTCCACAGTGCTGCACTACTTTAGTGTGTATTTGAAGCAGCCCCAGAGAGAATTCTCCTGGGCACAGGGATGTGCACGACTCTGGTCCATGTGATCTCTGGAAGGCTTCCACCAATGTGGAGCATCAGGCTGTAGATTGATGTGTATATGAACCTGCTGGGAGAGCTGTCTGGCTTCTTCTGCCCTGTAGACCTTCACGTTTAGTTGTCCTTGCTTTTCTGAGCAGTAGCCAGTAAAGATTGATCAAAATTGTTTGTTTCATCTATCTGACTAATAATTCTCACATCTCTATTTTTGCTGTTGTACACTCCTGGTATGTACTGTTCAGTTAATCCCACCAATCTTTCTGATCTAGTATATCACTTCCTTCTGAGTAGCAGACTGTGGAACAGACTGCTCTTCAGCTCCCTCAATCAGTGTGGGAATGCCCCTGCATGGCATGGGGCTCCCTTTGAAGGTGCCTCTGCTCTGTTTTCCCCTAGGCTGGTACTCAGCCCTTCAACCGTGCCATGCTCTTCAATGTTGGCTTTCGGGAAGCGATGAAGGACTTGAACTGGGACTGTCTCATCTTCCATGATGTGGACCACATACCAGAAAATGACCGCAACTATTACGGGTGTGGACAGATGCCAAGACACTTTGCAGCCAAGTTGGACAAGTACATGTACCTGTAAGCACTGTTCTTTCTCTGCACTGCAATAATAGATAAGGAGCAAGTGTTAGATTTTCTTATCAAAGGCAGGAGTGCAAAGTAAAACATTGAAAGGAGCGTGGAGGAGAGTATTCTCATAGCTCTGCCAGGGGCTGTGTGGTGGCTGATGCCTTGCTCCTGACCTCTCTCTCCTGCTCAGGCTGCCCTATAATGAGTTCTTCGGCGGGGTGAGTGGCCTGACTGTTGAGCAGTTCTGGAAGATCAATGGTTTTCCCAATGCCTTCTGGGGCTGGGGCGGCGAGGATGACGACTTATGGAACAGGTATGGCTCTGCCTGTGTCCTGCATCCTTGTAATGGGGTAGCAGCAGGGCTCTGTGCAGCACGCTGTGCTTGGAGCACAGAAATTCCGTGAACTCAAATTTCTGAGCATGGTGCTAGGAGCAGCCTCAGACCCACAGCATTCTTGTGTCCCTTGCTGTGCTGTGCTCACCTGGGCTGGGCAGAGCTAGCCTGGCTGCAGGCAGCATGGGTCCAGGTGGGTGGCTCTGCAGGCTACAGATACAAAGCAAGCTGGGGAAGGGTGGTTGTGAAATACTGATATTTGTGTGCAGCCTCCCATGGTGGTGTTGTCATACAGTCCCCAGCTGATCTTTGGGCACCTTGAGGTGCTGAGATTGGCACAGCCTAGGTAATGGTGGGGGATTTGCTGAGCTTATCTGCCTGGTGTAAAGACAAAGCTGCCGTAGAAGCCGTGAGTGCACTGATTGTGCATGCTGGCAAGTGTCGACAGTACAGCATGTGCAACAGTAGACTTCTTTTCCTTTCCAATGCAGAGTGCAGTATGCAGGCTATTCAGTGACTCGACCTGAAGGGGACACAGGGAAATACAAATCAATTCCGCACCATCATCGAGGAGAAGTGCAGTTCCTAGGAAGGCAAGTGATTTTTTTTTTTTTTTAAAGAACCTGAGACCTTCATAAAGTTTATAGCATGTCCAATGCTCCCAGCAGCTGTTACAGGGCAGTAACAGCTGTAAGCTGTGAAGGAGAGAGGAGAGACGGAGCACTGATGAGACTGCTCCAGCACATTAATGTGAAAGCAAGGGATCCTAATGTGCCTGCAGCTCCTGTGAAGGCTGCCCTTGCTGCTTTCTGCCATACCGTTTCCCACCTAAGCAGAGTGACCTGACCACTTTCCCAGGGAAGGGAAACATTAATAAATACTGCCATTTCCTGACAGTGTCCTGATTCCATGAGCTCTTGGAAGCTAGCTTAGGTACATCCTCCTTTGCTGTGACCCAGAGCCTCCCTCTTCTCTGTGGTGCATCTGTTCCTTAGTACCTTTCCTGCCCCACCTCCCCTTGGCTTCCCTTTGCCCTGGGTGCAGCCAGGTGTCAGCACAGCTGTGCTGCGGGGAGGAAGCTGGGTTTTGTCCTGCCATCAGGCTGCTGCTGCTCTTTTCTTTTTAAATCATGCTGCCCCTAAATATGGTTGAGGCTGCTCTTGTGGAGCTGCAGTTTCCTTCCCCACAGTACAGTTCATCTCATTTAACTACCACCTTTCTCACCACTCAGACTAACACCATTAGTTCTGCTTTTGTGCAAGATCCAGTCTCCTAAAAGTGGAGAAGGCTTCGTCACCATCACTGCTTTTCTCTGGAATGCTTTGTCCGGCCCTGAGCAGGAGCCTTCTCTGAGCCCAGGGAGGCTTTGGGCAAGAACTTCAAGATGGGGAGCAAACAGCATCTTTATTAAACTTCAGAATTTTGTGTAATTTGGTGATGCTGGGGATGCTTGCATGCCAGGAATGTACAGATGGTGATCTGCCAGTGTTCCATGGGCGTCTGCTTCTCTCTGAACAGGTACGCCTTGCTGAGGAAGTCAAAAGAAAGGCAAGCTCTGGATGGCCTCAATAATTTGAACTACTTTCCTAATGTCACATATGACGCCTTGTATAAGAACATCACTGTTAACCTGACACCAGAGCTGGCTCTGGTAACTGAATATTAAGAGGAGAAAACTTTGCTCTGCCCTTCACCAAGAAAGCGTCACACCTGACTTTCTTTTCAAGGGTTATTGAGGACAAAATACTTTGTCTAATGAAGGATCATGGTATTCTGGAGTATGAGGCTGAAAGTGCACGCACAAATTGTCTCAGCTGTCCCAGCCCTATCCAGTTCTCATGCATCGTGCTCCATAGGCTTTTTTGTTCCCTGCCACTTTGCTTTCTGGGTTTCAGGACAGCTGTCGGAGCTGCTGCGTTCATCTGCACATTCCTCCAGCAATCCTCAGCACCAGATTTACCTAGGGCATTTTCTTTCCTCTGTCAAGTGTTGGGAGCAATGCGGTCAGAACTGCCCTGGTGGGAAACCAGACAACTGGTACCATTCTTCTACATTTGTACTGTTTTTTTTTTTTAATGACCTGCTTAAAATATATGCATCAGAATCGCTTCTTAAAGAAGTGTAAATGTAAATAGGCTGTGTAAATTGCCTATTTTTATTTTCTTCTGTAATTTGAACCCAAGCTCGAGGTTTACATAAGATCACTCACTCATCTTAGTCCTGAATTCTGTAAGTACTTGTGTGTGCCTCACTGTATTTGTGCAAGTTGTTCCTTGTTCCACCAGTGAGAATACTTGCATGATCTAAGCTATGCATATGCATTAATTTGTGGGACAGAGCCCTCAGTATTAAAAGCAGCAGGTGAGAAATACAGCCTGTTGTAAGAAATACAGTAAAGTTGTCACTCCTTACAGGAATCATGTAGGTGGCTCCTTCCAGGAAAAAGTCATGTTTCTATCATGTTTGTGACATACTGTACTGATCAGTGTGAAGCTATATGGGATGGGATCCACCACCTTTGTTCTGCACACCCTGGCAAGCATGGCTCTGCAGCTCCCTGGGAGCTCACCTAGTCCCTGCCATCCTTATGTGTAGCAGAAGGGTTTGATAGTCGTTCTGTGGAATTAGGTAAGCAGTGAGTGAACCCAATGATGTGGTTGCCACTGTTGGCCACCTGAAAGCACTGGCAGGAGTACAGCTGGTGGGCAGGCTGTCTGCAGACAATGACATGGGATAGATGAAGGACACACGAGTTAACCTCGGGCAGGCTTGAGAACTAGGAACTTGGCAGCTCAGTCTGGTGCCCTGTCCAGCCTCTTGAATTGCCCTGCAGCAGGCTGGGCTGCGCCTGCCCTATCCCCTCCGTGCTCCAAGTCAGTCTGTAGGTTACGCAGCATGTATACAGTCATTTTTACTGGACTTCCCTGACTTAAAGGTAAATATATTGGGGGTTATGTTTTAAAGACTATTTATACAAAACACTTGTATTTAACCTCAGAATGACTTTAACATTCTTCTTATTGCATTAGGTTTGCCTTAGGTTTCCTTCCTGTTCATAGTTTACATTCTTTTCTTAGTTCCATGGACGTATGATCCCCATACGCATCTGTTGTGGGTGTGACTGCCCAGAGCGCTCCTAACCTATATCTGGAAAAGGTGAGGTGAGAAAGCAGAGTTCTGGTGGTGTGGATCTTAGCGGCCAGCATGAGAGGACAGCGAGCCTGCCCTTGAAAAGTGCCGATAGTTTAGAACTTAGGTTTAAAGCCTTTGATTTTACATGTGCTTTAATGTCACTCCGCGAGGGAATTCAACATGGTTATTCATAGGCAGAGGTGAGGACTTGCTTTTTATGGCACATATAGCAATAAAGACTTCTGTCTGTTTCTGAATCTTGATCTCTAATTCACGTGGACCCTTTTCAGCTGCGAAACCTGTGTTGCCCTTACCCTCTTTTCTTCAATCTTGAGACGTTGCTAGAAATTTGTCTTTGTTTAATGGTGCTTCAAACAAGGAATGTATTTCAACTTGTTGATGTTCACTGCTGCAGAAATCGTGCATGTGTGTGTGAGTAGGTGTTAAACTACCTTCATTTGAATCCTCAGCCTTTAAAGTGTACCTGACCTCCATTGCACCGTGCATTGAACAAAATGAGATGTTACCTCTGCTCAGAAATGCACTGTACAGTTGGCATAAGAGTCCGTTTCCCCCCAGCGACATCCCTGTTCATAGTTTCTTTGTTCTAATTACATTCAATTTTTCCTTTTATAAGATGTAGAATATCTTAAAATGTGCACTGTTAATCTTACCAGATATGTCAAATACTGTATAGTAAGTGTAACTGTTAAAAACATACTGTCAAGCGCATGTGCAGTTATGATGTAAAAATTCTTATATTAAGGAGAACTTGTTCATATTCTGGCAGCTGAAATCCAACGAGGCTACTTGTTCACCCCTTCCATGTTACCATGGTATCACAGTCCCACAAAGGGCAGGCCATGTTCAGTGCTGAATTCTTTTTTTCCTGATAAGCCACTTCATTTTCAGAAGTATTTATTTTACATTTGCTATTCGTAAAGCTGCTTCACTAGGGGAGGTATCGTCTGAGCAACAGCCACAAGCTGAAGTCACTCACCATTGGAGATGGCTTTAAACTATAGAGTATCTTTCCATTGTCATTGCTCTTGAGCTTGCTGTTGTGTTTTTAAGAGGTGCCGGGGGACATTTTTGCACTGAAGACTTAAGTGTTTTAAAACACACACACACACACACACGCACACACACTTCTCAGCAAAGCAATCCTTTGTGTCATTACATTTATTTACCCATGTGTTTGTACATTTTTGTATTTGTTAATTTATGAATGATTTTTTCAGTAAAAGACAACAACAAAAAAAAGCGTATTCAAGAGCAATCCTGGCACTAGCTTCTTCTGTCTGAATTTTGGTGTTGGGATGAGCTCAGGAAGAGGTGTGGGGGGGCAGAGGTGCCAGGTGGGGGCAGCAGCATGCAGGGTTGTCCCATGCTGCTGCACTCATCTGCACTGGAGCTGACAGCTTGCATTTATGATAAGGCAATGAGCTTCATTATAAGCTTTAAACTGTCTTCCTCCTGCTCTGCTGGAATAAATAGCTGGCAGCCTTGGTTTGTCCCAAGCCTTGCACAAAGTGTGAGGGTTTGTGGGGGTGGGGGGAGGCAGGCATTGCCTCACCAACACCCTTATCAGAGAAGTCAGAGGTGAAAATGTTGCTGTGTCCCTCTGACTTTTTGTCTGTTGTTAGCAGCTACAGTGTTACAGTAAACAGTAGCATTCACAGGATGGCATTGGTGGGGCCTGATGGGCTGGGAGGCAGCCTTAATTTTAACCTTGACACAAAACGAAATAATAGGAGCTCTGAAGGTAATTGTATTAATTCATAATGTAACTTTCAACCTAACCCCTAATCCAATGCTAAAAAAATATATCTAACCTGAAATGGTACAAATAAAATAAAATAAAAACAAAAAAAAAACAACTATAAATTCAGAGTGAAAGTTACATTAATTGTAAAGCAAAAAACAGTCAATAAAATAATCATAATCCTAACCCAGGAAGTAACATGAATCATAACCTCAATGACTGTTACAATGATTGGTTACAACTTTACCCTAAAAACTCACTCAAACTAATCCAGATAAGTCACCTTAAAAGTAACATTCATAATCATCTGAATCCTAAAGACAATAGAAAGGAGGTAGGGGCAGCATGTGCATTCACGTGTACACGCATGGTAGCAGTGGCGCTGCAGAGGGCTCTGAGGGGTTGTCAGCACATCCCGCACAACCCTTCAGGCCGCATTGTGAGAGGCAGCTGTGAGGCATCGATTCGTTCTGTGCAGATGAGTTAATCCATCTAAACTGAGGTGGAAAACCGCAGTTTTCATTAAATTGTGGAAAGAATGTAACGGTCCACAAGAAACTAAAACTGCAGGTTTGTGCAGTGACTGAATATTTATTAGGGCCTAAAACCCACCCATTTTGTGTCATTGAAGAGAATAAAAAGCCAGAAAAAAAACCCACAAAAAAAAAAAAAACAAAAAAAACACCAACCTTGGGAGTGCAAGAAAGGCACTTGGAGACATAAATTATGAACAAGACAGAGGCTGAGAGAACATTAATACGGCCCTGTGCTTTCTGCTAACGTGCTTTCATTTTGTTATCATAGTAGCAGAAAAAGAAGGGTAATTGATGCTGGAAAAACAAACAAAAAGCACGACCACACCAATTTGATCATTTTTTACAGATATTCATGAGCAAGGAGCACAGGTTTCAAGAAGTTTTGTTTGTATTCTTATTTTTTTTCCCCTCTCAATCTCCTCTTTTAAGTATTACTCTGACAGAAAAAAAAAAAATAAAAAGACCAGAACGCAGGGACGGTGCTGCGGCTCCGCGCCAATGCCGTAGAAGTTCTTTTCGCGGTCTATGCTGCCTCCGCGTGGCCACGTCGCGAAACTGCCGTTAGATGTTTGGTCTCGATGGCAGCAGAATACACATGCGCGTAAAAATATGAAGAGACGTATCTACGTTTTGATCACTCTGCGCGGCTAATCCGCCCCTTTTTGCTGTGATTTCAGAATTCTTGAATTCAGTCCTTCAAGAAGTGGCGCATATACGCAAAAACAAACAAAGAACTAAACCTTATAGAAAGCACCAATTATTAGACACGTTCTGGTGTGGGTGAAAAGTCAATTCATGGGTCATCAGCAATACTCCCACTCTTCCAAAACAGAAAGACCCTCCTACGCTCCAGCGGTTTTACATCTGAGACCGAATCCGTCCAGGGAACGGACCATTTACACTCCGAGTGGCTCATGCGCACACGGCGGCAATCGATTGGCTCAACGCTACACCTGACTACTAGCTGCAAGACGAGGCACAACGCACGCGCATTACCGCGGCGGTGCTCAGTGCTGCCGCCGAGTGGGGAGAATTCGGTACTGCAGGCACTTCCCAGGAAAAAAAAATATAAATAAAGAATCGTGCATGCACGTGGAAACGGAGATACTGCGCATGCGCACAAATTCCTATATAATAATCCGTCGACTCGGGTCCCCAAAGGGCCGGCGAGAAGCCAGTTTTCGGACCGTCACCACAACAATATTTCCCGCCTCCCCGTTTAGGGTTCTGCCGCTTTTTTTCGCCGCTTATGTGCTGATCGCGATTCCGATCCGGGAAGCGGCCATTTTCGTTCGCTACCACCCCTATGCACGACGCCGGCACCCGATTGGCTCGGCTCAGCACTTGACGTCAAGGAGACCGCCCCGTCCGCGCGCAAGCTCAGTACCGCGGCGGTGCTCAGTGCTGCCGCCGTGTGGGAAGAATTCGGTTCTGCAGGCACTGCCTAGAAAAAAAACACGGCGCATGCGCACGGAATCCGCGCTAATAAGCGCACGGAAACAGCGCTACTGCGCATGTTCAGAACCGCGGCGGTACTCAGTGCTGCCGCCGTGTGGGGAGAATTCGGTATTGCAGGCACTGCTCAGAAAAAAAAAAAAAGCAACATCTCCCCCAACCCACCAACACCTCAAAGAGCATCTCCCCGCCCCAAGCAACAACACCAGACTCTCCCCTCCCAACAAAAAACAGGAGCAGCAAATCCCCCCCCAACAACACCAGGAACAGCATCACATGCCCCAACCAACACCACCATCAACAGCATCTCCCCCACCCCACCAACACCTCGAAGAGCATCTCCTCCCCCAACAACCCCTTGGGCTCCCATCCCCACCTCCATGTCTTTTCTCAGTGTGACTCCCTGATATCACCCCCAGTGATACCAAACAATGTCCCCCAACAATGTAATCTTCCAGCATCACCCCAATGTCACTCCTTGACTTCAGCCCCCACTGATACCCAGACATAACCCCCTATGTCACTGCTGTATGTCACCCCACGTCTCCCCCAGCATCTCTCCTTAATGTGATCCATAGAAGTCCTACAGTGCACCATTACTTTATGACCCCTGGGAGGCGGCAAAGCACCGGAAAGCAGAGAGCAGAACACGGCAGCAGTGGGTGGAACAGGCAGCGCCAGCAGGGCGTCCCCTGCACCAAAGGGCACTGTGCCTCTCTCCCACTGCTGCCTCACTCCAGCTGTGCTTCTCCCTAGGGTCTGCAGGGTTTGTTCCATTGCTGTACCGCATCTGCGTGGCCAGCGCAGGACACGGAGCCCAAGTGGAACTCCTGCTTGCACAACAAGTCTTGGTTTGATTCCCTGACACAGCTCCCAACAGTGTCACCCCAAGATTTCGCCCAAGGGTTACTCCCTGATTCCCCCGCCTCAGTGGTTCTCCAACATCACTCCCAGCATGACCCCATCATCCACACCCCACATCACCCCAAATCAGTGCCCCCAATAGGGTTCCCAGCATCCCTCTCCTAAGCCCCCCCCCCAGTGTCATTTCTCAATATCACACCAATGTTACTGTGTCACTCAGGGGTGTCTCAGCAGCATCACCCCAGCGTCACTCTTTGCTGTTAAATATCAGTGGTGCCTCAACATCACCGCACCACTTTGCTCTCCAATGTCTCCCCCAATATCACCTCACTACCATCCCTCAGTGTCACCCATCAGTGCCACCTCCCCAGTAACACCAGCAACAGCATCACCTGCCCCACAAACACCAGGAACAGCATGAACCCCCCCCAACCGACACCAGGAACAGCATCCCCCCCCAACCGACACCAGCAACAGCATCCCCCCCCAACCGACACCAGCAACAGCATCTCTCCCCCCAACCGACACCAGCAACAGCATCTCTCCCCCCAACCGACACCAGCAACAGCATCTCTCCCCCCAACCGACACCAGCAACAGCATCTCTCCCCCCAACCGACACCAGCAACAGCATCTCTCCCCCCAACCGACACCAGCAACAGCATCTCTCCCCCCAACCGACACCAGCAACAGCATCTCTCCCCCCAACCGACACCAGCAACAGCATCTCCCCCACAAACCAACAACGGGAACAGCAATCTCCCCCCCAACCCCTTGGTCTCCCACCCCCACCGTCACCCCCACCTCCATGTCTTCTCTCAGTGTGACTCCCTGATGTCACCCCCAGTGATACTTCAACATCACCCCAGTGATAGCAAACAATGTCCCCCAACAACATCATCTTCCAGCAACACCCCAATGTCACTCCTTGACTTCAGCCCCCACTGATATCCAGACATAACTCCCTATGTCACTGCTGCATGTCACCCTACATCTCCTCCAGCATCTCTCCTTAATGTGACCCATAGAAGTCCCACAGTGCACCATTACTTTATGACCCCTGGGAGGCAGCAAAGCACCGGAAAGCAGAGAGCAGAACACGGCAGCGGTGGGTGGGACAGGTAGCGCCAGCAGGGCGTCCCCTGCACCAAAGGGCACTGTGCCTCTCCCTCACCGCTGCCTCTCTCCAGCTGTGCTTCTCCCCAGGGTCTGCAGGGTTTATTCCATTGTTGCACCGCATCTGCGTGGCCAGCGCAGGACACGGAGCCCAAGTGGAACTCCTGCTTGCACAACAAGTCATGGTTTGATTCCCTGACACAGCTCTCAACAGTGTCACACCAAAATGTTACCCAAGTGTTACCCTCTGATTCTCCCATCAGTGGATCTCCAACATAACTCCCAGCATGACCCCATCTTCAACACACCCCACATCACCCCAAATCAATGCCCCCAATAAGGTTCCCAGCATCCCTCTCCTACGTCCCCCCCCAGTGTCACTTCCCCCCCTCAACCAACACCGGCGACAGCACCGCCCCCCCTCAACCAACACCGGCGACAGCACCGCCCCCCCTCAACCAACACCGGCGACAGCACCGCCCCCCTTCAACCTACACGAGCGACAGCATCTCCCCCCCCTCAACCAACACGAGCGACAGCATCTCCCCTCCCAATAAAAAACCGGAACAGCATCACCCTCCCCAACCAACACCATCAACAGCATCTCCCCCCCAACCAACACCAGCACCAAAAGCATATACCCCCCCCCACCAACAACTCAAACAGCATCTCCCTTCCCAACCAACAACAAGGATAGCATCTCCCCCACCAACCAACATCACCAACAGCATCTCCCCCACCCAACCAACCCCACCAACAGCATCTCCCCCCCAACCCCTTGGGTCTCCCACCCCCACCGTCACCCCCACCTCCATGTCTTCTCTCAGTGTGACTCCCTGATGTCACCCCCAGTGATACTTCAACATCACCCCAGTGATAGCAAACAATGTCCCCCAACAACATCATCTTCCAGCAACACCCCAATGTCACTCCTTGACTTCAGCCCCCACTGATATCCAGACATAACTCCCTATGTCACTGCTGCATGTCACCCTACATCTCCTCCAGCATCTCTCCTTAATGTGACCCATAGAAGTCCCACAGTGCACCATTACTTTATGACCCCCGGGAGGCGGCAAAGCGCCGGAAAGCAGAGAGCAGAACCCGGCAGCGGGGGGTGGGACAGGCAGTGCCAGCAGGGCGTCCCCTGCCCCAAAGGGCACTGTGCCCCTCCCCCACCGCTGCCTCTCTCCAGCTGTGCTTCTCCCCAGGGTCTGCAGGGTTTGTTCTATTGCTGCACCGCATCTGCGTGGCCAGCGCAGGACACGGAGCCCAAGTGGAACTCCTGCTCGCACAACAGTTCTTGGTGTGGTGCCCAGCACAGCCCCAACAGTGTCACCCCGAAATGTCACCCACTGTTGCCCCGATTCCCCCCTCAGTGGTTCTCCAACATCACTCCCAGCACGACCCCACCATCCACACCCCACCTCTCCCCAAATCAATGCCCCCAGTAACGTTCCCAGCATCCCTCTCCTAAGCCCCCCCCAGTGTCACTTCCCAACATCACCCCAATGTCACTTCGTCACTCGGGGGTGTCCCAGCAGCGTCACCCCCACATCACTCCGTGCTGTTAAACATCAGTGGTACCCCAACATCTCCGCATCACTTCGCTCTCCAATGTCCCCCCAATATCACCTCAGTACCATCTCCCAGTGTCACCCATCAGTGCCACCCCCCCACAACAACCAACATCACCAACAGCATCTTCCCCCAACGAACACCAGGAATACCATCTCCCCCCAAAAATACAACAGGAGAAACATTTCCCCCCCAACCAACACTGCCAGGAACAGCACCTCCCCCCAGCAAACAACAGGAACAGCATCTCCCCCCAGAAAAAACACCAACAACAGCATCTCCCCCCCAACGAACACCAGTAACAGCTTCTCCCCCCCAGCCAACCACAGAAACAGCATCTGAACCCCAAAAAAAACAACAGGAGCAGCATTTCCCCCCCAACCAACACCACCCGTTACAGCACCTCCCCCCAACCAACAACAGGATCAGCATCTCCCCCCCAAAAAACAACAAGAACAGCATCTCTCCCCCCAGCCAACACCAGCAACAGCATCTCCGCCCCAACCAACACCACCAGGAATAGCAACTCCCCAACCTGCACCAGCAACAGCATCTCCCCCCAACAACAACACCAGCAACAACAGCATCTCCCCCCAACAACAACACCAGCAACAGCATCTCCCCCCAACAACAACACCAGCAACAACAGCATCTCCCCCCAACAACAACACCAGCAACAACAGCATCTCCCCCCAACAACACCAGCAACAACAGCATCTCCCCCCCAACAACAACACCAGCAACAACAGCATCTGCCCCCAACAACAACACCAACAGCATTTTCCCCCCAACCAACACTGCCAGGAACAGCATCACCCCGATAACAACAACATCAACAACAGCATCTCCCCCAAACCAACACCAGCAACAGCATCTCCCCCCCTCCCCTTCGTCTCCCACCCCCACCGTCCCCCCCACCTCCTTCTTTCAGTGTCTTCTCTCAGTGTGACTTCGTGATGTCACCCCCAGTGATACCCCAACACCACCCCAGTGATAGCAAACAATGTCCCCCTACAACGTCATCTTCCTGCATCACCCCAGTGTCACTCCTTGACTTCAGCCCCCACTGATACCCCAACATAAGCCCCCAATGTCACTGCTGTGTGTCACCCCCCAACAGTATCACCCCGCATCTCCCCCACATCTCTCCTTAATGTGACCCATAGCAGTCCCACAGTGCCCCATCACTTTATGACCCCCGGGAGTCGGCAAAGCGCCGGAAAGCAGAGAGCAGAACCCGGCAGCGGGGGGTGGGACAGGCAGTGCCAGCAGGGCGTCCCCTGCCCCAAAGGGCACTGTGCCCCTCCCCCACCGCTGCCTCTCTCCAGCTGTGCTTCTCCCCAGGGTCTGCAGGGTTTGTTCCATTGCTGCACCGCATCTGCGTGGCCAGCGCAGGACACGGAGCCCAAGTGGAACTCCTGCTCGCACAACAGCTCTTGGTGTGGTGCCCAGCACAGCCCCAACAGTGTCACCCCGAAATGTCACCCACTGTTGCCCCGATTCCCCCCTCAGTGGTTCTCCAACATCACTCCCAGCACGACCCCACCATCCACACCCACCTCTCCCCAAATCAATGCCCCCAGTAACGTTCCCAGCATCCCTCTCCTAAGCCCCCCCCAGTGTCACTTCCCAACATCACCCCAATGTCACTTCGTCACTCGGGGGTGTCCCAGCAGCGTCACCCCCACATCACTCCGTGCTGTTAAACATCAGTGGTACCCCAACATCTCCGCACCACTTTGCTCTCCAATGTCCCCCCAATATCACCTCAGTACCATCCCCCAGTGTCACCCATCAGTGCCACCCCCCCACAACAACCAACACCACCAACAGCATCTTCCCCCAATGAACACCAGGAATACCATCTCCCCCCAAAAATACAACAGGAGAAACATTTCCCCCCCAACCAACACTGCCAGGAACAGCACCTCCCCCCAGCCAACAACAGGAATACCATCTCCCCCCAGAAAAACCAACAACAACAGCATTTCCCCCCCAACGAACACCAGCAACAGCTTCTCCACCCAACCAACCACAGAAACAGCATCTGACCCCCAAAAAAACAACAGGAGCAGCATTTCCCCCCCAACCAACAACAGGATCAGCATCTCCCCCCAAAAAAACAACAAGAACAGCATCTCTCCCCCCAGCCAACACCAGCAACAGCATCTCCGCCCCAACCAACACCACCAGGAATAGCAACTCCCCAACCTGCACCAACAACAGCATCTCCCCCCCCCCAACAAACACCAGCAACAGCATCTCCGCCCCAACAACACCAGCAACAGCATCTCCCCCCAACAACACCACCAGCAACAACAGCATCTCCCCCCAACAACACCACCAGCAACAACAGCATCTCCCCCCAACAACACCACCAGCAACAACAGCATCTCCCCCCAACAACACCACCAGCAACAACAGCATCTCCCCCCAACAACAACACCAGCAACAACAGCATCTCCCCCCAACAACAACACCAGCAACAACAGCATCTCCCCCCCAACAACACCAGCAACAGCATCTCCCCCCCAACAACAACACCAGCAACAGCATCTCCCCCCCAACAACAACACCAGCAACAGCATCTCCCCCCCAACAACAACACCGGCAACAACAGCATCTCCCCCCCAACAACAACACCGGCAACAACAGCATCTCCCCCCCAACAACAACACCGGCAACAGCATCTCCCCCCCAACAACAACACCGGCAACAGCATCTCCCCCCCAACAACAACACCGGCAACAGCATCTCCCCCCCAACAACAACACCGGCAACAGCATCTCCCCCCCAACAACAACACCGGCAACAGCATCTCTCCCACCAACCAGCACAACAACAGCGTCTCCCCCCCCCCCTTGGTCTTCCACCCCCACCATCCCCCCCACCTCCTTCTTTCAGTGTCTTCTCTCAGTGTGACTTCCTGATGTCACCCCCAGTGATACCCCAACACCACCCCAGTGATAGCAAACAATGTCCCCCAACAGCGTCATCTTCCAGCATCACCCCAGTGTCACTCCTTGACTTCAGCCCCCACTGATACCCCAACATAAGCCCCCAGTGTCACTGCTGTGTCACTCCCCAACATTATCACCCCGCATCTCCCCCACATCTCTCCTTAATGTGACCCATAGCAGTCCCACAGTGCCCCATCACTTTATGACCCCCGGGAGTCGGCAAAGCACCGGAAAGCAGAAAAGCAGAACCCGGCAGCCGGGGGTGGGACAGGCAGTGCCAGCAGGGCGTCCCCTGCACCAAGGGACACTGTGCCTCTCCCCCACCGCTGCCTCTCTCCAGCTGTGCTTCTCCCCAGGGTCTGCAGGGTTTGTTCCATTGCTGCACCGCATCTGCGTGGCCAGCGCAGGACACGGAGCCCAAGTGGAACTCCTGCTCGCACAACAGCTCTTGGTGTGGTGCCCAGCACAGCCCCCCATGTTCAGTCCCAAAGTCATCACAACATTACTCCCTGATGTCCTTCCCCCAGGTGAGGCCCTAACATCATCCCCCACTATCCATGCCCCACATCACCCCAACGACATCAGCCCAAAACATCACTGCCCTACAGGAACCTAACGCTCTCAGCCCCCAGCGTCTTCGCCCAACATCCCTTCCTGGTGTCAGCCCAGCATCACCCACAGCATCTCCCCATAACAGCGTCCCCCAATAACAGGATAGACAACACAGCAAAACAGCATAACAGCATAACAACATCACAACCAACTCCCATCAAATGAGAACAATGTCCCTGTACAACAAACGTGGACACATGTACCAAAAAGAAAAACTCCCCTACCTTGAACGATCTCCGGTACGTAGAGTTCCAGGAAGAACCGCTCAGCTCCACTTCCTGCCCTTAAGTGAGGGAGAGGAAGGGGTGGTCCCGGCCCCTCCCCTTCCTGTCATCAGCGGCATTGCACACACCTGAGCTGCCCCGGTTTGGCCCCGCCCCCCCACCACGTGCGCCATCACTGCTCCAAGTCCTCACTCAGCATTTCCACTGCACCCCCAGCGTCACCCCAACATCACCACTACAGTGTCACCCCAACATCACCCCAACAGCGTCACCCCTGCATCACCACTACAGCATCACCTGAACATTACCAGTAGTGTCACCCCAACAGCGCCAGTCCAGAATCATCACTATGTCACCCCAACATCACCAATACAGCGTCACCCCAACATCGCCCCCCCAGTGTCACTCCTCATCACCCGAATGTCATCTCAGCGTCACTCCCTGCTGTCACCCCAATTTCACCCCTACTGTTACTCCGTGGTGTCACTCCCTCAGTATCACCCCTACATCACTGTTGTGGTCACCCCACACCGTTCCCCTGTCCCTCATTCCCCCCTCTGTCCCCCTGTCCCTCCATCCCTCCCTGGCCCCCATCACTGCTGTATCCCCCCCCCGTCCCCCCATGTCCCTCTGGTCCCACCTGCTGGCTCTGACCCCCAACTGCAGTGCAGTGCCCCACGAGCGGTTCTATGTCACCTTTGGTGTCACCTCCATCAGTATCTGCGGGGACAGTCCAGCACTGTGTCCCCTGTCTCCTATGTCACCACGTGCCCCCCATGTCCCCCCATGTCTCTGTGTCCTCTCTGTGCCCTTGTGTCCCACCATGACCTCACCGTGGCGATGGTGCACAGCACGGGGTGGCCGACATGGCACAGCGGTGTCCCCACCTCTGTCCCTGCTGTCACCAGAACTGTCACTACCACCACCTCCACACAATTGATGGGCACCGGGGATGTGCCCCTGGGGGATGTGGGGACACTGTGGACGTTGGGGAGACACTGCAGATGTTGTAGAGACATCGTGGAGCAGTGGGGGATGTAGGGACATTGGGGCAGTAATGAGGGAGCTCATCCGTTGATCATCCCCCCCCCGCTGGACAGGCAGACCCGGTTTATTTTAGTTCATTCACAGCTGTATGGGAACTGTCAGCCATTACTCACACCTGTATGGGAACTGTCAGTCACAGCCCGAGCTGTGATGGAGCACCTGGTGAGGGGGCGTGGCCAGCCCTGGGAGCACAGGTGGGAGCAGTTGAGCCGTGGGAGCGGATAGGAGGGGATCCCTGGCTCCACCCCCCCCTGCCCTCATTTAAGGGCCGGCAGCCGCAGGGGCAGCATCTCAGCCTGGAGCTGCTCTCTATGGATCCTGTGGGTTAATGCTGCTTTTTGGAGTAAGGTCAGTGATTTCTGTTTTGCTTTTGGGTTATGCTTTTTGTTGTTTTGGGGATTTGATTCTGGTTTAAGGGAGCTATGTTTGTTCTCTGTGTTCTCTCTATGCCCTTCCTTTTTTCTGTAAGGGAGGTGCTGGGGTTACTTCTTTTTCTCTGAACTGGTGATGGAGGAGCTGCTGTTTATTCTGTTCTTTCACTACTGCCTCATTTCTGGAACGCTTCAATCCGCCCCAGGATAACGCTGCTCAGCTGATAGAGCACTGCAGCTCTGAGAATGTCTGGGGCTTATGCCCTTTTCTATAAAGGGGTTCAGTATTCTCACAATCTTTTTTGGGCTTCTTTTTAAAGCTTTTTTTTTTTTTTTTGTGGTTAAGCCTTTGTTTCTTTTTTTACAGTTTTCGTCTTATCATCTCCACCTTGGGGTCCTGAACTTTGCTCCTGCATCATCCCAGCCTGTTTTACAACTGTGGTAAATGGTGCTCTACATCAGCTTAGGTGGAGTATTGTTTAAAGGCATTTTGTGACTCGTTATCACATAATGAATTACATTATGTGTTTCTTTGTTCTGATCTCTTTTTACAGCTCAGTGGTGTTTAAGGCTTGCCGAGACTCCTCTAATTGATGGTGTAAGTATTGTGAGATCTGCAGAGCAGGAAATGGAACACCACGAGCCCCTCCTTTGTGCATCACTCGTATGCAGGCAGGTTTTCTGCTGGCCGTGGTAAGAGATGAAATGGGGTTACAAGTTTTCCTTTCTCAGAGGAGTGCATTTGTGTAAAAGGTGCTGCTCTATACATGCGGGGCAGTGCTTTCACTGCTGTTTTGTGTCCAACAGGTGGCCACGGAGAACTGCAGCACTCCTGGGGATACAGCAGCTGCACTGAGGAACGTGGGGTGTTCCATGAAAGCAGTGAGTAAAACAAAGCTGCATCTCCCGGAATGGCTCAGAACCGGACTTTGCTGACTGGTAACTGGTCACCCACAAAGGTAAGGACAGCACACACTCACTGCTGCTTTTCTATCACCTAGCATGGCACAATGTAGTCCTCCCAGAGCTTTTTCCCTGTGCTTTAGGGTACCCAAAAGCTGCCTGTCCTTTTCATTTTCCTCCTGGGTGTTGTCCTTGCCCTTTCCCTCGTCTTTCTTTGCCTTGTTCTTCTTCCCTTTGTGCTGTCTCCTTACTTTTGCTTGGTCTTTCTCCTGGCATCGCACTCTTGGCCCCTGAGTGCATTCCTTGCACTGTTCCCCTTCCATTCCCTGTGTTTTCCCTGCTTCTCCTCCTTGTCTTTTGCCCTTTCCCTGTGCATTTTAGTGCCATTCTCTCGTCCCAGCTCTAGGCCTTTTGGCGTCGCTCTGTTGTTCCTGTAGTGCATTCCTTGCACTGTTCCCCTTCCATGCCCTGTGCTTTCCCTACTTCTCCTTGTCCTTTGCCTTTTCCCTGGGCATTTTAGTGCCATTCTCTCATCCCAGCTCTGGGCCTTTTGGCGTCGCTCTCTTTGCCCCATAGTGCGTTCCCTGGGCTTTCTCTGTTTCTCCTCATTGTCTTTTGCCCTTTCCCTGGGCTTTTTAGCGCCGTTCTCTTGTCCCAGCTCTGGGCCTTCATTTGGCGTCGCTCTGTTGTCCCTGTAGTGCATTCCTTGCTCTGTTCCCCTTCCATGCCCTGGGCTTTAGTGCATTCCTTGTGCCGTTCTCCTTGCCCTCATCTTTGCTGTGTCTTTCCCTGGTTCTTCTCCTTCCCTTGGCCCAGCTCTAGCCCTTTTCTTTGCACTGCTCTCTTGGCCCCGTAGTGCAGTCCTTGCGCCGTTCCCTTTCCATCCCCAGGGCGTTCCATGTGCTGTTCTCCTTTGTTCTTCCCCTTGCCTTTCCCTGCACCATTCTCCTTGCCTTTCTTTTGCTTCATCTCTCTCTGGGATTTCACTTTGGCTTTTCCTTGCCTGGGTGTTCTGCTTACCTTTGCCTTCCTGGGATGTGTTGGAGGCAGCTTTGATTTTAATCATCACCTGAACTGTAATCTTAATGGGCGCTCTAAAGGTAATTGTAATCATGTGCAGTGTAACCCTAAACTTAATGCTAGTTGTCTTTTTCCTACTTATCTCTGTTAACCCTATTTAACAACATCTAGGTCCTCCAATAACACCGATTGCCTGGAGCACTGC
Organism: Cyrtonyx montezumae; assembly: GCF_038088225.1. Taxonomy (NCBI): domain Eukaryota; kingdom Metazoa; phylum Chordata; class Aves; order Galliformes; family Odontophoridae; genus Cyrtonyx; species Cyrtonyx montezumae. The sequence goes on from NW_027072100.1 coordinate 14,119,747, forward strand.
AGCCAGAGTCCAGCAGCCGGACCTCAGCCTACAGCAGTCAGCATCAAGACCCTGCACTTCCTGACTCTACTGGGCCTCTGTATTCCTGCTGCCCCCACCCCTCTCCCTCCCATCTCCCAGGCCCTATTTTAAAGGGAGCTGTGCAGCTGTGGGACTAGGTGGCCAACAGAAGGTAATTCCCCGCACGCTGCGACAGAGCTGTTCCAGCTTAGGTGCAGTAGAGCCCAGGGATCGCACCAACAGGAGCACTCGGTGAGTTTCCTGGGAGCTGTCAGCAGGCAGACTTGTAGGTTCTCCCATATCGCATCCTGACCTTCCATGCGTCTCAGCAGCGCTTCTATGAGGATCCACTGCACCCTCTTTCCCAGCACAGAGGTGAGATTGAGGGGGTCGGTGGTTCCTGGGGTCATCCTTTGTCTACATTTTCTAAAGAGGTGTAATGCTGCCTTTATTCTTCTCACCAGGGACTTCACCTGATTGCTTTGACTTCAAACACCATTGAGAGCAGCTCTGCAACTCCATCAGCTCATTCCTCAGGACTCCAGGATGCGTCTCATCGGGACCCATAGACTTTGGGATGCTCCGGTTCCCCAGGCAGTTCGGTACCCGATCTCGGCTCACGATGGGGGGTGGGTGGCATCGCTTCCCCAGTCCCCATATCCCAAACCAAAGCATCTGAGGGCTGTGTGATCGGCAGTCATCAGAGGGGACAGAAGCAATAAAACTGAGCACTGAAACTTTTTGTGCTCTGTTACAGCTGCAGCACTGCTCCTGGTGAGCAGCATTGTGCACAGGGTGCAACCACGTTGTTCTGGGCAAGAAGCACTGCTGTGCGCGTTTGTGTAAGAGACGTTGTCCTGTATGTGTGGGACAGTGCCTTCATTGTTGTTCTGTGTCCTGCAGGTGGCCATGGGGAGCTGCAGCACTCCTGGGAATGGAATGTGGAAGTGGAGAGGAATGGGAAGCTGCATTTCCTGGAATGTTCTAGAACCGGACTGTGCTGACTGGTAACTGTTCCCCCAACCAGATAAGGGCTGCGCATGCCCACTGGTGATTGCCCATTGTGCCGTGCAGTGCTCCCAGAGCTTTTTTCAGTGCTGTAGGGTAGCCAGAAGGAAACAGGCAGGCAGCTCTAGATGTTTTCTTTGTCTTTACCTCTTAGCTTTCCCTGTGGTGTTTTCTTTGCCTTTCCCCTTTGCTTTTCCCCCCACCTTTCCCTGTTTCTTCTCCTTGCCATTTGCCTTTCTTTGCAGTGTTCTCCTTGTGTTTGCCTTAAGTTCTGCCCTGACCTCCTCTTGGCATCGTTCTCTGCCCCTCATTGCTTTCCCTGCGCCGTTCCCCTTCCTCACCCTTTGCTTTTGTTTCTGCCTGGGCCTTTTTGTGCCGTTTTCTTGGCCCATTTCCAGGCTCTCTATTGGCATCGTTCTCTGCCCCTCATTGCTTTCCCTGCGCCGTTCCCCTTCCTCACTCTTTGCTTTTGTTTCTGCCTGGGCCTTTTTGTGCCGTTTTCTTGGCCCATTTCCAGGCTCTCTATTGGCATCGTTCTCTTGGCCCTTTCAATGCATTTCCTGCATCATTCCCCTTCCTTGCCATGGCTTTCCCTGCAGTGTTCTTCTTGTGTTTGCCCTTAGTTTTGCTGGGGCCTTGTCTTTGTGCCATTCTCTTGGTCCAGCTCAGGGCCTTCTCTTGGCACCGTACTCTTGACCCCCATAGTCCTTTCTTTTTTTGCGCCGTTCCCTCCCTCCCTTTCTCCTTCTTGGATTTTTGCACCGTTCCCTCCCTCCCTTTCTCCTTCTTGGGTTTTTGCGCCGTTCCCTCTGTCCCTTTCCCTTTTTTGCTTTTTGCACTGCTCCCTTGTTTTCTCTTTGTGTTGCTCTGGCTCTGTGTTGTTCTTGCTGCCTTTGCCCTTTGTTTTGTCTTGGCTTTTCCTGCGATGCTGTCCACGCCCTTCTCCTGGCACTGTTCTTGTGGTGCTGCTGTGGCCCTTCTCCTCGTGCTGTTCTGTTTCCTCCTGTTTTCCCCTCGGCATTCCCTGCACAGTTCTCCTCACCTTTGCCTTTATCCCATTGTCTTTTCCTGAGATGTTCTTGACTTTGCATGCCCTGCCTCTTCTCCTTTCCTTTTCTTTGTTTTTTTTTCTTGGGATTTCACCTTGCTTTTGCCTGCCCTGGGTTCTTGCTTGCCTTCGCTTCACTGGGTTCGGTTGGGTGGCAGCTTTGGTTTTAATGCTGATTTGAACCCCAAGCTTAATGGGAGCTCTAAAGATAATTGTATTACAGCATACTGTAGCTGTAACACTAACCCTAACTCTCCATTTCCTATTGATTACTGTATTAACCCCATGAAAAACCATCCAACCCAACGGTGATGGTAATGCCCAACCCTCCAATAACTCTGATTGAAGTTCCCAATGTCTCTGATTGGAGACATTCCCGCACTCCCAATTGCCTCTGATCACCGAACTCCTTTGTGTCACCATGTCTCTTGGCCCCAGGTGTCTTTAGCAGCGCTCACAGTGCAGCCCCCGTGTTTCTGAACAGCGCACTCACTCTTTGTTGCGTTCCACAGGTGGGAGCGGAGAACTGCACCGCAAAAACCACACGGAGGGATCCATTGTTCTTCACAGACTCGGTGAGAAACGGTAAGATGCGACTCCTGGAATGGCACTTTGCTGCCCAGCTGCCTTAAGAGGTAAGGACAACGTGTGCGCACCATTGTTATTTATGAATAAATTACTGTGTTTCTAGAAGATGGTTATCCCGTTGTGTTGTACTGCATCACTTTGTGCCCTGGATTTCAATCTGGGTCACCGTAGTGTAGAAGTAGAGTGTGCGTGTGTGTGTGCATGTGTAGTTGTAACCTAAGAACCGTACAGCAGTACAGGCGTAGTGACAGAGCTCTACACCTCAGTTGTGCACTGTGACCATCTCTGACCTTCAAAGTCATATCTCAAACAGCTCTAAAAGTTCTCTGTAATAACGCTAACCTGACTCTTGCACCGTTTACAGGGCCGGGCTGACGGCGAGCTCTACTTGCGTCTCTGCGTTTGTAGAGTTTCCAATGTCTCTTTCTAAATGATGTCTCTTGTTGTTACAGGTGGAGGCCTCTTCAGCACTGCTCAATTCCAGCCCATAGCGTCACCTGCAGTTGTAAGCACACCGTGTGGGATGCAGCACTCGCATCGATTGTACTTCGTTTCATAGTCCTCAGCCCGGCGATCCAACGCGTCCACGTCCGTCTGTCCACATCTCCTCTACGGCGGCTGATCGACGCTTCCTTCCACCGCGACGCCGTCTCCAGACTTGCGCAGGTGCACTGTGTCCCTCACCCAGTTCATCAATAAAGATTTTGGACATGCCCCAATTCCACTTGGGACATGACACTGGTTATAGTCCCACCCTATGGGCGTGGCCATGGCACTTGTTCTTTACACAGCCAATAGTGTCCCCGTCCCAGCACCCCCCTGTACTTATCTCCTGGAGAATCCCATGGCTCATCGTGTCCAGTACTTTGCCTCGCTTACGGGGTCGGGTTAGCTTTGCTCTGAGTTTGCTTGTCCAGCAGGCCGACCCAAACCCGTAACCAACACCCAGAGTTTGCAAGGAGTCCTTTTGCACTCTTTTCCCATTGGATTGAGACTCGTGCCGGTTTGCGGCCAATTCGAGATGGGCGCTGATTTCAGCGCAGCAGAGGCTTTTGCCTCTCCCAAATTGAATTGAGTTAGGCCTTGCTTACGGGGTTGGGTTAGCTTTACTCAGTTTTTCCTTGTAGAGTAGGCTAACCCAACCTCGTAACCAACGCACGGCCGTTGGTCGGAGACCTTTTGCTCCTTCCCGGCCACTTTGAGACTCGTGCCGGTTTGCGGCCACACTGAGACGGATGCTGATTTTTGCCACTTCCAAATTGACTTTAGCCATTGCTTATGGGGTCGGTTTAACTTTGCTCTGAGTTTACTTGTCCAGCAGGCTAACCCAATCCCATAACCAACACCCCCATCTCACAGAGTCCTTTTGCACTCCTTTCCGATTGGATTGAGACTCGTGCCGGTTTGCGGCCAGTCCAAGATGAGCGCTGATTTCAGTGCAGCAGGGGCTTTTGCCTCTCCCAAATTGAATTGAGTTAGGCCTTGCTTACGGGGTTGGGTTAGCTTTGCTCAGTTTTTCCTTGTAGAGTAGGCTAACCCAACCTCGTAACCAACGCACGGCCGTTGGTCGGAGACCTTTTGCTCCTTCCCGGCCACTCTGAGACTCGTGCCGGTTTGCGGCCAGTCCAAGATGAGCGCTGATTTCAGCGCCGGCCATGATTTTTGCCTGTTCCAAATTGAGTTTAATTTGAGTAATTGGCTTGAACTAAATTGACAAATTAAATTTCAAATTGAGTTAGGCCTTGCTTACGGGGTTGGGTTAGCTTTGCTCAGTTTTTCCTTGTAGAGTAGGCTAACCCAACCTCGTAACCAACGCACGGCCGTTGGTTGGAGACCTTTTGCTCCTTCCCGGCCACTTTGAGACTCGTGCCGGTTTGCGGCCACTCTGAGACTCGAGTTCTGTCCCGGACGCCCTGAGGTCCGTGTTGGTTTTGATGTGGCCCCGGTCCTTTGATTCCATGTGCCCAATTAAGGAAAGCGTTTGGTTTTTTGTATATCGGGTATGTGGATTGCGTGCAGAACGCGGTGTTTGTGTACCCAAATGATACTGAGGCCTCGTGACCCTTGTCTAGTCGGTCTGATATGGATTATGTATATGAAGTGAGTTTTGGACTGTCTGTGTACACTATGGCTGTAAAACATGTCTGGGACCCGCTCTGATGCTGTGTACAATTTGTGGGCCCCGCTCTGATGCTGTGTACCATGACGATGCTGTCTGGGCCCCGCTCTGATGCTGTGTACAATTTGTGGGCCCCGCTCTGATGCTGTGTACCATGATGTCTGGGACCCGCTCTGATGCTCTGTACAATTTTTGGCCCCGCCCTGATGCTGTGTATGCTGTGGCTGTAACTGTTTCTCAGACCCGCTCTGAGTCTTTGTATGACAAAATGATGTCTGGAACCCACTCTGTATTTGTATTTGCTGTGGTTGTAACTTGTACTGATGCAGACGATGTGTATGCTGTACTTGTAAACTGCGCCTTGTATTGTGCCCATGTGTGTGCTCTGTGTGTTGATGTGCATTGTTTGTACTGCTCTGTGATATCACAGCATGCACTAAACATTGCTCACTATGCAATAAAGCAATATTTGTCACACAGAACTGAGTGTTGTGTTGCATTTTCTGCACCAGGACCATCTCACCATACAAGGTAGGTGTGACAGGTAAGTGTGGGGCTAGTGTGGTTAGATTTAGGCTCTAGTTGGACTTAGTGCCTAGTTAGTTGGGGTAGGACTTAGCGGTGGTTGCGGTAGGATTTAGCGGTGGTTGTTGCTGGTTGCGGTAGGACTTAGCGGTGGTTGTTGCTGGTTGCGGTAGGACTTAGCGGTGGTTGCAGTGGTTGCGGTAGGACTTAGCGGTGGTTGCAGTGGTTGCGGTAGGACTTAGCGGTGGTTGCAGGTGGTTGCGGTAGGACTTAGCGGTGGTTGTTGCTGGTTGCGGTAGGACTTAGCGGTGGTTGTTGCTGGTTGCGGTAGGACTTAGCGGTGGTTGCGGTAGGACTTAGCGGTGGTTGCGGTAGGACTTAGCGGTGGTTGCAGTGGTTGCGGTAGGACTTAGCGGTGGTTGCGGTAGGACTTAGCGGTGGTTGCGGTAGGACTTAGCGGTGGTTGCAGGTGGTTGCGGTAGGACTTAGCGGTGGTTGCGGTAGGACTTAGCGGTGGTTGCGGTAGGACTTAGCGGTGGTTGCGGTAGGACTTAGCGGTGGTTGCGGTAGGACTTAGCGGTGGTTGCAGTGGTTGCGGTAGGACTTAGCGGTGGTTGCAGTGGTTGCGGTAGGACTTAGCGGTGGTTGCAGTAGGACTTAGCGGTGGTTGCGGTAGGACTTAGCGGTGGTTGCAGTGGTTGCGGTAGGACTTAGCGGTGGTTGCAGGTGGTTGCGGTAGGACTTAGCGGTGGTTGCAGTAGGACTTAGCGGTGGTTGCAGTGGTTGCGGTAGGACTTAGCGGTGGTTGCAGGTGGTTGCGGTAGGACTTAGCGGTGGTTGCGGTAGGACTTAGCGGTGGTTGCAGTAGGACTTAGCGGTGGTTGCGGTAGGACTTAGCGGTGGTTGCAGTGGTTGCGGTAGGACTTAGCGGTGGTTGCAGTAGGACTTAGCGGTGGTTGCAGTGGTTGCGGTAGGACTTAGCGGTGGTTGCAGGTGGTTGCGGTAGGACTTAGCGGTGGTTGCGGTAGGACTTAGCGGTGGTTGCAGTGGTTGCGGTAGGACTTAGCGGTGGTTGCAGGTGGTTGCGGTAGGACTTAGCGGTGGTTGCAGGTGGTTGCGGTAGGACTTAGCGGTGGTTGCAGGTGGTTGCGGTAGGACTTAGCGGTGGTTGCAGTGGTTGCGGTAGGACTTAGCGGTGGTTGCAGGTGGTTGCGGTAGGACTTAGCGGTGGTTGCAGGTGGTTGCGGTAGGACTTAGCGGTGGTTGCAGTGGTTGCGGTAGGACTTAGCGGTGGTTGCGGTAGGACTTAGCGGTGGTTGCAGGTGGTTGCGGTAGGACTTAGTGGTGGTTGCAGGAGTTGCGGTAGGACTTAGCGGTGGTTGCAGTGGTTGCGGTAGGGTTAGGGTTAGGGTTAGGGTTAGGGTTAGGGTTAGGGTTAGGGTTAGGGTTAGGGTTAGGGTTAGGGTTAGGGTTAGGGTTAGGGTTAGGGTTAGGGTTAGGGTTAGGGTTAGGGTTAGGGTTAGGGTTAGGGTTAGGGTTAGGGTTAGGGTTAGGGTTAGGGTTAGGGTTAGGGTTAGGGTTAGGGTTAGGGTTAGGGTTAGGGTTAGGGTTAGGGTTAGGGTTAGGGTTAGGGTTAGGGTTAGGGTTAGGGTTAGGGTTAGGGTTAGGGTTAGGGTTAGGGTTAGGGTTAGGGTTAGGGTTAGGGTTAGGGTTAGGGTTAGGGTTAGGGTTAGGGTTAGGGTTAGGGTTAGGGTTAGGGTTAGGGTTAGGGTTAGGGTTAGGGTTAGGGTTAGGGTTAGGGTTAGGGTTAGGGTTAGGGTTAGGGTTAGGGTTAGGGTTAGGGTTAGGGTTAGGGTTAGGGTTAGGGTTAGGGTTAGGGTTAGGGTTAGGGTTAGGGTTAGGGTTAGGGTTAGGGTTAGGGTTAGGGTTAGGGTTAGGGTTAGGGTTAGGGTTAGGGTTAGGGTTAGGGTTAGGGTTAGGGTTAGGGTTAGGGTTAGGGTTAGGGTTAGGGTTAGGGTTAGGGTTAGGGTTAGGGTTAGGGTTAGGGTTAGGGTTAGGGTTAGGGTTAGGGTTAGGGTTAGGGTTAGGGTTAGGGTTAGGGTTAGGGTTAGGGTTAGGGTTAGGGTTAGGGTTAGGGTTAGGGTTAGGGTTAGGGTTAGGGTTAGGGTTAGGGTTAGGGTTAGGGTTAGGGTTAGGGTTAGGGTTAGGGTTAGGGTTAGGGTTAGGGTTAGGGTTAGGGTTAGGGTTAGGGTTAGGGTTAGGGTTAGGGTTAGGGTTAGGGTTAGGGTTAGGGTTAGGGTTAGGGTTAGGGTTAGGGTTAGGGTTAGGGTTAGGGTTAGGGTTAGGGTTAGGGTTAGGGTTAGGGTTAGGGTTAGGGTTAGGGTTAGGGTTAGGGTTAGGGTTAGGGTTAGGGTTAGGGTTAGGGTTAGGGTTAGGGTTAGGGTTAGGGTTAGGGTTAGGGTTAGGGTTAGGGTTAGGGTTAGGGTTAGGGTTAGGGTTAGGGTTAGGGTTAGGGTTAGGGTTAGGGTTAGGGTTAGGGTTAGGGTTAGGGTTAGGGTTAGGGTTAGGGTTAGGGTTAGGGTTAGGGTTAGGGTTAGGGTTAGGGTTAGGGTTAGGGTTAGGGTTAGGGTTAGGGTTAGGGTTAGGGTTAGGGTTAGGGTTAGGGTTAGGGTTAGGGTTAGGGTTAGGGTTAGGGTTAGGGTTAGGGTTAGGGTTAGGGTTAGGGTTAGGGTTAGGGTTAGGGTTAGGGTTAGGGTTAGGGTTAGGGTTAGGGTTAGGGTTAGGGTTAGGGTTAGGGTTAGGGTTAGGGTTAGGGTTAGGGTTAGGGTTAGGGTTAGGGTTAGGGTTAGGGTTAGGGTTAGGGTTAGGGTTAGGGTTAGGGTTAGGGTTAGGGTTAGGGTTAGGGTTAGGGTTAGGGTTAGGGTTAGGGTTAGGGTTAGGGTTAGGGTTAGGGTTAGGGTTAGGGTTAGGGTTAGGGTTAGGGTTAGGGTTAGGGTTAGGGTTAGGGTTAGGGTTAGGGTTAGGGTTAGGGTTAGGGTTAGGGTTAGGGTTAGGGTTAGGGTTAGGGTTAGGGTTAGGGTTAGGGTTAGGGTTAGGGTTAGGGTTAGGGTTAGGGTTAGGGTTAGGGTTAGGGTTAGGGTTAGGGTTAGGGTTAGGGTTAGGGTTAGGGTTAGGGTTAGGGTTAGGGTTAGGGTTAGGGTTAGGGTTAGGGTTAGGGTTAGGGTTAGGGTTAGGGTTAGGGTTAGGGTTAGGGTTAGGGTTAGGGTTAGGGTTAGGGTTAGGGTTAGGGTTAGGGTTAGGGTTAGGGTTAGGGTTAGGGTTAGGGTTAGGGTTAGGGTTAGGGTTAGGGTTAGGGTTAGGGTTAGGGTTAGGGTTAGGGTTAGGGTTAGGGTTAGGGTTAGGGTTAGGGTTAGGGTTAGGGTTAGGGTTAGGGTTAGGGTTAGGGTTAGGGTTAGGGTTAGGGTTAGGGTTAGGGTTAGGGTTAGGGTTAGGGTTAGGGTTAGGGTTAGGGTTAGGGTTAGGGTTAGGGTTAGGGTTAGGGTTAGGGTTAGGGTTAGGGTTAGGGTTAGGGTTAGGGTTAGGGTTAGGGTTAGGGTTAGGGTTAGGGTTAGGGTTAGGGTTAGGGTTAGGGTTAGGGTTAGGGTTAGGGTTAGGGTTAGGGTTAGGGTTAGGGTTAGGGTTAGGGTTAGGGTTAGGGTTAGGGTTAGGGTTAGGGTTAGGGTTAGGGTTAGGGTTAGGGTTAGGGTTAGGGTTAGGGTTAGGGTTAGGGTTAGGGTTAGGGTTAGGGTTAGGGTTAGGGTTAGGGTTAGGGTTAGGGTTAGGGTTAGGGTTAGGGTTAGGGTTAGGGTTAGGGTTAGGGTTAGGGTTAGGGTTAGGGTTAGGGTTAGGGTTAGGGTTAGGGTTAGGGTTAGGGTTAGGGTTAGGGTTAGGGTTAGGGTTAGGGTTAGGGTTAGGGTTAGGGTTAGGGTTAGGGTTAGGGTTAGGGTTAGGGTTAGGGTTAGGGTTAGGGTTAGGGTTAGGGTTAGGGTTAGGGTTAGGGTTAGGGTTAGGGTTAGGGTTAGGGTTAGGGTTAGGGTTAGGGTTAGGGTTAGGGTTAGGGTTAGGGTTAGGGTTAGGGTTAGGGTTAGGGTTAGGGTTAGGGTTAGGGTTAGGGTTAGGGTTAGGGTTAGGGTTAGGGTTAGGGTTAGGGTTAGGGTTAGGGTTAGGGTTAGGGTTAGGGTTAGGGTTAGGGTTAGGGTTAGGGTTAGGGTTAGGGTTAGGGTTAGGGTTAGGGTTAGGGTTAGGGTTAGGGTTAGGGTTAGGGTTAGGGTTAGGGTTAGGGTTAGGGTTAGGGTTAGGGTTAGGGTTAGGGTTAGGGTTAGGGTTAGGGTTAGGGTTAGGGTTAGGGTTAGGGTTAGGGTTAGGGTTAGGGTTAGGGTTAGGGTTAGGGTTAGGGTTAGGGTTAGGGTTAGGGTTAGGGTTAGGGTTAGGGTTAGGGTTAGGGTTAGGGTTAGGGTTAGGGTTAGGGTTAGGGTTAGGGTTAGGGTTAGGGTTAGGGTTAGGGTTAGGGTTAGGGTTAGGGTTAGGGTTAGGGTTAGGGTTAGGGTTAGGGTTAGGGTTAGGGTTAGGGTTAGGGTTAGGGTTAGGGTTAGGGTTAGGGTTAGGGTTAGGGTTAGGGTTAGGGTTAGGGTTAGGGTTAGGGTTAGGGTTAGGGTTAGGGTTAGGGTTAGGGTTAGGGTTAGGGTTAGGGTTAGGGTTAGGGTTAGGGTTAGGGTTAGGGTTAGGGTTAGGGTTAGGGTTAGGGTTAGGGTTAGGGTTAGGGTTAGGGTTAGGGTTAGGGTTAGGGTTAGGGTTAGGGTTAGGGTTAGGGTTAGGGTTAGGGTTAGGGTTAGGGTTAGGGTTAGGGTTAGGGTTAGGGTTAGGGTTAGGGTTAGGGTTAGGGTTAGGGTTAGGGTTAGGGTTAGGGTTAGGGTTAGGGTTAGGGTTAGGGTTAGGGTTAGGGTTAGGGTTAGGGTTAGGGTTAGGGTTAGGGTTAGGGTTAGGGTTAGGGTTAGGGTTAGGGTTAGGGTTAGGGTTAGGGTTAGGGTTAGGGTTAGGGTTAGGGTTAGGGTTAGGGTTCGGGTTAGGGTTAGGGTTAGGGTTAGGGTTAGGGTTAGGGTTAGGGTTAGGGTTAGGGTTAGGGTTAGGGTTAGGGTTAGGGTTAGGGTTAGGGTTAGGGTTAGGGTTAGGGTTAGGGTTAGGGTTAGGGTTAGGGTTAGGGTTAGGGTTAGGGTTAGGGTTAGGGTTAGGGTTAGGGTTAGGGTTAGGGTTAGGGTTAGGGTTAGGGTTAGGGTTAGGGTTAGGGTTAGGGTTAGGGTTAGGGTTAGGGTTAGGGTTAGGGTTAGGGTTAGGGTTAGGGTTAGGGTTAGGGTTAGGGTTAGGGTTAGGGTTAGGGTTAGGGTTAGGGTTAGGGTTAGGGTTAGGGTTAGGGTTAGGGTTAGGGTTAGGGTTAGGGTTAGGGTTAGGGTTAGGGTTAGGGTTAGGGTTAGGGTTAGGGTTAGGGTTAGGGTTAGGGTTAGGGTTAGGGTTAGGGTTAGGGTTAGGGTTAGGGTTAGGGTTAGGGTTAGGGTTAGGGTTAGGGTTAGGGTTAGGGTTAGGGTTAGGGTTAGGGTTAGGGTTAGGGTTAGGGTTAGGGTTAGGGTTAGGGTTAGGGTTAGGGTTAGGGTTAGGGTTAGGGTTAGGGTTAGGGTTAGGGTTAGGGTTAGGGTTAGGGTTAGGGTTAGGGTTAGGGTTAGGGTTAGGGTTAGGGTTAGGGTTAGGGTTAGGGTTAGGGTTAGGGTTAGGGTTAGGGTTAGGGTTAGGGTTAGGGTTAGGGTTAGGGTTAGGGTTAGGGTTAGGGTTAGGGTTAGGGTTAGGGTTAGGGTTAGGGTTAGGGTTAGGGTTAGGGTTAGGGTTAGGGTTAGGGTTAGGGTTAGGGTTAGGGTTAGGGTTAGGGTTAGGGTTAGGGTTAGGGTTAGGGTTAGGGTTAGGGTTAGGGTTAGGGTTAGGGTTAGGGTTAGGGTTAGGGTTAGGGTTAGGGTTAGGGTTAGGGTTAGGGTTAGGGTTAGGGTTAGGGTTAGGGTTAGGGTTAGGGTTAGGGTTAGGGTTAGGGTTAGGGTTAGGGTTAGGGTTAGGGTTAGGGTTAGGGTTAGGGTTAGGGTTAGGGTTAGGGTTAGGGTTAGGGTTAGGGTTAGGGTTAGGGTTAGGGTTAGGGTTAGGGTTAGGGTTAGGGTTAGGGTTAGGGTTAGGGTTAGGGTTAGGGTTAGGGTTAGGGTTAGGGTTAGGGTTAGGGTTAGGGTTAGGGTTAGGGTTAGGGTTAGGGTTAGGGTTAGGGTTAGGGTTAGGGTTAGGGTTAGGGTTAGGGTTAGGGTTAGGGTTAGGGT